>NW_024412391.1:47603110-47604704 GCF_014898765.1 Herpailurus yagouaroundi
GACGCGGGGCTCGAACTCACGGACCGCGAGATCGTGACCTGGCTGAAGTCGGACGCTTAACCGACTGCGCCACCCAGGCGCCCCAACAATGCTTAAGCTTTTAAAAAAATGTTTTATTTATTTGACAGAGAGAGGAACCGCACACAAGTGGGGGAGGGGCAGAGAGAGACACACAAAATGTGAAACCGGCTCCAGGCCTGAGGCGTCAGCACACAGCCCGATGCGGGGCTCAAACCCACAAACCATGGGAGCATGACCTGAGCCGAAGTCAGACGCTTAACCGAATGAGCACACAGGCACACTGATAATGCTTTTTGAGACTTCTATGTTCCTACTGATTTTCTGTCCACTTGTTATTTCAATTACTCAGAGAGGATTGTTGAAATCTTCAACTATAATTATGGGATTTGCCAATTTCTTCAGTTCTATCACTTTTTAGGCTTATTTATTATTTTTGAGAGAGAGAGACAGAATGAGCAGAGAGAGAAGGGAGAATCTTAAGCAGGCTCAATGCCCAGCACAGAGCCTGATGCAGGGCTCGATCTCATGACCTGAGCCAAAATCAAGAGTCAGATGCTCAGCTGACTAAGCCACCAAGGCACCCCTGCTTAATGGATTTTGAAGCTTGGTTTAGAATTTTGCAGTCTTTTTCATGAATTGATCCTCTTACCAGTAGGAATTGCCCTTTATGTCTGGTAATATTCCTTGTCTGAAGAACTCTTTGATAGTAATGTTTAGTGATTAACTGGTACATCTTTCTCCATCCTTTTATTTTTTTATAAGATTTTTAAAAGTTTATTTTTGAGAGAGAGAAAGAGGGGAGGGGCAGAGAGAGGAAGAGAGAGAGAATCTCAAGCAGGCTCTGCATTGTCAGTGCAAAACCGATGCGGGGCTTGAACTCACGCAACTGTGAGATCATGACCTGAGCTGAAGTCAGATGCTTAATTGACTGAGCCACCCAGGTGCCCCCTACCCTTTTATTTTTAACTGATTTATGTTTTTATATTTGAAGTGGGTTTCTTATAGACAACATATTGGGTTTTTTTTTTAATCTTGAGCGTGTTTAGGTAATTTTACATTTAATGTAATTATTGATATTGTGGGATTTAAATCTACCATCTTGTTCTTTTTCTATTTGTCCTATCTGTTCCTTGTTCCTTTTTTTTTTTTTTATTACGAGGTTATTTTTTGAGTTTATCTCTTCTTCTGACTTATTAGCTATATCTTTTTGTGTGGCTGTTCCAGGGTTTACAAAATTCTAATTCTTTTGAAATTCTTTCTCATCTTGAGTTGGTCTTTTGGCATTGCCTGACAATTCCAGGGTTCACATGGTCTCTCCTTTCTTTGAGGATTGTAGCAGATTTGCTGGTTGCCTACCTACCAGCCATTCCAGCCTGCACCCCTCCTTGTCCTCCCCGCCTTGTTACAGAGCTTCTATTCTAACAGTTCAAAATTCCAAAGGCTCACTTTCCTAGCTTTCTTTACAGTATGGGCAGGAGCAGGTGATTAGAACCTGGCCATTCAGAGCTAAGAGGAAGTCTTCTGAGTGCTTCTGGGAAAGGTTTTCCTCCTTCATAATAAATAAAAAAAAAAA
>NW_024412391.1:47604804-47641373 GCF_014898765.1 Herpailurus yagouaroundi
AAAATAAAATAAAATAAAAAATAAATAAATAAAATAAAAAAATAAAATAAAAAAATAAAAAAAATAAAAAATAAAATTAAAATAAAATAAAATAAAAATAAAAAACAGCCTCCATTTTTGTTCACATAAGAAGTGATCTGGGAGTTGGTAATATAATGTGAGGCCCAGAGCTGTGACAGCCATACTTAATCATGAGGGCACAGATCTGAAGCAGCCAACACAGTGAGGATGCAAAAAGAATTCTTGATGCTGTTGAGCTCTTTATCTATCTAACCTTGGCTGCATCTGTACTGGTTGAGGTAACATATGTCTTGCTCAAACCCTTTTAGTATTTTGTTATTCACAACCAAAAGCTTAATTGTCTATAACTCACAGCCAGCCCCTAATCATACACTGTCTTAAAATCTCCTCTCATCAATTCATATGGCCTTGTATCATCTGGACCAGAAATCCTGTCTTCTCTTTAATACTGAAAGAGAACTTTCAGAAGGTGTGGTATTTGGTAGGTGCTAAGAGAAGCCATTTTGAATGGATGCCACTAACCTCTTTTATTTCTCCTTTTTGGATGGAGGGAACAGCCTGTTGTTTCCATCTTATAAGGGAGGCGGATGGAATGGAAAAGAATATTGAAATGAATACTGAACAATCCAGATATCTCACAATGGGTGAATGTTATGAAACTTGGTTTCTAGTCTTGATTTTGTTACTAAACAGGCTGTGTAACCTCAGGCCAGGTCTTCTAAAGACTTCCAAATCAGAGAAAAAACAAGTAAGACAAAACCCAAATGTCTTGTGAGTCTGTGAGATTGTTTTTATTTGGAAACAGATACTAGGTGAAGGCAGGTTTATCAATCAATGTTTATAAGTGGATATTCATTTGAATTGAGTCATGGAGTACTATAATACTCAATGTGGAAAGAACTAACATTTGTTCAAATCACTTCAGTTTATAGATGAAGAAATTCAGGCCTAGAGAAGTGACAGGATTCACTCAGGTCACCTTTCATGGAGTGGAAATGAAGATTCACATCTTTTGATTCCCAGGACCTATTTCTCTCAATGCTCCAAAGAGTCTTTCTCTTCCTCAGATCCAGAAGAAAGCCGGTGTTTCCGGAAACATAATCAAAACATGGGTTTCTCCTCTGATTTTAAAAGTCAGCAGTCAAGGAAAAATACAAACTTAAAAGAGTGACAGAGAATAGATACACAAGTCCATGGAACAGAATGGAGAATGTAGAAATAGACCAACTCAAATACACCCTACTGATTTTTGACAGAGATGCAAAAACAACCCAATGGAGTTTCGAAAGACAGCCTTTTCAATGAATGGTGCTCTGAAAAAGTGAAAAGCATAGGAGGAATTTTCAGTCTCTACACTAGGCAAGAATTCTTTGACTTGACATTAAAAACATGATCCATAAAAGAAAAAAAGAGATAAGTTAGGCCTCATTAAAATGAAAAACTTTTGCTCTGTGAAATATCATGTGAAGAAAATGAAAAGTCAAATTACAAACTAGGAGAGAATATTTTCAAACCACATTTCCAATAAAGGACCGATATCTATAAAGAATTCCCCAAACTCAACATTAAAAAACAATCTAATTTAAAAATGGATAAAAGACCTGAACAAATATTACACTGAAGAGAATGTACAGATGACAGAAGAAACACATGAAACCATGTCCAGTATCATTAAACGGTAGGGAAATGTGCATTAAAAACACAATGGGATGTTACTATACACCTATCCAAATGACTAAATAAAAAATGGTAACATCCCAAACGTAGGCATGGGTTAAAGACAGCAGATCACTCATACATTGCTGGTGGGAACATAAAATGGTACAGCCACTCTGGAGAACAGTTTGGCAGTTCCTTGTAAAACTAAACATGCAATTAACATGCAACCAAGCAATTGTACTCTTGGGCATTTGTCTCAAAGAAATGGAAACTTATCATCACACAAAAACCTGTACATGAATGTTCATAGCAGCTTTCTTCATAGTGGCTCAAACTGGAACAATCCAGATGTCCCACAATGGGAGAATGTTTAAACTGTGGCATATCCTATACTGTGGACCACTACCCAGTGATAAAAAAGAGCTACTGATACATGCAACAGCTTCAGTAAATTATGTTGAGTGAAAAAAGCCAATGCCCTCAAATTACATACTGTAATGATTCCCTTTATATAACATCCTTGAAGTAACAAAATTATAAAAATGGAGAATGGATTAGCAGTTACCAGAGCAGGAGGTGGGGTAGGAAAGGGTTGTAGGTTTAAAAGGGTATGAAGGCCCCTTGTGGTGTTGGAACAGTTTGGTATTTTGACTGTATCAGTATCAATACCCTGCCTGTGATACTGTATAATCATTTTGCAAAATATTACCATTGGGATAAATGGGATAAATGGGATAAAGTGTATAGGGGAATCTCTTTGCATTATTAAAACTGCATGTGACTTTACAAGGGCCTCAAGAGGTGAAATTAAAAATAAGACACACTTGTACACCTGGGTGGCTCAGATGGTTAAGCATCCGACTTCAACTCAGGTCATGATCTCATGGTTTGTGAGTTCAAGCCCCGCATTGGGCTCTGTGCTGACAGCTTAGAGCCTGGAGCCTGCTTCAGATGCTGTGTCTCCCTCTCCCTCTTCCCCTCTCCTGCTCTTGCTCTGTCTCTTTCAAAAATAAATAAACATTAAAAAAATTAAAAAAAAAGACACACTCAGGGCACCTGGGTGGCGCAGTCAGTTAAGTGTCCAACTTCGGCTCAGATCATGAACTCATGGTTTGTGAATTGAAGCCCTGCGTTGGGCTCTGTGCTGACAGCTCAGAACTTGGAGCCTGCTTCAGATTCTGTGTCTCCCTCTCTCTCTGCCCCTCCCCTGCTCACACTCGGTCTCTCAAAAATAAACATTAAAAAAAAATTAAAAAATAAGACACACTTAACAGTAAGCAGGTTTTAAAAGAAAAAAAGAGGTGTGGGGGGGGGGAGGGCAGGGCTAGAAGTGAAGGGAAATGGATCCCATGCAGCACCCCTGTGGCTTTTCTGTCTCCACTCTCGAATCTCTGCTGTGTCTACCAGCAGACAGGTGGTGGCCAGGTTGGCTGTTAACAACTTTATTGATACCTACTCTTGCCTCCTTTTTACCAGGGCTATGATCGAAAAGGGGCAAGGAATCCCGTGGTGTTTGATACAATGGTAAATTCTACCCATCCTTATTTTTTTCTGAACAGAATATTTAGTCTAGGGCAAGGTGAAGACAGGAATGACAGGTTTTGTTACATTTTGCTTAATAAGTTGGGACTCTTCTCAAACCCACAGCCAATATTTAAGATCAGGCTAATCTGTTTCACTGAGCAGAACAAATTAGCACTGATGGAAAGAAGGCTAGAATTAGGCACAGGGTCTCCATTGACTGTCAACTTCTCTGTCCCTCTATCTCCTACAACTGCAGACTCTAGGAAATTCTGTCCTGGGAGCTACATTGAGGTAATACAATTGCTACCTTGTAGGACTCCTACCCCAAACCCCTTCTGTTAGCTAATGTCACAAGAACCCCATTACCCAATTTTTCAAATGAGAGAATGAAAGCTCAATGGTGCTAAGTCACTTGTGGCCCAGTCCCACAGCTGGTAGGGAACCCAAGTCTGTCCAACAGCAGGAAGGACCATGGTTGGCTTGAGCTTTCTTCCTCTTAATTGCTGTGTAGCCTGGGTCAAGTTACTTGCCTTCTTTGTGGCTAGGCTCCATGTCTAGGAAACACGATCATCACAGTGCCAGCCTCCCAGCCGCGGCACCCTGTGAAGTCCTTGGTCTGGACTCCCTCATCAACGACAGGGTGCCTCTTCCCCGACCCAGTCACAAGAGATGGCAGGGCTGGCGTCTCTGGGGACCAGCACAGCCCAAGCCTGAGAGCTCAGCCACCAGGAAAATGGACTGTGCCTCTGGCCACTCTGCTCCTGCCCCTCACCCTCACCTGGGGGGCCCTGTGGCCCCCAGCAGCCCCTTCTCAGCCTCACCCCTTCCTGAGCCTCCCCAGTCTTGGGGAACCTTGCCTGCACTCCACGGGTACCAGCAGCTCCCCCTCTTCCTCTCTCTAGACTCAGCATTCCTGCTGGGATCCCACCCTGCAAGGACAACCTAATTAAAGGACTTTTCCCTCCACAAGGAGGAAGGGGAGAGAAAAGAGGGTTTGTGTGGGCGCCTAGCCCATGTGTCCAGGATCCTGCTCACACACAAGTGGGCCCAGCAGGTGCAAAGCAAGACCTGGGCTCTTGGTTCCCACACCTGTGGAATAGGGGGAGGACCATCGGCTCCGCGGTGGTGGTTGTGGGGATGAGTACTTGAGTGATGTAAGTGCAATAGCTGCAGAGTGGCTACACACGGGCACGAGGTAGACACTGGCCCCTTCCCTATGCCTACCATCCTCCCCCCACCCTCTAAACCCCATGGAATGGTCTGACACAATCAGGACCCCTGGACTTTTAAAGTGTTTTTTTTTTTTTTTTATGTTTATTTTTGAGAGAGAGAGAGAGTGCGAGCACAAGTGCGGGAGGGGTAGCGAGGGAGGGAGACACAGAATCAGAAGCAGGCTCCAGGGTCTGAGCTGTCAAGCAGAGACACCCAGGTGCCTAAGGACCCCCAGACTTCTCATCACTGAATGTCCCTATTCTGTTGCAGTGAGGTGGGGTGGGGTGGACCTTCTGGGAGACCTTCCCTCTCCCACTGCACACTACCTGCAGGAGCTTGGGGGGCCACCACAGCCACCTATCCCCTGGACAGACAAGTGGGATGCACACAAGTGCAGGGAACTGAAACCCTAGCTTTGCATTCCAATTACAAGAGGAGCTTTTTAAGCAAGGAGGCTCCAAGCCCATCTCCAAAGATTCTGGTTTCATCGATCCGAGCCTCTCAGCATGGTTAGAAAATCTCCAACCTCTAACATGGGACTAGAATTGAGACCCAGGGCTTCGGCTCTTCTCTTAGTAACCTCACTCGAAAAGGAGCTCCTGCAGGTCTGAAAAAATCTCAACAAGACTAGCAACGGCTTCTGGGCTGGGATGATTAGTGAGCAGATCTAGATTTTAGGCCTCATTTCATTTGAGCTGACTACGCTACTGGATAGAAACTAGACCAAATTTCGTGGGAGCCATTGCTTTGTTCTCAGGCCAGAGACTGTTCCCCTCACACCTCCACCCTCCCTGATCCCTGAGTGTGGCAAGAGAAGGTGGCCAGTGCAATGGAAAAAAAGCTCCTTAAGAGAGGGGCTGTGTGGCTATTACTTTCCAAGAGCAGGAAGCAAAAGCTGGAGCTGGAGACATTTTGCTGTGGTTTTCAACATTCCCAAGTGTTTCCAGAAGAAATGAATGAGCATGAAAGTTTCCTGAGGAGATTCAGGAAGTCCCCTTCTGGCTTAGGTAACAATACTTCAGGCAATCCATCCTTTTAGTTGACAAAGAACGGGTTAAACACAGAAACTCAGTTACTCACGTTTGGCAGCATCAAGAGGCAATCTTGCAGCCAGCAGCAGCAGCAACCCCAGGAAACAGGAGAAACATTCCATGCTGAATTCTCACAGACCCAGGCAATCAAGGTTTAACTTTTAACTCCCTTGGCTCCACCCGCTAAGAACAACAGTGCTCTTCTAGCCTCTGCTGCACCCCACTCCTTATTTTAATTAAATACAGGGTGCCTCAGGGCAGATCATGTGATGGTATTAAGCAGTCTTGCCTGATCTGGTCTCTGGAGTTCAAGCTCTTACAACTCATGTGCTTCTGACTCACTCTTAGCATCTATTCTCTCTTTTCAGATGTGCACTGTTTCAATGTTGTGATTCCACATTTCTAGTTAAACGGACTTCCTTTCCTCTGGACCCTACTTTAATATCCTTCATCAAACAAAATTTCAATCTCCAACCTCATTATCAACTTGATATGGTTCCTTTACTGAGTCATTCACCCACAGCTCACGTGGCCATGTCACAATTGCGCTTCTTTTGCTGTGCTTCAGATGACCAGCTCTTCCCAGTGCTTGTACATTCCCTTCCCAAGAGGAGACACAAGTGGGGGAGTGATCTCTTCCATCACTTGAAATTGGGGATGACATATATGGATAATAGCATATGTTGCACCAGAAGGTGCTAGAAACAGCTGCACAGGCTGCCAGTTGCTGAGAAATGTACTTATGAGCCCATTTTAGGAGATCTGTGCAATTCCATACAGTGTTTGGAACAACCTGCATCATTTCTGGTAACTGCTCTCCAAGCGTTCCTGTGTCATACCACACAAGGCCAACTGCATAAAACATACTGTGTATTTCATGTTACAGAGAACAGGCACTGAGTGAAAAAACACTCTTGCCTGGAACACGAGTTTTATATAAGCAAATCGTGTTTGGTTATAGAGTGTGCAGAAAATGTGGCAACATGAACACTTGACTACATGTGATGTTTGTCTAGGTCACGTCCACATGACCATCTTCAGTACATATAAAAATCCCAGTGGGGGTGCGGGTAAAACTCGGGGTATTAGTTTACGTTTCACCTGTGCTAACAAAGAATAGAAACTGAAGCCCAGGAGCACCTGGGTGGCTCTGTCGGTTAAGTGTCCGACTTCGGCTCAGGTCATGATCTCAGGGTTAGTGAGTTCTAGCCCCGCATCGAGCTCTGTGCTGACAGCTGGGAGCCTGGAGCCTGCTTCGGATTCTGTGACTCCCTCTCTCTGCCCTTCCCCCGCTCGCACTCTGTCTCTGTCTCTGTCTCTCTCAAAGATAAATAAAACGTTAAAAAAAAAAAAAAAAAAAAGAAAAGAAACTGAAGCCCATCAAGCAGGTGTGGCAGGCCAGCCCCCTACCCTAAGGCTGCAACGCAGCTCTTTAAAGCTCCTTTTACAGATTTGGAAGACAGTATGAAAGAAAAAAAAAAAAATCCCAAGGAACATATTCATGATTGAAACAAAACTATTTTCAAATACGGATGAATAAATTAGCGGAAGTACTTATTTTATGTAATGTGAATCATCTATATAGTTGTTTGCTTTTTTCCAACCAACGTGTAACTTTTATAATAAAGGTTTTTCATTTTAGGGAAAATTTACTGTTGATATTTAAATATTTTTGCTCTTTGTTACAGACAATTCCAGCTTTTATGTTTGGCCACATTAGCTACCTCTGTTGCTAACTAAATTGGAAGTGTCAAAGTCTTCTGTTATAAAACCTTAATTAATAAGGAGGAGACAGATGTAGTTTTCTTTTATGTCTTCTCTCCTTCCTGCTCCTTCCAGGGCAGACGGCAATGACTACGGCAATAGGAAAAACCGGGAGCAGCTGGCCGGAGGTGAAGAAGAAACCAGAAGTTAGTTGTTCATTCTAAAGCACTACTAATTGCATGGATCGCCTGTGCCTTGATTAGCACAAGCTGATGGCATATGAAGTAGTTTACTTTGTAGGATGTAGATTCGGGGTTATTTTGGATAAAAAAATATTCTCAAGTGTTTTTTTATTAAAAAATTTTTTTAGTGTTTATTTATTTTTGAGAGAGAGAGAGAGAGAGGAAGAAAGAGAGTGAGGGAGGAGCAGAGAGAGTGGGAGACAAAGATCCGAAGCAGGCTCTGCACTGGTAACAGTGAGTCCCATGAGGGGCTTGAACTCACAAACTGTGAGATCATGACCTGAGCCCAAGTTGGACATTCAATCAACAGAGCCACCCAGGTGCTGCTCAAGTGTTTTGTTTGTTTGTTTTTATAAAGTCATACTCAGAATTAAGTTATTTGAAAAAAGGGAACCTTCCGTTACTTGGTATTAACAACATGATTATTCTGTTTGGAAATGATGCTGAGAAAATAGTCAGCTTTGGAGAATGTACTAAATTTCCTCTAAGGGTCCTGGCTCCTGATGCCCCTCGTGTGGTGTCCACAGTCCTAACCTGAGAAGCAGCCCCCAAGTCCCTATAGCGGCCACCCAAAGGGAGATGTGGGCAGTGGCAGGTGGCAGGGAGTTAACACTTTTAATTTTAGAAATTTCTTAGTTTAGGGGTGCCTAGGTAGCTCAGCATGCTGTTTAAGCATCTGACTCTTGATACTGGCTCAGCTCATTATCTTGCTCAGGTCATGATCTTGCATGATCTTCCTGAGATTGAGCCCCACTACGGCTCTGTGCTGTCAGCGGAGGCTGCATGGGATTCTCTGTCTCTCCTTCTCTCTCAGCCCCTGCCCCACTCGCATTCGTGCTCTCTTTTGCTCTTTCCAAAAAATAAACTTTAAAAATTTCTCAGTTCAAACTGGTGTTTTTAAGTAATATAATAAAAATTAAGGTCTTTTTCTCCCCAACTCTTATAAACTTTTGTTTATAAATTGTCACTGTAACAAACTGCAAAAGCTTAGAAGCTCAAAACAACACAAATCTGTTACCTTACCTTCCGGAAGTCAGACTTCTGAAGTAGGTCTCACTGGGCCCAAATCAAAGTGTCAGCAGGGAAGCTCTAGTGAAGAATTTGTTTTCTTGCCTTTTCCGGCTTCAAGAGGTCTCCCCTCATTTCCTGGTTCAAAACTCCCTTCCATCTTTAGAGCCAGCAGTGGCCAGTCCTCTGAGTCTTTCTCATATGGAATCATTCTGACACTGAATCTCCTTCCTTTCTCTCTCACTTATAAGGAACTTATGATTACATTGAACTCACCTGGGTAATCCAGTTACTTGCCTTGTCTTAAAGTCAGTTGATTAGCAACCTTAATTCCATATGCAGTCTTAATCCCCCCTTGCCATATAACATATTCACAAATTCCAGAGATTAGGATGTAGACATCTTTAGGGGCCATTATTCTGTTTATCACAGTCATTTAACAGGTGACTTAACAAAAATTCTTTTTGTGAAGAAGAGTTTGTGATGAGAGCAGTCATGGGAAGTACTTCTCAAAGATTACAAGACTTGTTGAAACAAAGGCTTTGATATTTGGCAGAGCAGAAAGGCAAGAATAAACTAAAGATAAAGGAATCAGTTCAGAGAGAGAGAAGGCTCATGTGACTGCCTTGTCCTAATGTGGGCTTTTTAACGTGTTATAATCAGAGTCATGGTTTTCAGATTTAAGCATTAACAAATGACTCACAGACTTCTGTTTACTGTCTACTTCTTTGGGCTCTCCTGTCTGGCTTCTCTCCACATGAATAAGTAATTAAACTCCCTTGTTTCCAGGTTTATTAAGTTTTGAAATTACTCTTCCACCAAAATATTTTTCCTAGATTTTCAGAGAAAGAGGAGAAAATGAACCACCAAGGTAAATGCCTTCTTTTCTGGTCACTTCAGCAATCACAAAGCATCAACAGCTGTTGTATTTTTAGCCTGATTTTGCACCTGAAGGAATTGGCTACTTGATTCGGCCAAAGGGATTTTCTTCTTGAGTGCTGATGGCAAATATTTTTTGACATGACTCTTCTTATGGAATTACTGGCCCCATTTGAAATGAAAAACATCAGTAGGTTTAGAAACGTGTGGATTATCACACTACTGAAGTCCTCGTTTCTCTGTATTCTTAGTGTAACAGGAGACTAAGACACAAGTTTGTTGTGTGAATGCAGTAGCAAAGAAAAATCGGCTCCTTTCCTTTCTACCTTTGGTGCCCACAGAGCAGTGGGACAGAGAAGGGAGGAATAGAATGGATCTATAGAAAGAGAAAGGAAGGAGGGGGCCAAAATAGAAATCTGAATGGAAACTTGGCTTCCACTTTTATGATAATTAGGGATTATCTAGAAATGTTTCAGAATACTGGAGCAAGTAAGTGCATTGCACTCATTCACTAGAAATCTATTGTAAGTCCAAGAAAGAAGAAGCTAGAAGAGAAATAAAAAAGGGATTTGACTGTAGAAGAAAGGCCAGGAAACTGAAGATAGAAAAGCGTATTGGATCATTACTCTTATACCTAAATTTGTTTTTTTCTTAACGAAATTAAAAAAAATATTTTTCATTTTTTTCAAATTTTATTTAGCTTTGAGAGAGAGAGAGAGAGAGAGAGAGAGAGAGTGTGTGTGTGTGTGTGTGTGTGTGTGTGTGTGTGTGTGAGTGGGGGAGGGGCAGAGAGAGAGGGAGAAAACATAATCTGAAGTAGGCTCCAGGCTCTGAACTGTCAGCACAGAGTCGGATGTGGGGTTCTAACTCGCAAACCATGAGATCATGACCTGAGCTGAAGTCAGACGCTTAACCCTAGGAACCCTCCAAAAATTTTTTCTTTAATGTTTATTTATTTTTGAGAGAGACAGACAGACAGAGGCAGAGTGGGGGAGAGGCAGAGAGAGGGGGAGACATAGAATCCAAAGCAGTCTCTAGGATCCAAGCTGTCAGCAGAGAGCCCAATGTGGGGCTCGAACCCCAATGTACTAAATGCCTCTACATGTTCGCTTTAAAATGGTTAATTTTATGTTATGTGAATTTCACCTTGATTAAAAAAATTACTATTCCTTGTCGAAAATTAACAACTCAGGCAACGACAGGTGTTGGCCAGGATGTGGAGAAAGAGGACCTTTTGTACCGCTGGCGGGAATGCAAACTGGTGAAGCCACTCTAGAAAACTGTATGGAGGTTCCTCAAAAAATTAAAAAAAAAAAAAAAAAAAGAACTAGCCTATGACCCAGCAATTGCACTACTAGGTATTTATTTATCCAAGGGATACAGGTGTGCTGTTTCGCAGGGGCACATGCACCCCCATGTTTATAGCAGCACTACCGGCAATAACCAAAGTATGGAAAGAGCCCAAATGTCCATCGATGGATGAATGGATAAAGAAGATGTGGTGTATATATATACAATGGAGTATTAATCGGCAATCAAAAAGAATGAAATCTTGCCATTTGCAACTACATGGATGGAACTACAGGGTATTATGCTAAGCGGCATTAGTTAGAGAAAGACAGATATCATATGACTTCACTCATATGAAGACTTTAAGACACAGAACAGTTGAACACAAGGGAAGAGAAGCAAAAATAATATAAAAACAGGGAAGGGGACAAAACGTAAGAGACTCTTAAATAAAGATAACAAACTGAGGGTCGCTGGAGGGGTTTTAGGTGGGGAGATGGACTAAATGGACAAGGGGCATTAAGGGTGAGCACTGGGTGTTTATATGTAGGGAACGAATCACTGGAATCTACTCCTGAAATCATTGTTGCACTGTATGCTAACTAACTTGGATGTAAATTTAAAGAAGAAAAAAGAAAAAGAAAAATTATGATTCTTTAAAAAATTTTAATGATCAACTCCTCAGTACCCTTTGTCAGGTGTGCCAGGTGTGGTACCAGAAACTGGGATACAGAGAAGAATAAGGAACCTGGCTTTCTGGGGCTTCCAGTCCTGTTGGAGGCAGCAGCCCAGTGAGGGAGCACGTGTAGGTGCTGAGAGGGGGAATATGTCAGGGTGCATAGTAGGGGCAGAAAAAAGTGGCTGTTCTGTTTCATCTGGGTAGCGCAGTTCCATACAAATATAACGTAAGCCACATATTACATACATAAAACTTCCTGGTAGCCACATTAAAAAAAGTAATGAGAAACAATTGAAATTATTTTAATACTATTATGCATCATGTAACTCAATATTTCTAAAACATCATTTCAGCCTGTAATCAATGTATAAAATTTTTAACAAGATCTTCTACATTCTTTTTTTCATGTGGTCTTTGAAATTCAGTGTTTGCACTTACAGCACATGTCGCTTAGACCAGCCGGTGCTCACTGGTGCATGGGCCAGGGGCTGGTGTGTGGGACAGCGCCACCCTGGAGGGACAGGAGAAGCTTCTCCAGCGGGTGAGGCATGGCCTGGGACTTGTGCTGCTCCAGGCAGAGCAAGTTGTGGGGGCCACAGCCCAGAGGGGAGCAGAGGCTGGAGGAGGGCTGCTGTCTGCCAGCTGTGAGGGTGACAAGCAGCCAGGGTAGAGGGTCCAGTCCGGTTTTGATGGAAAGTGAGTGTAACAGGGAGTATGTTTTAATGAACATCTGGTCTTTTTTTCTCTGATTTCCCAGGAGTGGAGATAAAGAAGAGAGGCAGAGTTGTCATTATGCATAATTGATTTTTCTTGCACAAAATTGATTTAATGACTATTCCCCACCCCCAACACCCCGACTGTCCGTCTCCAGCATTCTTTTCAAAGTGGTAATAAATCTTGCAAAACTTGGTTGTAAAACTTGTTCATTTCAACTTAATCATCAGTGCCTTGCTCAAGAGAATATTTCAGTGTTAGCCAAGAGTGGTATCTCTCAAGGCAAGTGATTTCAGAAGTGTAACGTATGTCCCTATAACTTAAAAAAAATTCTTTTAATGTTTACTTATATTTGAGAGAGAGAGAGAGAGAGAGAGAGAGAGAGAGAAAATGCATGAGCAGGGGAGGGACAGAGAGAGATGGAGACAGAATCCAAAGCAGCTGTCAGCACAGAGCCTGAAGCGGGGCCCGAACTCAGAAGCCATGAGATCATAACTTGAGCCGAAGTCCAATGCTCAACCGACTGAGCCACCCAGGTGCCCACCCATAACTTTTTAAACTTTAATTTCAATTCAAAATAATCGCAAACGCACAGAAAAGTTATAGGAAGAGTAACTCCCATATACCCTATACCCAGATTTACCAGTTTTAACATTCTGCCACATGTGTGCACTGACTTACATATACATGTGCTCATACATACATATGCACATTTATTCCTGTTATTATTTTTTAATGAAATATAAATTGCAGACATTACGCTCCCTTACTCTTCTTTTCTTTAGCTAGCATTTCCTAAAATCAAGGGCAATCTGTTGACATAATTACGGTGCAGTTATCAAAATCAGGAAATCTAACATCGACATAATATATACTATCTAATCCCCAGTTTTTTTCAAATTTTTCCTATACTCCAATAACATCCCTTTTTTTTAAATTTTTTTTTTAACGTTTATTTATTTTGGGGACAGAGAGAGACAGAGCATGAACGGGGGAGGGGCAGAGAGAGAGGGAGACACAGAATTGGAAACAGGCTCCAGGCTCCGAGCCATCAGCCCAGAGCCCGATGCGGGGCTCGAACTCAGGGACCGCGAGATCGTGACCTGAGCTGAAGTCGGACGCCCAACCGACTGAGCCACCCAGGCGCCCCAATAACATCCCTTTTTAAAAAAATGTTTATTTATTTTTGAGAGAGAGAGAGAGAGCAAGAAAGAGAGTGAGTGTGCTCGAGTGGGGAAAGGGCAGGAGAGAGGGGGACAAAGGATCCAAAGCCAGCTCTGTGCTGACAGCAGAAAGCCTGATGCAGGGCTCACACCCGTGGGGCTCAAACCCACGCACAGTGAGATCATGACCTGGGCCAAAGTCGGATGCTTAACTGACCGAGCCACCCAGGCGCCCCTCTAATAACCTCCGTTAGAGCAATTCCCCCTCTGGCTCCACCATTCAGGATCCAATCCAAGATCGTGCACTATATTTGGTTGTTATGTCTCTTTAGTCTCATTTAATCTAGAACAATCCCTTGGCCCACTTTATCTTTCATATCATTAATATTTGTGAAGACTATTGGCCAAGTTTTTATAGAGTGCCCCTCACTTTGGAGTTGTCTGGTATTTCCTTGTGCTGAGGTATTCCTGAATAGGAATACCACATAAATAATATTCCTCCCTTTTCAGAGCATCTCATCTTCCAGTATCTGTTGATCACTTTTAGCTCATTAAATTAAGAGGATATGATTTAACCAGAAATTCATGCAATCTCTTAGCACAGGGTGAGGCATGGAGTAGGCCCTGCAGCATTGTTGATTGAGGTTTGGAGGCCTTTAGGTCACTAAGAGAGGGCTACTCCAATTGTCACATGAAATTTATAAAACAAATTAAAATTTCATTCACATAAACTGCAGCAATCTTGTTCTGATGTTAGAATGTATGAGAAAATTCTGAACATATTTAGAATGTGATTTCACTGAAAACATTCACCTGGGTATAAAGAGACATAGCTCACACACACAAGAATACTCTCTTCCTTTATTCTAACAGATCAATATTTATAAGAGGCTACATTCCAGAAGTTATCCAGCTTGACCTCTTTACCTTCAGCATTTGCTTAGTTCTTTGGGTTTGAAAAACATCTACTTACCTTTCTTTCATTAATCATGTAAATTGTAAAGCTTATGTAGCTTTGTAGCTGAATGGTACATATTAATTCATACTTTATAAAATGAAACAGGGGTGGGGCGCCTGGGTGGCTCAGTTGGTTGAGTGACCAACTCTTGATTGCAGCTCAGGTCATGATCTTGTGATGGAGATGGAACCCCGTGAGGGGCTCTGTGCTGAGGGTGGAGACTGCTTGGGGTTCTCTGCCTCTCCCTCTGACCCTCCCGCCTCTCAAAATAAATAAATAAACATTAAAAAAAAAATGAAACGGGGGTTTTGCTCAATACCTCTAAATATGGAAATGCAAAAGTAACACAACTCAGTTGGGCGTTCCAGAGCCCAAGACCTCTGAGCAGGATCAGATTTAAGGTCCAGCACCACAGGCCTCATCCTCACTTCTCCCAGGATCTGCGGATCCCAGCTTGGAAAGAGGATATGCCTTCAAGCTGTGCCGGCTCTCTTGGCTCCCTTCCTTCTCACCCATTCGCCAGGGAATGCAAATTCGATTACGATTTTGAGTGCCTGCTTGTGCAGTGGGTTGAGGTGCTGATAACAATGGAAGTCTGACTGAAGCAGAGAGGCCTCTATAGCCATATCTGAATTTCTGGGAGAGGTTTGGAGAGACTATAGTTCATGGCAGTCATCGATGCTTTAAAGTTTAAATATTTAAATATGTTTTGTTGTTCCTTTGACCAATTCCTCACTACCTTCTGACGTTAGGAAACATCTACAAAGTCAGGGCTATGCACAGGGCTGGTCAAGGCAGTTGCCTTTGTGAAGCAAAGTGTTTTATTTGCTATGTGTGAGTTAGCAACTTCTCATCACACTCCTATTCCCTCCAAGTTTCCGTGGGGAGGACTGTGTGCATCGACTCCTTTATGTTCATGCCTGGATCTAAGGCAGGTGGGGTTGTCAGAACGGGACAGGGAGAGAATGTGGGCACACATCCCACCAGAGTCACCAGACTAAACGGTCATTGAGAAACGGTGCCATGGAGCAAAGCAGAGCAGCCAAATGTTTTTAAAAGTATGTAAAACCCACCCTATCACACCTCTCTGCTTCTGGAGTTGGCATTTCAGGATTTCTAACTTTTTAAACTTTTCTAACTTTAAAAGGTATAAGAAAATATTACTTTCCTTGTTAGTCCTTGTTTGACGGTGCCTTCATTTGCACATGTACTGAATCGAGTGAGCAGAGGCATATAAACAGAACGTGTAGCACGGGGTCTGGAGGATCAAAGGAGCCATCTGTCACTGCATGTTCACGGGCCCACAGCTCTGACTCATGAGGCCCCAGATCACAGGCTGGGCACCGGCTCCTGTCTCCTCCAAGCCTGTGTGTTCTTGTCCTACTCTTTCATTTCTACATGCAGCAGAGAACTCTGGTTGTAAGCCATTACTTACACTTACACATAATAGTGTGTTTGATTGCTTGCTTAACCATTGCAAAAGAGGACTCCAGCGATCCCGATGAGCCAGACATTAGGAATAGGAGGGTTTTGAGGACAAGAGCCATTTAACCCACGAGTGCGCAGCTGCAGAGAGTCCTGGGGACTGGGGAACAATACAATTTATTAGAAAGGGCCAACTGTCTAGAAAAAGCTAAAAAAGCTACTCAGCCAACTCTGGTGCTTCTATGGTTTGAAAACCATCTGAAAATATTTGGTAAAGATACGCTTTTGTAAAACGAGTCACAGTCTTAGGAAAGATGGGAATTAAGCTTCTGCTTGGTTTCATTCATAACACGTTGTTCAAACTTCTGGGTTGCCTTTCCAAGGTAAAACATCAGCCTCACTGTTTGTCAGCCTCGGGGGACACTTTTTATTGCATACCCCAAAGCATCATTCCCTGATGATCTTTGAGTTTTGGGAGGAGATCTCTAGTTCTCGGGGAAGGGAGGTCTGGCCCCTGGTCCAGTGTGTGATCCACTTTTGGCTCACACCATGAGAAGAGGTCTGCTGGGGAGTCTCGGGGAATATTTTCCTCTCCTATAAGAGAAGGACATACTAGGTCAAGTTCTTTGTTTAAGGGCACTGACATTCGTATTTCACATATTGTTCAAGGGTCACAAAATGTTCTTTTTTTTCTTCATCCATTTAAAGATGTAAAAACCTTTCTAATTTTTTTTAACGTTTATTCATTTTTTGAGGGACAGAGAGTGAGACGGAGATATAGAATCTAAACCAGGCTCCAGGCTCCAAGCTGTCAGCACATAGCCCAACATGGGGCTCGAACTCACAGACTGAAAGATCATGACTTGAGCTGAAGTCAGACGCTTAACTGACTGAGCCACCCAGGTGCCCCTAGGATGTAAAAACCTTTCTTAGTGGGTTGTACTTAACTTGAAGATGGGCTGGATTTGACCCGTGGGCTATAGATCACCAACCCTGGTGCAGGAAAAAGGGGAGGACTACAGAAAAGAAATCTTTTTGATTTAGAGGAAGGGAAAGCTGAAAGTAGGGAAAAGACAAGCTTTAAAATTTTGTTGTTCTTCCACTTTTGTCCTTACACAGAAGAAAAGCTCTGGGCAGTTGCGAAGGGCTCAGAGATGGGAGAGGACTGAAAGTCATCGTGAATGGAAGAGATATTCAAGTGCTTTTCTATTTTTGAGGTTTGAGAATCTCCCCCTAACCCCCACCACTGAGGCATTCACCCGCTCTTTCTTCTATTAATCCCATTGTTCCAGCTTTGAGATTTTGATTTTTAATCCAGTTGCAGTTCACTCTGTATGCAGTGTTGGGTGGTGCTCCAGTTTTATTTGTATCCATGCAGTACCAAGATTTTCCAAGGCCATCTTCTGAGAAACTCCTCTTTTCCCTGGTTTGTTGTGGAGGATGGCTGGGGGCAACCTAGGTGTCTGTCACCTGGGGTAGGGGGACGTCAAATGACAGGATGTGTATCTAGGATGCAGGCAGCTAGGAGAACAGAAGCCTTGAAATCCTCATAGCAACAGGGATCTTAAGACCATAGGGAAAAGGTACATGTAACATGCATGTAAGTAAGGACCCGTAAAGACCAGTGCATTCACCAGCATACTCCCTTTACCAAACACTGGGAAACTGAGAGACACCTTCAGCACAGAATGTGTGTGGAGGGATATGGTAGTGAGGAAAGTGAATAAGGGAATATATAAATAAATAAAGCAAGGGAAAAGACTTACATGGAGATTTATGACAAGCATATGCTTCAAAAGGAGGAATAAAATGATCTCTCCTCATGTAGGTTAGTATTTTTAACAAAAGTAATAAGCATCTTGAAAAACCAGACCTGGTTCATGTTGTGACCTGCGGTTTCCTGATCATGACTGCCTTCCAAGTAAAAGTTTGGTAATTTATCATGCCACAGCAAGGCAGCTTCCTCCTCCCCCCTCCCCCCTTTTTTTAAAAATTACATCCAAGTTAGTTAGCATATAGTGCAACAATGATTTCAGGGGTAGATTCCTTAATGCCCCTTATCATTTAGCCTATCCCCCTTCCCACCACCCTTCCAGTAACCCTCTGTCTGTTCCCCATATTTAAAAGTCTCATGTTTTGCCCCCCTCCCTGTTTTTATATTATTTTTGTTTCCCTTCGCTTATGTTCATCTGTTCTGTGTCTTAAACTCCTCATATGAGTGAAGCCATATGATATTCGTCTTTCTCTGACTAATTTTGCTTAGCATAACAGCCTGTAGTTCCATCCATGTAGTTGCAAATGTCAAGATTTCATTCTTTTTGATTGCCGATTAGTACTCCATTGTATATATATACCACATCTTCTTTATCCATTCATCCATCGATGGACATTTGGGCTCTTTCCATACTTTGACTATTGTTGATAGTGCTGCTATAAACATTGGGGTGCGTGTGCCCCTTTGAAACAGCATCCCTGTATCCCTTGGATAAATACCTAGTAGTGCAATTGCTGGGTCGTAGGGTAGTTCTATTTTTAATATTTTGAGGAACCTCCATACTGTTTTCCAGAGTGACTGCACCAGCTTGCATTCCCACCAGCAGTGCAAAAGAGATCCTCTTTCTCCGCATCCTCGCCAACATCTGTCGTTGCCTGAGTTGTTCATGTTTAGCCATCCTGACAGGTGTGGGGTGGTATCTCATGGTGGTTTTGATTCGTATTTCCCTGATGATGACTGATGTGGAGCATTTTTTCATGTGTCGGTTGGCACATGATGGGTTGCCTTCCTTGGAGAAGTGTCTATTCATGTCTTTTGCCCCTTTCTTCACTGGATTATTTGTGTTTTCAAGGCAGCTTCCTCTTAAGGGGAGTGGCGGACCACTTGATGAGATGCGAGATGTGGGCGGGTGTTAGGGAGCAAGTGTGTGAGGACGGATTGGAGCAGTGCCGCAGGAGGACCATTCTGGCAGGGGTGTGAGGCCAGATAGACCAGAGTTAACATCGTTCACCCAAGATGACCCTGACATCAGTGGCAACGCTGATTGCTTTTCATTTGCTAGACCGTAACTTAAGAGTTTTACATCTCATAGCAACCTGCCTGGGATAGGTACTTTAATTGTTCTGATTTTTTAGATGAGAAGACCAGGGCACAGACAGGTGAGGTAATTTGCTCAAGTTCACACAGCTAGCAAATACTGGAATTGGGATTTGGATCCCCTGCAGTCTGGTTCCAGAATCTGCCATTGAATCTTCTTCCTGTGCTGAGGGTTTCACTATATCACTTGCACCACTTAACTATGCTGTTGGTATTAATGGTCTAATTATAAAAGGCTTAACTTTTTTAAAATATGGGGGCATTCAGTAGTACCAGGGACAATACATAGATTTTTTTTGTCTTAAATCTTTTTTCAAAAATTCTTGCTCTATGGTTTTATTTTTCAATAACTTAATATGCCACTGACTACTTTTAAATAAAAAATATAGTGGGCCAGGTGCCTGGGTGGCTCAGTCGGTTTAACGACTTGATTTTGGCTCATGATCTCGGGGTCATGGTTTTGAGCCCCACATTGGCCTCTGCACTGATAGCACAGAGCCTGCTTGGGATTCTCTCTCTCCCTCTCTCTCTGCCCCTCCCCACTGTGTGCTTTCTTCCTTTTAAAATAAATAAACATTTTAAAAAAAGAGAGAGAGAGACAGACAGAGGGCCATGTTCTTTGCTGGTGCCACAAATATACCATGAAGTGTCCTTCCTGGGCCTGGATATTGAGAATGACAACGGTGGGAAGAGTCCATTTTGACGGAGTTACAAACATGGCAAATTAATAGGTTAGCTGGAGCTTTTAATTGCAAATTATGTCATTTGTAACTTAGTCCATGGAAAAGATCTGGCATGTCTTCATTAGTCTTGAAAATAAATGATTGTGTTTTACACAACCAAACATAAAAATACCGTCAGTGAGCAGAATAAAATGAAGAGGAAAGAAAACGATTAGAATAATGCCAGTGAACTGCATAAAAGGCAAAGTTAAAGATTCTTGTGTTCAGGGCTCTCCAGCGTTAAATTGATCTTTCAGGCCAATGTTTTGGAGTGTGTTCAAACCCAGAAAAAAGAGCGACATTCTTCATTAGCTGGAGATAACAAGAGGCATTTTCAGCGGGATTTAATGCTGGGTAGAGACTGCAGCAAGTGTGGAAATAATTGAAAGTCTGAACTCATTGAACTGATTTGTGCTGTTTACTGATGTTCAAAAATAAAAAGACCCCATTGATTCAAGTTCTCTGCCCCTGCATCTTTTCATTAAGTGTGCAAGGAATTGGCATGACACTCAAGGCCCAAAAGAGTGACACCATGAGAAAGAGACGCGTAAAGGAAGTGGACTTTTCTGGCAGGAACACCTCCAAGTCTGTGAAAGGGAACAGTGAGTGTCTGTGGGGCCAGGCCAGGGGCCACAGCTGTCAGATGGGGCCTGAGGGGAACACGTGGCTTCTGCCGAAGGAATCGGGTTTCTGAGAAAGAATCAAGGCCCCCATCAGAGGTGGTGAGGAGAGCTCAGAATGGTGAAAAAGACAGCTGGGGCTGGCATCAGGAGAACACACCAGGCTCCTGAAAGGGGGCCCTGCTGCGAATAAGGGCCATTGTTCCAGGACACTTCAGCCCCAGGGCCTGCAGCAGACCTGCTGCGGGGAGGTGGCCGTCCCTGTGGGTCAGCTCACGCTGGGCTCCGTGACACACGAGGCTGCAGCTGAGAGGCTTAATCCAACTTTTAAGAGGAGAGAATTATGAAAATATTCTTTAACAGGTACATCCTTCAGAAAGACAGCAGGCCAATGTAGGGGGCAGCCTCGTAAATGAGACAAATGAAAGTGACAATTAGAAAACACGAAGAAGGAGGAGGAGGAGGAAGAGGACAAGAGGGAGGAGAAAGGAGACTTAAGCCTGAACTTTTCTGTCTAGGCACCCATATCTATGTCTATATGTTCACATTTTATTATGACAAATTTCAGACATACATGAAAACAGAACAGCGCAACAATTCCCCGTATATCCATCACCTGGGTCTCACGCTAACAGCATTTTGCCATATTTTCTTCATATATTTTTCATCTGTTTGTTTTTGCTATAATTTTAAAATAGATCCCAGACATTTCCTGAATACTTCAGTGCCCGTCACTAAAAAAGCAAGAATATTTTTTGTAATTCCAAATTGGGACAGTTCTAATAATTCCTTAATATCATTTTATACTTAGTCCATTGTATTAGTTAGCTGTTGCTGCATAACAAATGACTACAAACTTTGTGGCTTAAAATAGCACCAATTCATTGTCTGCTGATTTTGATGGGTCAGAAGTCTGAGCACGGCTTACCTGGGCCCTCTGCTCAAAGTCCCACAGACTTCAATTAAGGTGTTAGCTGGTTTGCATCTCCCTTCTAGACCCCAGGGTCTTCTTCCAAGCTCAAGTGGTTGTTAGCAGAATTCAGTCCCTTGTGGTTATAGGACTGAGGTTCCCATGCTTGCTGGTCAGCTGCTGTCCCTGTTGTCTGCTCTTTGCAGCACGACTCCTAAAAAGTATGTCCACATTCATTGCATCCACAACCTTTCCTCCCATTCTTTTTTGAAATCGTTTCAGTCAGGGTTTCCATCCCACCATTGCATTAGAACAGCTCTTACCAAGGTCACTGTGACCTCCATATTGTCAAATCTGATGATCCATTCTGAGTTTTCATCTTATTTTACCCAACAGCATCATCAAACACAGCTGATCCCCTTCCTCCTCTTTACACTGTCTTTTCTTGGAGTCCAGCACCCCACCCACTCCTGTCCTCTCCCTCCTTCTCAATCTCTTTTGCTGGTTTCTTCCCAACTCTTTGACCCCTAGCTGTCATGGTGCTCCAATCCTCTACCTGCATGCAGTCCTTAGGTGAGCCCATCTACTCTCATGGCTTTAAAGGCCTACTGCATGCTGCTGACTCCAAACAATCTCCAGCCTGGTCCATCGTGCTAAACTTCAGATACATAAATAACAATAATAATAACAACAATAATAATAATGAAAACAGTAACAACAAAAACTAATAAAATAAACACAGTGTATTGTGTATCTGCATTTGCAATACCATTAATTAAAACAATCATTATTAGGGGCACCTAGGTAGCTCAGTCGGTTAAACGTCTGACTCTTGATTTTGGCTCAGGTCATGATCTCACCATTCTGCACTGACAGTACAGAGCCTGCCTGGGATTCTCTCTCTCCCTCTCTCTCTCTTCTCCTCCCCTGTTCACACACACATTCTCTCTCTCTCAAAAATAAATTAATTAAAAAAAACAATAATTATTAATTAAAATAGTTATTATCTAGCTAACACAAACACATATTGTGTCCTCACTAGTTTCTCCAGTTTTTCATGAGGCTATTCAATGCACCCAGGGCTGCTCCATAGGTGTGTGAGTGACTTGTGCAGTCCCACGGGGCTCCATCCTTACAAGGGCCCTGTGGCTGCTTCACCACTCTGCTGTCACCATCTTGAAATTCTTAAGTTTTGCACATGGAAACTTGTATTTTCATTTTGCCCTTGGCCCACAAATTATGGAGCTAGTCTGGGTCCTGCCTCCAGTTGGCGTCTTAGAGCACATAGCACTGCAGCCTGGAAGGGCCACATCCACATCCTAGGCTGTCAGGGAGTGTTTCCCTGAACTCCTCGGTGCTGAAGAGTTTGCAGAGCTGGCTTAGAAATAATGGCTATGGAGGTGTCGTCTGGCCGTGCCACCAGGCCCTCTGAAACCCACCGAGGGGTTAGGCTAACCAGCTGAGATGTGTCCTCAAAGGGCATAGTCTTGGTTCCCTGTAACATTGATTTCCAATGCTTGCTTTGGCCTGAAGCCCCCAACTCTGCTGAAGGATGTGGTACAAAACAGCCCTGTGAAGCCACTATGGTGCATCCCAGAGAAATCATTGAGGACCCTGTTGACAGCATCACATGCACACTAGAAACTTCTTTTTGATCTCAGCACATGGGATGCTTAGCCTTCTCCTGAGCAGTGGTTTGTTTTTAGAAAGAAAACGTTAGGGTCACTGTGGACCATATACGTCATTGTTGCCTTTGCTGTCTGGCTGTGAGGAAGGTGAGCCAGCTGTGCCACCACCGTGGAGCCCCTGATGCATACATTTGTGACTGTCTTCATTCTTGGCTCCATTTTATCTTTCCTGCCTTCCTTCTCCTTTTGCCCCAGTTTCCTCATCTATTAAAGTTTTATCTTATTGTATGTATTTTTATAAGTCATTTCATATCCTTTCTAGAAAAAAGCTGTAATGCAATAAACTAAATGACAACTGTTAAAAGAAATCAAATCCTAGGGGCACTGGGGTGGCTCAGTCAGTTAACCATCTGACTTCAGCTCAGGTCATGATCGATCTCACATTTTGTGAGTTTAAGCCGTGCATCGGGGTCTCTGCTGTCAGCACAGAGCCTGCTTCTGATCCTCTGTCTCCCTCTCTCTCAGCCCCTCTCCCACTTGTTCTCTCTCTCTCTCTCAAAAATAAAAACCTTTAAAAAATGGAAATATAAAAAATAAATAAAACCCTATATCAAGTGGCCTCTTCTCATAAAATTCCTTTAAGATAAAAAGATTTTTCAGGACCTACTCACTTCAACAGTATCATCCACAAGAACATTCTGGCACAACAGTGACCCGGGCAGTCCCATGAAGTCATGGGATTTGCTCTGCGAGAGTCTGAGCCTGCCATTGAAATGCTGCCAGGCCAACAAGCCCGTGACACTGAGTCAGCTGTCCAGGGCTCCTGGGGAGAAGATCACTACCAACCTCTTCCTCTTTCTCAAAACTAAAACAAATCCAAATCAACTCACTGGCCACTGAACAGATAAATGCCTGAAAGCCTTCTCTGATACCCAAGTGCAGCACAGTCATTCCAGCCAGTGGGTTCTGCCTTGTTGCACCAGCTATGCAGGAAGCAGGCAAACACAGAAAGCCAGCCACTAGGTTAATGTGCTTTGCCTACAGCAGCTTATTTAGAATATTGCTTAAAAAAAATAGGGGCGCCTGGGTGGTTCAGTCGATTAAGCATCTGACTCTTAGTTTTGACTCAGGTCATGATCTCACAGTTCGTGAGTTCAAGCCCCACATCGGGCTCTGTGCTGATAGCATAGATCCTGCTTGGGATTCTCTTTCTCCCCCACACCCTCAAAATAAATAAATAAACTTAAAAAATTATAAAAAAATAAAAAAGAAAATTGCTTAAACATTAAGAAATAATTTAAGGTACTCCTGCGTGACTCAGTCAGTTAAGCGTTCGGCTCTTGATTTTGGCTCAGGTCATGATCTCACAGTTCATGAGACTGAGCCCCACATGGGTCTCCGTGGTGAGCCTGGAGCCTGCTTGGGATTCTCTCTCTCCCTCTCTGTGCCCTTCCCCTGCTTGTGCGCTCTCTCTCTCTCTCTCTCAGAATAAATAAATAAACATTGAAAAATGTAAAAAAGAATATTGCTGGAAGAAGCATGGAAGACGGTCAGGCATCACATTAATGAACTCTGATGAAGCACCATGTTTTAGTCAGTATGAGAGACAGGGTCCTCAACTTCATTCTCGTACCACCTTTATGGTTTTTATCATCTCTGTGTACTTTTTACTTAATATTTATCTTTGAATCTACATCCACACTTTAATCTCATCCTAAACAATAGTACTCCAAATGCAGGGGTTTGATACACTAGTTGTGTCTTTTTCTATCTATAGAAAGATAATGTACTGTAAAGTCATCTCCTGTACCTCTAAGTGGTAAACATGCCACATCCTGGGACACACGGAAGGAGAAACTTGATCCGGGTCTCATGGGGCTGCCCAGAGCAGTGCTGTCTGTGATGGGACTTGAGGGGAGCAGAGAACTTGTGTTTTAAGCACCAGATGTACATACACACGTTATTATAGCCTGAAAAAAATTGGGTTTTGGAAAATAATCAAAATAATCACAAGGTAGGATCTATAACTTGTACACCTTTCCTGCCTCTATACCGAGGCTTCTTTGGGTAAAATTGTCTTTAAAACAAATACGTTTACTAATGCCAGTAGTGCAGCGTCTGTAGAGCCCTTTAGAAACAATGCCAGCAGTTATAATAAATTCTCTCTCTATTTTATGAGTGGTACTTGTTCATTCAGCTTACCAAGCACCAGTAAAAGGAAGTTTTGTTTTAAAATATCGGCAAATGTGGCCTGAGGGAAGACCGTATTCCAATGTGGGCTGAGACTTCCTCTGGGAGCCCCCAAGGAGTTGAGCACACTGGAAGTGGGGTGAGGATCCCATCAGAGAGAGGCTGGAGAGAGAGTATTTTCAGTGTGTGTTTTCACTCCATACTGCAGATGTGGGAGGGGCAGGGCAGGAGGAAGAAGAGGACCTGTGCTGTAAGGGGTGGCAAATAGCATTGGTGGTGTTTTCTCATGGCGCAATAGAAGATATAAAGGCAAAAGAGAAAACAGTTGCAAAAATAAATGTTCTGCAAGGTCAGGGAAGAGAAAGCTTATGTATCAGCAACAAAACAAGGATGGAAAGTGTAATTGGGTATTGACTGGAGATCTATCTGGTCAGTGGTAGAGCTGCATACTAGAACTTCAAAAGTGAGGTTAGCCCAGAAAGGTTTGTAAAGTGATTATTATTATTATTGTTGTTGTTGTTGTTGTTGTTATTTTAAATCAGGCATCAGAAGCAGAAAGGATACATGACATGCTTCTGAGACACGCTGCATTCATTTAGCTAGAAGTGCTGATTCATGGCTTCAAGGTGGTGGGTTGGCTGGATAAGGGCATCATAGGACAGGCAAGGGCTTTTGCCACAAAGCCAGGGGATCAAGAGAAGAGCTGAGAAGTCACGTAGTGGACTGGGGGCAATGTCACCTCTTTGAAGATGGAGGTAGGAGGGTCGTGGTAGTGGGTCTTCCTATGGCTTGCGTTGAAGCAGCCCTTAGACAATGGTAAAAGAGGTGAAATTGGAAATTCCAAGATTTTTTACAGTTCTTTTGAACTGTTAAGGTAGAAGCAGAGGTAGAACAGATTAGGAGAAATGTTACCCCACCACCCACAAAAGGTTGACTCAGAAAGATCGGAAGGCAAGTGAGGCTTCCATAGAAATTTGAAAAATTATTTTCCTTCTAATTTTAGGGGAAGCTTCAAAGAGCCTCTCTATAGACAGCTGGACTACCTTTGGTGACCTGAAGACAATGAAGAAAATGTCTAGACATTGCAGACTCCGGGGTCCCCTCCCCCTTCCTCTTTCTCAGAGTGGTCACAGGAACTTACATTGTGCCATGCTGGTGGTGTGATGGAAAGTTCCTTAAAAGCATAAAAAGCACAATTCAGCAGTCATGTGCTTGGTGAGGTTGGTAAAGAAAGAACAGTGTGAGTGTGAGTGTGTACGTAGGGGGACAGGGTCCTAGAATGTGCAACTTAGAATGGCTTTATTTGTGTTAGGAAATTGCTAAAAAAAAAACCCTAATGTCCTTCAGCAAAGGAGAGGTTAAATAAATTATGATACATTCATGCAATTGGATATTATGCAGCTGTTAAAAAGGAGAAGGTAGACCTTTGTATCAGAGATTGGTCAGGTCATCAGAAGAGCCTCTGTGTATTCTGTGACTGACCCAGAATGGACACATGGTCTTGATCAGAGCCAGTGAGAGGCTGTGAGGATTCTGTTGGGAATCCTGGGAGAGACTCTTTTTCTTCACTAACTCTCTGAGAGATGTAGGGTCTGGAGCTGCTGCAGGAATGTTGTCAGTGTGAAAAGGGAGCCAGAAAGAGGCCTGACCAGTACTGAGAACTTAGCAAGGACAGTTTCAGTGAAATGAGGTCTGAGACAAATTGGGACGGGTTGAAGAGTGAGGTGAGAATGGGTGGGGGAGGAGAGTGGTCGAGTGAAACAACATTTAGAGAAGTGTGGCATTCGCAGGAAACAGAGAGCTGGGGCAGTGGTTTTTGGAAGACAAGGTCAAGAGCATTTTGTATTTGTTTTCCCCCAGCAGGGAGATGCTACAGCATGTGAAATGTTTATGGGGGTACTTACTGAAGGTAAAGAACAGGTGACTCAAGAGAAGAGTGGACCACTGGTGGTGTCCCATAGCATGTGTGAAGGGCTGGCTTTGGAGTACAGAAGAGAATGACCAATGTCCTCTCTGAGGCTTCTAATCTCTCAATGAATGATGAGGAAGATCATTTCTTCAGAGAGAAGACAGATGAGATGATATAGAAAAGGTATAGAAAAGCTTATGTGGGGGGCACCTGAGTGACTCAGTCAATTAAGCATCTGACTCTTGATTTCAGCTCAGGTCATGATCTCATGGTTGGTGAGATTGAGCTCTGCATCAGTCTCTATGCTAACAGCACAGAGCCTGCTTGGAATTCTTTCTCTCTTTCCCTCTCTTTCTGCCCCTCTCCCCCACCTGCACATACTCTCTCTTTCTCTCTCTCAAAATACATAAATGCTAAAAAAAAAAGCTTAGGTCAGGGTGCTTGGCTGTCTCAGTCGGTAGAGCATGCGACTCTTGATCTTGCGGTGGTGAGTTCTAGCCTCATGTTGGATGTAGAGATTACTGAGGAAGGAAGGAAGGAAGGAAAGAAGGAAGGAAGGAAGGAAGGAAAGGAAGGATGGAAGGAGGAAGGAAGAAAGGAAGGGAGAAAAACTTAGTTGGGAGCAGGTGCCTGGAGGAACTGTGTGGCTTTCTGGGCAGCATTACTGAGAGGGAAGGTCGTGACTTCATGGTGTAGCTTTCTGTAGCAGCTACACTGCTCTGCAGGTGTGCTGGCCATGGAAGACAGCTGACCAGTGTCTCAGGTTGGCAGGAAATTGCCTGGAGGAAGGAACGCAGAGGAGTTGTAATTATATACCTTCAAGAGTGATTGGACTCATGGACTATGGAATCTAAACTAGAAGAAGAAAGCTGTGAGGCCAGGAGGTGTCTCAGACACTTGGGGATAGTTCTCCTCACCCCTACAGAGCCTCATTTTCCTCTCCCTTTGCCCATTTTGGTCTCAGAATTGGCCTGTTAGAAACTACTTGGCCAGTTAGGAAGCTGGAGTTGTTTCTTAGAATCACCTCTCTCAATTCTGCCCCCATGGGTGCGCTGTGTTTTCTTTGTGTTTTGATGAGATTCATCTCTCTGGTCAATGACAGGCTTGTACACTCAACCATCGCACATTATGCAAACCTGTTTACAGGACATATGGCATCTTCAGAGCACTTGGAAATCCAGTCTCTCTGGGTTTTTCTAACTTTGGTGGGAAAAAAACCAACAAGGCCTGAAGCACTGTCCGTACAGTAGTGGTTCAGGGGGCTCATTGGTAGGGAATGTATATACTGTATATACTCAATGACATATATATATGTCATATGCTGTATATACTCAATGACAACAAATTCATTACCTTTGAAATGTAAGTAGGCTGTGTCTTCTGTTCTCAGGACCTACATGGTGGGGAGGATGGGGGAAGAAAGGATAAATTAGTAAGACATGTCAAAGATCAATTTAACAAAGTCTACTAAAAAAAAACTATTCATACTTTCAACTCAGCATTTTCACTTCTGACAAAACACTTGCACAATGGTGCAAAGATATACGCTCTAGAATGTCCTATTGAAGCACTGTCGGCCCATGAATAGACATAGTTAAATAAAGTAATGGACACACAGTGAAATACTATTTTATCTATACATTTTTAATGTATACAGTGGAATACTACTTTATCTTTACTATTTTGATAGAGTGTGCACAAGCAGGGGAGGGGCAGAGAGAGAAGGAGGGAGAGAAAGAGAGAGAGAGAGAGAGAGAGAGAGAGAGAGAGAGAGAGAGAGAGAATCCCAAGCAGGCTCTGAACTGTCAGCAGAGCCTGATGTGGGCTTGAACCCACAGACTGTGAAATCATAACCTGAGTGTAAACCAAGAGTCAGATGTTTAATTGACTAAGCCACCCAGGCACCCCTACCTCACTCTTTAAAAATTTTTTTTTAATGTTTTAATTTATTTTTGAGAGAGAGAGAGAGAGAGACAGACAGAGCATGACCAGGGGAGGGGCAGAGAGAGAGGGAGACACAGAATCTGAAGCAGGCTCCAGGCTCTGAGCTGTCAGCACAGAGCCTGATGCGGGGCTAGACCTCATGAACCACAAGATCATGACCTGAGCTGAAGTTGGAGGCTCAAGTGAGGCACCCAGGCACCCCCCACTCTTTTTAAAAATAGTATTACCTATGGGGCACCTGGGTAGCTCAGTTGGTTAAGTGTCTGACTCTCGATTTCGGCTCAGGTCATGATCTCATGGTTTGTGAGATTGAGCCCTGAGTGAAGCCTTACATTGACAGTGAGGAGCCTACTTGGGATTCTCTCCCTCCCTCTCTCTCTCTGCCCCTCCCCTACTCATTCTCTCTATCAAAATAAATAAACTCAAAAAAAAAAAAAGAGTGAGGTAAACCTATACACGCTGATTTGGAAGGCTCTTCAAGACATTTTGTTAAGGTAACAAGATGAAAAACAGTATATAGCACTGATAATGATAATAACTACTAGAATGTGTATAAAATACAAAAATGAGGGGTACCTGGGTGACTCGGTTAAGCATCTGACTCTTGATATCGGCTCAGGTCATGATCTTGGGGTTGTGGAATCAGGCCCTGAGTTATCAGTGCAGAGCCTGCTTGGGATTCTCTCTCTCCCTCTCTCTCTGCTCCTGCCCTCACACTCAAAATAAATAAATGAATATTTAAAATATATATAAAAATGAGAGAATGGCCCAATAATGTTAAAGACAATGCTATTGTGAAAGAGGACAATAATTTTTATTTTATGAATTTCTGTGTGGTTTGAATTCTCTATTGTGTACAAGCATTATTTTTGCTAAAATAATGTAATCATTGAACATAATTTCTCAATTAAGCATGTTACATTCATTACTGATTCACACAGTCACTAGATGGTGGATATTACCTACTCTACAGACAAGAGGATTGGGAAAGTTAACCTGCCCAAGTTCACCCAGTTAGTAAAGATTCTTTACCTAAAGAGATAAAGAAGGTTTTCAAACTCTGTATAATAAAGTTAATGTGATCTTCCCGGGCTCAGCTTATCTCTATTTAGAAGCTCACTTCTGGCTGTTTTGGCTATTTCTCCTTCCCATTATGATTTCATTTCCCTCTGCACACTATTAAAATTCATTTCCTCTGGGAAATTACCACCGGCTGATGATGGCTCCATTAACTCTACTCTGTGGCTCTTTGATGTTCTCACTGCAGCGCCTTTGAATATACGTTACCATCTGAATTTGCATAGATGATTCTATTCTTGTTCATCTTCATTTTGATGATGAGCTCCTTGAGAGACTTGATACTTTGAAACTTTCCATAATCTTTCAGGGTCATTTCCAAACCTGCTCAGTAGGTCTTAGGACTGAATCCTTAGTGTAGCATTTGCATTTGGTGGGTCCTTAATATCAGAGAGCAACAATTCCAATAAACCAGGCAATCTTTTTCTTATACAAGACTGTGTTTTCTCTACTGAATTATGTAAATGTCCCTGAGTTGAGTAGCTTCTTGATTAATAAATAATTCCAGTACTGTCTTCTCTTGACCATTTTTTTTTTTTTTTTGGTGGAAAGGAGATGTGAGTCATGCAGTCACTAGAACTTCTCCAAATGGAAAAAGCTTGACAACCACCATGTCAAAAGAAGTATTAATGGCAGAGAATCCCTCTATTCCACGGCTTTACTGATGACAGGATTAAATACTGTTTACATTATAAATGACAAGGAAATAAGATGAGACTTCCAGCTGGTTGACGACATGTGGTTGAGAAAAGAGCTTCAAAGTAGCTAGTTAACATAGATTCTAGGTTATCTACCTTGTCTGGTATAAGTAGAGAGACAAGCACATGACCATACCCAAACTAGTGAATCAAATATAATTTTCATTTTGCTCCATAAGAATCTGTGTACCCTTAACATTTCATCAGTCTGGCAGCAAAAATTACATTGTCTCTATCCACAGTCAGTTTCCTAGAGTAGTTTTCCTTCTTGTGCTTAGGTGTTTGAAGACAAGCTTCATCAGGGTGGCATATTTAATCCAAAAGACTTGGATACAGTTTGACAAACCGGCTGATCCATAGTGATCACTTCAGAAATCTAAAAGTTACTTGATAATACACAATTTAGGGTGGAAAATAAGGCATTCCTTCCCTCCCCCACTAAATTAAATCTTTATAAATGTGTAAACTTATTTCAAATATATGGAAAAACATAGAAAATAATATAATGAATAACTATGTACTCATTTGTACTTTCAAATGTCACCACTGTCATATTAAGTTTAGAGTAAATGTCACAGAGATAGGGGTGCCTAGATGGCTCAATCGGTTAAGCATCCGCCTTCAGCTCAGGTCATGATCTCGTGGTCCGTGGGTTCAAGCCCTGTGTTGGGCTCTCTGCTGACAGCTCAGAGCCTGGAGCCTGCTTTGGATTCTGTGTCTCCCTCTCTCTCTGCCCTTCCCCCACTCATGGTCTGTCTCTCTCCATCTATCAAAAATGAATAAATGTTAAAAAAAATTTTTTTAATGTCACATGCCTCCAAAATCTCATTCCTTTTTTGCCTCCCTAAGTCAATTTGATTCTGAATTTGGTGCTTATTCTCATGCAGTTATTCCTTTATTATGTTTATATATTCATAAATAACAGAATATTATTCTTGCATTTTGTACTTTAAAGGGTATACCCTACATATCAATTTGTACTTGTGCTTTTTTGGCTGTTCGTAGATATGACTGGAATTGCTGTACAGATAAATGCCATTTCACCAGATATTTATCCTATGAATGGACTTCTGGCTGTTTTCAATGTTCTCTACTACAAACAATACTGTGTGTAGATTTGCACGTTTTTCTCCACACGCAATTGTTTCTCATATATTCAGGTGCATCCAATCATCTGGCAAATCTTGTTAACATGCAGACTCTGATTCAATAGGTCTGGGATGGAGCCTGAGATTCTGCATTGGTATCAAGTTCTCAGGCAGTATTGATGCTGCTGAACCATTTCTGAGAACCATTTCTGAGAAGCACAGAGGAGTGGAACCACTAGGCTGTAAACGGTGTGGACTTTTGCCAAACTGTTGCCTCGAGTGCTTGCACCAATCCACGCTCATATCAACAGCTCACAAGGTCTTGACAACATCACATCTTCTTCAATACCTGTTGTCAGACTTTTGTTTCTGCCAATTTGATGGGCAAGAAGTGGTATCTCGTATTAATTTGTTTTTCATGAGTGTTATTGAGGTTAGACCACTTGAGTTTCTTTTTCTAAAGTAATTCTAAACATAAACTAAAATTTGGGGCAAAGAAAATGCCTTCATTCATTTGTTTCATACTCTAAAGCCTCCTTCTTAAAAGATTCCATCACATTTTCAAAGCCTTCAAGTGTTCTTTTTTTAAGGAATGGAAACAAAAGTGGAAAGGCAGAACTGAAAGAATGGGGTTGGAAGGAAGCCAGGAGAAGCATCTACCATCACCCCAGCTGGGAGAATGTCTTAGTCTTTTTCCTACACTGTTCCTTTGCTGAGGGTAAAAGAAACAGAATTGGAAGCTCAGGGAGGGAAGAAGGGCTAAGAAGTTTGTACCTTCTGAGTGTCTCATTTATTTTGAATTTTAGAGGAATGAATTTAACTTAAGTAACTAATCCTGCTAAAATTAAGCCTTTGCATCTAAAAGTCTTATGCTCCATCCTACAAATTCCATGCCTATAAGAAAAATGGGAGAAGGTAATGCACATGTATTATAGAAAAAAGCAAAAGGCAAAAAGCAACAAGCAAACAAACAAAAAAGAAATGTCTCCCCCATAATCTAATATCTAGTATAGCATGGTAGTTAAAGGCATGCACTTTTGTTTTTCTTCCAAGTTTTTATTTAGATTCAAGTTAGTTAACATATAGTGTAGTATTGGTTTCAGGCGTAGAATTTAGTGATTAATCACTTACATATAACACCCAGTGCTCATTACAACAAGTGCCCTCCTTAATGCCCATCACCCATTTAACCCATCCCCTGCCCACCTCCCCTCCAGCAACCCTCAATTTGTTCTCTATAGCTACTCTATACCTAAGAGTCTCTTATGGTTTGCCTCCCTCTTAGTTTTTATCTTATTTTTCCTTCCTTTCCCCTGTGTTCACCTGTTGTTTCTTAAATTCCAAATATGAGTGAAATAATATGGTATTTGTCTTTCTCTGACTTATCTCACTTAGCACAATACACTTTAGTTCCATCCACGTCATTACCAATGGAAAGATTTGGTTATCATCGATAGTGTTGCCATGAAGATGGAGGTGCATGTGCCCCTTCAAAACAGCACACCTGTATCCCTTGGATAAATACCTAGTAGTGCAATTTCTAGGTCATAGGCTAGTTCTATTTTTAATTTTTTGAGGAAACTCCATACTGTTTTCCAGATTGGCTGTACCAGTTTGCATTCCTACCAGCAGTGCAAAAGGGTTCCTCTTTCTCTGCATCTCGCCAACATCTGCTGTTGCCTGAGTTGTAATTTTAGTCATTCTGACTGGTGTGATGTGGTATCTCGTGGTGGTTTTATTTCCCTGGTCATGAGTGATGTGGAGCATTTTTTCATGTGTCTGTTAGTCATCTGGATGTCTTCTTTGAATAAGTGTCTATTCATGTCTTTTGCTCATTTCTTCACTGGATTGTTGTTGTTGTTTTTCCAAAACATACTAGATTTTGTTTTTATTGCAGAGCACACACATCAGGGCAAAGTGCTGCACACACAACTACAAATCATTTTGGGGAAAAAAGCTGTAAAAAAATAAAATAAAACTGCAACTGGTTTAGTTATGCAGTCCTGACTTGAATCCACGCTGGCAAAGGAGTTCTGGCCCTTGAAAAGGGATGGTAACTGTCCCAGATTTCTGCACTCTCAGGCCTGGGCCTCTGTAAGACAGGGTCCCTGGGGTGGTGGCAAACTGGGTACTGGGAGGACCTCTGCTCTCAGCAGGTCTGGGGCTTGGCCCTGGCTAGCAAGGAGACATTCCTAATGAATCTATGTCATCAAAACCTTGCAGCCTTTGAGGATCTGAGTAGGTGGAAACTGTCAAACACTTTATTTTTCTTTTTATTATTTCTTAAAAGCCCCTTCTCAGCTCCCACGCTCCTGAGGCAGAGGAGCCACCAACCCAGTCTGCAGTCCTGAGCTCTGGCCTTGGATACATGCTATAGGCAGACAGAAGGGGTGGGTGGGTGCCTTCCTACAGGGGGGGCCATGAAGAGAAGGCCCAAGCTGGCCAACGTAGGAGAAAGGAAAGGGTTAGGAAAAAGACAGAAGACCAAAGGAAAAAATAAAGACTCAAAAACAAAAGAAAACAAAAACCCTACCACACACCACAATTTTCCATACCCCAAATGCTCGACTTGGGAGGACACTAGTCCCTCTAAGCTAGAAACAATTCCTAAAACTGTTCCATACAATCACATGCATATGCTAGAAAGGAACAACCCAGCAAAGAGGCGTACCCTTGGCAATAAAGGTCAGGACCACTGTAGCCAGCCCCTCTGCAGCCCAGGGACCTGTGGGCAGAGTAGGCCAATGGGCATGGAGGAAGCCTGGGGTCTCAGCCAATAACTTTGGGGTGGCAGAGGACTGCTGGAACCTCCACCCAGTCATTCTGAACAACGCTGCTACAGGAGGAAGAGGGTGTTTGCATGAACTTTCTAGGGTCTGTAGAGCAGGTGAGAGGTATACACACACACACACACACACACACACACACACACACACACACACACACCACATCTTCTTTATCCACCCGCGAGTCGATGGACATTTGGGCTCTTTCCATAGTTTTGCTATTGTTGATAGCACTGCTATAAGCATTGGTGTGCATGTGCCCCTTCGAATCAGTATTTTTGTATCCTTTGGATAAATATCTGGTAGTGCAACTGCTGGGTTGAGGGTAGTTCTATTTTTAACTTTTTGAGGAACTTCCATACTGTTCTCCAGAGTGGCTGCACCAGTTTGCATTCCCACCAACAGTGCAAAAATGTTCCCCTTTCTCCACATCCTCGACAACACCTGTCGTTGCCTGAGTTGCTAATTTTAGCCATTCTGACAGTGTGAGGTGGTATCTCATTGTGGTTTTGATTTGTATTTCCCTGATGATGAGTGATGTTGAGCATTTTTTCATGTGTCCATTAGCCATTTGTATGCCTTCTTTGGAGAAATGTCTGTTCATGTCTTTTGCCCATTTCTTAACTGGATTATTTATTTTTTGTGAGTTGAGTTTAATAGGTTCTTCATAGATTTTGGGTACTAGCCCTTCATCTGATATGTCATTTGCAAACATCTTCTCTCATTCCATTGGTTGCCTTTGAGTTTTGTTGATTGTTTTCTTTGCTGTGCAGTTTTAAAATTTTTTTTAAGTTTATTTATTTTAGAGAAAGAGCAACAGTGAGTGGGGCAGGGGCAGAGAGAAAGGAAGAGAGAGAGAATTCCAAGCATGCTCCCCACTGCCAGCATGAAGCCCGATATACTGTTGGATTCGATTTGCTAGTTATCTTGTTGAGAATTTTTGTATACATGTTCATCAGAAAAGCATGTGTTTCTAAGTCCTGTGTTTGAATTCCAATTTAACCATTTGCCAGTTGAGTGACCTTGGATAGGTCATTTTCTCACTTAGAAAATAAGGATCATGATAATAGGACCTAGGTCATAGGGCTTGAGGATTAAATTAGCTAATAGATGTAAAATATTTAGGACACTGTTTGAAACACTACAAAAGCTCATTAAACCTACTGGTTTATGGAGCTATTGGAAATGACATCAGTAAGATGGTAGAAAAGGAAGCCTTTCCCCCTTCTTCCCCCTATGGAGACACAGATTTAACAGTAATGCCTGAACCAATTGTCTGAAAAATCTAGAATTCAGTCAAGAGGTTCCTGCATTCCAGGTGAGTTCAAAGTCAATAATGTTAAAGCCTGGTAGGAAAATATGTGGCAATTTCTCTTGCCAGAGCCCCTCCTTCGAATAGTGCTAATAGTGTAGCACTATCGGGAGGAAAGACTTAATTCCCATCTCCTTCATGTGCAAGAAAGAAGCAGAATGTGTGTCTAACATTCTTTTATGTAGACTGCCCAAGGGCCTAGTTTACATTTTGCCTGACAAGCAGGAGCCAGGTTGGGAGCTTCGACTCTGAGGACAAGTGGTCAACATGCACCAGAGTCTGCAGTACCACAGATAGACACTAGGTGGAGCTCCAGTGTCATGTGGCATACTACAGCACCAGGGTGGCCACCAGCAGACATCAGGTGGAAGTACTGCGTAAACATAGGCAAACCTCTTTAATTAAGTTACACACAAGCCCAAAAAGGACACATCCCCAGAAAAGGCTTGAGAAGTCCAGAATCTCTAGCAAGGTTGAATTGAGAATGTCATTCCTGTACAAAACCAGACTAAGAAGTCTGAGAGGGACGGGTGATTTTTAAAATGCCAAAATTTCAACAGTAGATAACAAGACATACAAACATACAAGGAAATATGACCAATTTAGAGGAAAAAATTAAATTTCCTGAAACTGACCCCAAATAAATGGAGACATATGAGTTACTAACAAATTTGAAATAAGCATCAAATAAATGCTCACTGAATTAAAAGAGAGCACAGACAACTAAACAAAATCAGGAAAACAATGCATGAACAAAATGAGGATATCAATGATGAGATAGAAACTATGAAGAAGAGTCAAACAGAAATTCTGAAAATGAAAACAACAATAATTGCACTGAAAAATTCACTATTCAGCATCAGATTTAACCAGGAAGAAGAAAGAATCAATGAACTCAAAGATAGGAATTTCAAAATTACTTAGGCAGAGAAGTAAAAAAGAAAAAAGACTGAAGAAAAATGAAGAGAGCCTAAGTGACTTATAGGATACTATAAAGCAGAACGACACACACATTATGGAAGCCTCAGAAAAAGAAGAAAGGAAGGAAGGAAGGAAGGAAGGAAGGAAGGAAGGAAGGAAGGAAG
>NW_024412391.1:47641383-47644693 GCF_014898765.1 Herpailurus yagouaroundi
GAAGGAAGGAAGGAAGGAAGGAAGGAAGGAAGGAAGGAAGGAAGGAAAAGCAAGCAAGCAAGCAGAAAGCCTACTTAAGGAATTAATGGCCTTAAATATCCTAAATCTAAAAATAGAAATGGACATACAAATTCATGAAATTAAAAAAAACTCCAACTAAGATAAATCTAAAGAAAACTATACCAAGGCATATCATAAACTGTCAGAAGCCACAAAGAGAATCTTGAAAGTGGAAAGAGAAAAGTGCCTTGTCATGTACAAGGGACCATCTATTAGATTATCAGAAGATTTCTCAGCAGAAACCTTGCAGGCTAGAAGGCAGTAGGATGATATATTAAAAATACAGTAGAGGCACCAGGTGGCTCAGTCAGTTAAGTGTCTGACTTCGACTCAGGTCATAATCTCACTGTTAGTGAGTCTGAGCCCTGCATCGAACTCTGTGCTGACAGCTTGGAGCCTGGAACCTGCTTCAGATTCTGTGTCTCTCTCTCTCTCTCTCTCTGCCACTTCCCCACTCACACACTCTCTCTCTCAAAAATAAAATAAACATTTAAAAAACATTTTTTAAATACAGTAAAACCTTGGTTTGTGAGCATAATTCATTCCAGAAACATGCTTGCAATCCAAAGCACTTGTATATCAAATCGAATTTCAAGAACTATTGGCTCAGTTGTGATCATGTGACATTTGGCATCATGTGCTACTCGTATTACAAGACACTGCTCGTTTATCAAGTTAAAACTTATTAGAAATGTTTGTTCATATTGCACAACACTCACAGAACAAGTTACTCACAATCCAAGGCTTTAATGTTTTTTTTTTTTTTAATTTTTTTTTTCAACGTTTATTTATTTTTGGGACAGAGAGAGACAGAGCATGAATGGCGGAGGGGCAGAGAGAGAGGGAGACACAGAATCGGAAACAGGCTCCAGGCTCTGAGCCATCAGCCCAGAGCCCGACACGGGGCTCGAACTCCCGGACCGCGAGATCGTGACCTGGCTGAAGTCAGACGCTTAACCGACTGCGCCACCCAGGTGCCCCATGGCTTTGATGTTTTGAAAGAGGGGTGCATGGGTGGCTCAGTCAGTTGAGTGTCTGGTTCTTGATTTTGGCTCAGGTCATGCTATCAGGATTGTGAGATCAAGCTCTGAGTCAGGCTCCACACTGAGTCAGGCTCCACACTGAGTCAGGCCTGCTTAAGATTTTCTCTCTCCTTCTCCCTCTGCCTTTCTTCCTCTCATGAATACTCTCTCTCAAAAAAAAAAAATTACTGATAGAAACAATTGCCAGCCAAGAATACCATATCCAACAAAACTACCCTTCAACAAATGAAGGAGAAATTTAGATTTTTCCAGATAAATGAAAGCTGAGAGAGTTTCTCATCACTAGAGCTGCCCTATAAGAAATGCTGATGCACTCTTTCCCTTGGAGGTGGCAGAGATGGCTTGTGCAGCCATGGCCAAGATTAAGCCCTAAGACCTTCAAGGTAAGAAGGAGGAACTGCTGAAATAGCTGGACAACTAGAAGATGAAGCTATCCCAGCTGTGTGTCGCCAAAGTGACAGATTGGCATCCAAACTAAGATCAAAGTTGTTCATAAATCCATCACCTGGGTTCTTGCCACATTGACCAGACTCAGAAAGAGAATCTCAGAGAATTCTACAAGGGCAAGTAGTACAAGCCTCTGGAACTGCAGCCCAAGGAAATGTGTGCCAGATGTTGCTGGCTCAACAAGCATGAGGACTGAAGAAACTGAGGACTAAGAAGCAGCCGTGGAAGACACTGCTGTGCCCACTGTGGATGTATGTGGTCAGAACCTGAGCACTGCAGTGTCAATAAACTGGCTGGGAATAAAAAGAAATGCTGAAGGGAGTCCTTTAAGTTGAAGTCAAAGGATGATAAACTGCAACCAAACCATACAAAAATATAAAACTCTTGTGGTGAAAGTAAATACATAAATGTAGAACTACGTAGTGTTGAAATGCAGGTGCATCTATCACTTTCTGGTATAGAATTTTAAAAACAAAAACATGAAAAGCAATTATATATAGATATATGCTAATGGATATGTGATATAAAAAGAGGTAATTTGTGTCTCAATAACAAAGGGGGGGGGTGCAAATATGTAAAGGGGCAAGTTTTTATGTGATTGAAGTGAAGCTATTAACAGTTTAAAATATATTGTTACAACTTTAAAATGCTTTTACAATGATAACCACAAAGAAACTATTTATAGAATATACTCAAAGGGAAAATGAGAAGGGAATCAAAATATGTCACTAAAAAAAAATTATAAAATTTTTTTTAACCTTTATTTATTTTTGAGACAGAGAGAGACAGAGCATGAACGGGGAAGGGTCAGAGAGAGGGAGACACAGAATCTGAAACAGGCTCCAGGCTCTGAGCTGTCAGCCCAGAGCCTGACGCGGGGCTCAAACTCACGGACTGCGAGATCACGACCTGAGCCGAAGTCGGACGCTTAACCGACTGAGCCACCCAGGCACCCCCCAAAAAATTTAAAAATTAATGAAACATAAAATAAGGTAGCAGGAAGAAAAGAAGGATAAAACAGCCATAAGATAGGCAGAACACAATGAACAAAATGGCAATAGTAACTCCTTCCCTGTCAGCAATTACTTTATAGGTAAAGGGATTTTAGATGTACCAACTGAAAGACACAGATTGGTTGAATGGGTAAGAAACAAGATCCAATTAATATACTGTCTACAAGAGATACATTTTATATCTAAAGGCACCATAGGCTAAAAGTGAAAGGTTGGAAAAAGATATTTTATGCAAACAGGAAGCTGAAAATAGCAGGGGAGGCCATATTTAGACAAAATAGCCTTTAAGACAAAAACTATCACAAATACAAAAAAAGGACATTATATAATGCTAACAGGGTCAATTCACCAGGAAGATAAAACAATTATAATATATATCCCCCTAACATTAGGGGTCCCAAATATATGAAGCAAACATTGACAGAACTGAAGGAAGAAACAGACAGCAAGACAATATTAGGAGATTTCATACTCCACTTTCATTTATGGATACAACAACCAGACAGAAGATCAGTAAGAAAACAGAGGACTTGAACAACACTATCAACCAACTGGACCTAAGAGATATACATAGAACAGTTAACAGAAGAAGAATACATATTCTTTTGAAGTGCACATGGACATTCTCTAAGGTATACCACATTAGGCCACAAAACAAGTTTTTTTTAAATATATATATACTTATGTTTACTTATTTTTGGGAGAGAGAGAGAGAGAGAGAGAGAGAGAGAGAGAGAGAGAGAGAGA
>NW_024412391.1:47644703-47754476 GCF_014898765.1 Herpailurus yagouaroundi
GCAAGCCGGGAAGGGACAGAGAGAGAGGGAGACACAGACTCCAAAGCAGGCTCCAGACTCTGAGCTGTCAGCAGAGCCCAATGTGGGGCTCAAACACACAAACCGCAAGATCATGACTTGAGCCAAAGTCAGATGCTTTAACTGTCTGAGCCACCCAGGTGCCTGAGGCCACATAACAAGTTTTAGCAAATATAAGAAGATTGAAATTATACAAAGTATATTCTCTGACCACAATGGAATAAAACTAGAAATCAATAGAAGGAAAATCCACGTATATGTGGAAATTAAACAATGTTCTTAATGAATGGGTTAAAGAAAAAAATCACAAGGGAACTTAGAAAATATGTAGAGACAAATGAAAACAAACACAACATACTCAAGCTTATGGGATGCACAAAAACAGTACTAGGAGGGAATTTTATAATGGTAAGTGCTTACATTAAAAAAGATCTTGGGGCACCTGGATGGCTCAGTCAGTTGAGCGTCTGACTTCGGCTCAGGTCATGATCTCGCAGTTCATGAGTTCAAGCCCCACGTCAGGCTCTGTGCTGACAGCTCAGAGCCTGGAGCCTGCTTTGGATTCTGTGTCTCCCTCTCTCTCTACCCTAACCCCACACGTGCTCTCTCTGCCTCTCAAAAATAAAGAAAACTAATAATAATTAAAAAAAAAGATCTCAAATCAATAGCCTAACTTTACACCTTGAGGAGACAAAGAACAAACTGAATCTAAATTTAGAAGAAAGAAAGAAAGAAATAATAAAGATTAGAGCAGAGGCAAATGAAATAGAGAACAGAAAAATAAAAGAAAAAAAATCAATGAAACCAAAGTTGGTGTGTTATGGACTGAATGTTTCTGTTTCTCCTCAAATTCATATATTGAAGCCCTAATCCCCAATGCAATAGTATATGGAGGTCGGGCCTTTTGGAGGTAATTAGATTTAGATGAGGTCATGAGGATGGGAACCTCACGTTGGGATTTATGGTCTTGTAAGAAGAGGGAGAGAGAGAGAAATCTCTGTCTTCATGCACACGCACCAAGAAAAGGCCGTGTGAGCACACAACAAGAAGGCAACTATCTGCAAGCCAGGAAGTGGGTTCTCACCAGCACATGATCATGCTGGTACCTTGGGCTTTCAGCTTCCAGAACTGTGAGAAATGCCTGTTTTTTAAAGCCACCTAGTCTATGATATTTTATGGTAGCTTGAGCAGACTAAGATATTGTCTTTTGAAAAGATTGACAAAATTAACAAAGCCCTAGCTAGACTAAGAAAAAGAGATAGAAGACTAAAATAACTAAAACTAGAATTGAAACTGTGGGTATAACTGATACCACAGAAATTAAAAGGATTATAAGAGACTACTATGAATACTTCTAAAACAACAAATTGGATAACCTAGAAGAATTGGATAAACCCCCAGAAACAACCAGCCTACCAAGACCAAATCATAAAGAAATAAAAAATCTAAACAGACCTATAACTGGTATGGAGATTCCAGCAGTAATCAAACACCTCCTAACCAGGACCAGATGACTCACTGAAGGATTCTACCAAACATTTAAAGAGTTAACACCAATCCTCTTCACAATCTTCCAAAGAATTGAAGAAGAGGAAACACTTCCAAACTCATTCTATGAAGCCAGCATTATTCTGATATCAAACCTAGGTAAAGACACAAGCAAATAAAACTGTAGAAAAATATTCCTGATGAGTAACAATGTAAAAATACTCAATAAAATACGAGTAAACCAAACTAAACAGCACACTACAAGGATTATACACTATAATCAAATGGGATTTACATGTGGAACGCAAGAATGGCTCAATAATAAAAAAAACTCAATGTAACACACTACATTAACAAATGTAGGACAAAATCCACATGACTATCTCAACTGATGCAGAAAAAGCATTTGACAAAATATAACACTCTTTCATGATAAAAACACTCAAAACTAGGAGTAAAAGGAAACTACCTCAACAGTGAATACATATCATACTCAACCATGAAAGACTAAAAGTTTTTCCTCTAAGATCAGAAAAAAGGCCGGGGTGCCTGGGTGGCTCAGTTGGTTGAGTGGCCAGCTTTGGCTCAGGTCATGATCTCACAGTTCGTGAGTTCGAGCCCTGCGTCGGGCTCTGTGCTCGCAGCTCAGAGCCTGGCACCTGCTTCAGTTTCTGTGTCTCCCTTTTTCTTTGCCCCATCCCTACTCATGCTCTGTCTCTCTCCGTCTTAAAAATAAAACATTTTTTTTTTAAAAAGAAAGAAACAAGGCAAAGATGCCTCCTTTCAGGGCGTCTGGGTGGCTCAGTAGGTTAAACATCTGACTTCAGCTCAGGTCATGATCTCATGGCTCATGAGTATGAGCCCTGCATCAGGCTCAGAGCCTGAAGCCTGCTTCAGATTCTGTGTCTCCCTCTACCTTTCTCTCTCTGCCATTCCCCTGCTAGCACTCTGTCTCTCTCTCTCTCAAAAATAAACTTAAAAAATATTTTTAAAAAAGGTGTCTCCTTTCAACACTACTATTCAACATAGTATTAGAATTGCTAGCCAAAGCAATTAGACAAAAAAAAAATAAAAGGTACCTAAATTGGAAAGGAAAAAAGTAAAATTATCTCTGCTCACAGATTATTTGATCTTATATGTACAAAACCTTAAACACTCAACACACACACACACACACACACACACACACACACACACACACACACAAACTGTTACAATTAATAATTTCAGCAAAGGGGCACCTGGATGACTTGTCGGTTGAGCTCTTGATTTTGGCTCAGGTCATGATCTCATGGTTTGTGAGGTCAAACCCTGAGTCAGGCTCTGTGCTGACAGTGTGGAGACTGCTTGGGATTCTCTCTCTCTCTCTCTCTCTCTCTCTCTCTCTGCCCCTCCCCCCACTTATGTTCATTCTCTCTCAAAATAAATAAACTTAAAAAAATTTTCAGCAAAGTAGCAGGATACAAAGTCAACACAAAAATCAGTTACATTTATATACACTAGCAATAATTAATACAAAGAGGAAATGAAGAAAATAATCCCATTTACTATGGCATCAATATTTAGGAATAAACATATCCAAGGAGGTAAAAGACTTGTACACTCAAAACTATAAAGCATTGCTAAAGAAAAGAAAGAAAATACAAATGAATAGAGACATCCCATGTTTATGGAATGGGAAACTTTAATACACTTAAAATATACATACTATCCAAAGTGATGTAAATATTCAATGCAATCTATATTAAATCCCAATGGCATATATATATTTTTATATACATGTATACATACATACATGTATGTATATATATGTGTGTGTGTGTGTGTGTATATAAACATTTTTTTTTTTTTTTTGCAGAGGTAGGAAAAAATCCTAAAATTTATATGGAATCTTAAAGTATCCCAAATATACAAAACAATCTTGAAAAAGAACAAAACTGGCAGCCTCACAGTTCCTGATTTTAAAGCATAACACAATGCAACACTAATGAGACAGTATGGTACTGGTATAAAGGCAGATGTATTGACCAACGAAACAGAATGGAGCCCAGAAGCAAACTCTTGCATATATATACCCAAATAATTTTTGACACAGGTGCCAAGACTACAAAATGGGGAAAAGACAGTCTTTTCAACAAATGGTATTGGGAAACCTGGATATTCACATGCAAAAAAAATGAAATTGGACTCTTACCTTACACCATATATATAAATTTAAACAGATTAAATACCTAAATGTAAGACCTAGAACTATATAATTCCTAGATGAAAACATAGGAAAAATCTTCATGACACTGGAGTTGGCAATGGTCTCTTGAATATGATAACAAAAGCACAGACAACAGAAGCAAAAATAGACAAATGGGACTACATCAAACGAAAAAACTTCCATCTGTCCAAGGAAACAATCAAGAGAGTGAAAAGGCAATCTATGAAATAAGAGAAAATATCTGTAAATCATATATCTGATAAAGGGTTAATATACAGACTATATAGAGAATTTCTACAACTCAAGAAGAAAACAGATAACTGGATTAAAAAATTGGCAAAGGACTTAAATAGACGCTTCTCCAAAGAAAATATACAGATGGCCAAGAAGGAACTGAAAAGATGCTCAATATCACAAATCACAAGAGAAATGCAAATCAGAACAACAATAAGATATCACCTCACACCCATTAGGATGGCTACTATCAAAACAAGAAAGTAAGTGTTGGAGAGGATGTGGAGAAACTGGAACTCTGCTGGGAATGTAAAATGGTGCAGCTGCTGCGAAAAGTGGTGTAGAGGTTCCTCAACACACTAAACATAAGAGTTGCATTGACTTATCAATTCCCCATCTAGAAATATATCCAGAAGAATTTAAAGCAGGATCTCAATGAGATATTTGCACACCCGTGTTCATTGCAGCATTATTACAGTAGCTTCCATTGGGTGGAAGCAACCCAAATCCCATCAACAGATGAATGGTTAAAGAAAACGCGGTTCATACAAACAATGGGATAGTTTCAAGTGTGGCAAAATGAAAGAGATCTAGAGATCTGTTGCACAACAATGTGAATGTTGTACACACCACCTAACACTACTATACACTTAAAAATAGTTAAGATGATAAATTTAATATTGTGAATTTTTTTACAGTAATAAATCTGAGCTATTATGAACTTTCAGGCTTTCCTCTCCCTATGAATATACAATTTCCCCCTAAAATGGACCACATTATACATACTATTTTATAATAGGCTTTTGTCCATTGACTACAGAAGAAAGTCTTTTCCAAGTTATTCTCTATCTTTTAGGTCATTTAAGTTTATTTGAGAGAGACAGAGACAGAGGGGGAGGGGACAGAGAAAGAGAGAGAGAGAATCCCGCGCAGGTTCTGCACTGTCAGCGCAGAGCCCCATGCAGGGCATGAACTTATGAAACTGTGAGATCATGACCTGAGCTGAAACCGAGAGTCGGATGCTTAGCCAACTGAGCCACCCAAGCACCCCTCTTTTAGGCCATTTAGAAAGGCTGTCTAGTATTGTTGGACACTAGACTGAATTATTTTATTCTTATGAATAATACTGTGTAGCTAAATCATGTTATGCCTTTTGAACAGTGATAATCTCAGCTTTTTTTCTCTCCTTTTCTAATCAGCTCTCAGCTATTAGACTTCTAATCTGTGATCACACAACCAAGCTGGTTAAATAAGTTTACTTGTAATAAAACCTTATTTGCAATTCTGTAATTTGCTCCCATCCTGGGTAAACAGGGACAGCCATTGCAGCAGCTGTGAAGGGAGGTGGATTTTGCTTATTTGGGGGTGTACCTTCCCGTTAGACCAGCTCACCCAGAATTGGTTCCTGCCTTACTGAATAAATCTAGATGGTAGCACATGCTCTTGGGGTTGCTTTTTCCCTTCCACTCACTCTCAGGGTCTTGAAATTCAATCTACCTGGCCACCACCTCATTGGTACCTGTTTCTATTTTCTGAAGCACTGCTGCCTCTTAGCCAGGTCTAAGCTGGCCTTCTTTGACTCCTGATACTGGCATGCACGCACACTGCTGGTTTCTACTGTGTAAACATCTTTGCTTTAGTTCCTCACACTGTTAAGTAACCCATAGCACTTCTTTGTGCTTTTTGACAGCAGCACTATTTGACAACTTGAATCTCATTAAGTTCACCACACCGTGTGTGGGGGGTGGGGGAGGTGAGCACGTGTGCGTGAAAGCACATAAAATACACTTCAGCAATTACAACAGAACTCCCAAATCACATATTACTGAGTAGTGTATATGCAACTAGATAGGCCCCTGTTTCCTAAATTTGCTTGTAGAATCTCATGAAACACTTGGTAAAAAACACATCCCCAGGTCTAGCCCTGTGGATATGTATTATTCTGGATATATAATTTAACAAACACCTCAGGTAATCCTTCTCATCAGGCAAATTTAGAAACACTAGATCCTTAACCTGCATCCTCAGAGCCTCCAGGACACTGGGAAGTTCAGCTGGGACCCATGGGAGACTGGTAAGTCTGGTAGCACAGGGTTCATTCCATTAGGGTAGGAAATTCCTGGCGTCATCTGTAAGTTGGAATAAACATTGAAAAGTCTTTAGAGCTTGAGGCCAAAGCAGAAACTTAGGATCTATTTACCATTTCTACACCAAGAATGGTTCCAAACATATACCCATTGGCTATAGATTCTATCCCAAATTTTGGGTTTCCAGAAGTGTTAGCTGGGAGTCATATAGTTCTTTGAAAGAAGTAACAACTGGATCCTCTGAGGACTGAATGCTTTGCATATGTGCTAAAATCATTTGGGGTGCCTTTTATTAGGTAAGATTCTGTTTTCACTTATATCAGCTCAACACCAGATCTATGTCAGGTAACTGCTCTTGTAGTGCTAGCTATGTCCTTCTGGAGGCTTGAGGGAGGAGCACAGAACTCTGATACATATGCCTCAACTCATGACAAGTCTTTGGCTTCTTGTGTCAACTGTACATAAGAGATAGAAGCATTCCTCTCTCAATCTAAGGACACAGGGAGACCCAACATGTATGAGAATTCTAAGAGAAGCTCACTAGAGCTGGTGAATCTTGACCCCACCACAGACACTATTTATTCACATGAGACCACAATTTCCATTTCTCTTACAATCCTGGGCCCATTTAAGAATTTGCCTAAAACTGATGAAGAATACTCAAATAGTGGCCCATGAGAAAGTTAAAACTGAGGGGGAAACAAAATTATGAGGGGAAAATGTCTCCACAGACCTGAAAAATACATTTTTGCCCTTTAAAAACTTATTTCTCTTTAAGAGAATTTTAACATAAAGGAAAGTGATGTTACTGATGTTTATTTGGTAAATAAGCTACATATTTAAGCATTTTTTCCCCTAATGGCTTTAGGAAAGATCTCCTTCCTAAAAAAAAAATGTTTACAGGTAAACCTTTAAAGGGTATGACAGTAAAGTGATGTAGAATTCAGTGCACACTGACAGTTTTTCCAGTTCCATTCATAATTAAAGTAAAAAAAAAAAAACCTCTTGAGTATTTTTTATGAAAAAAATATTGAATTTCAAAACCCCTGAAGTTACTATTGAAAGCTTATATTCCTTAAACGTATATATGTACATATATATGTATATATTTGAACCACTCAGAGAAATTATATATGAACCACTCAAAATAACTTTAAGAGCTGTTCTTTTCTGTATTTAAAATTGTCCTTTCAAATATTTAGAAGTTCCACAGGTGGTGGCTTTAATGGAATTTTTCCCAGAGTAAATTTCTTGGATTGAAACTGCTCCAGTTCTTCTGCTGTTAGTTGATCCTTGGGTGTGAATAACACATTATCTGTTGTGATGCTGCCATTTGAGACTGGTAAAGAGGTGGATATGCTGCTATTTCCAAAGGTGTCACTGGATGACTTGGAAAAAGCACTGTGAGAATGTGAGCCTAGATTACCAAAACCAGCCACAGAATTGCCACTTCCAAAGGCTGGGGCTCCAACAGAGCCTGCTGCCATGGGAGCTGGAAATCCTGAAAATCCAGGTGATCCAAAACCGGAAGCTGCAGGACTTTTAAAAGAAAATGAAGCAGCAGATGTGATTGCAGGTTTCCCAAATCCAAATGTTGGAGTGGAAGTAGTGATGACAGAACTGGCAGGGGGTGCGGCTCCAAACGCTGGAGTATTCCCAAACACAGAAGGACTTCCAGAAGCGGCAGAGGCAAATCCAGAGCTTGGTTTAAAACTAAAATTCTGAGCATTAGCACTGCTGCTGTTATGCACTGGAAAACCTACAAAAACCAGAAAAAGGAAAAAATAACCTATGATAAGTCAGAAAATGTAACCATATTAACCACCCCTCCTTTTTTTCTTATTTCTGCCATGTTTGAATGTTGAGAAGCTTTATTGGAAAAAGTGAAAAGAAGAAGCTAGAACAAACCCATTAAAACCCTGTCGTCCTGTCTTTCTGCTGTACTGATCTCATTTGTACCACGATTATCCACACTCATGGAAACAGCTTTGAGAAACCTCTGGGATTAGGAGGTGGACTTTCGCTTTCTGTGCTTGTGTGCCCCAAGTAAATCAGCTATATCCATTATCAAAGAAGTAACTCTTTCCTTAGCTATATTCTTTTATTTAAAAATTTTTTAATTTAAAAAGATATTTACTTTGGGGAGGGGGGACAGAGAAAGAGACAGAGAGACAGAGATGGAGAGAGAGAATCCCAAGCAGGCCCCATGCTGTCAGTGCAGAGACAAACGCAGGATGTGATCTCACCAACCGCAAGATCACGACCTGAGCCAAAACCAAGAGTCAGATGCTTAACAGACTGAGTCACCCAGGCGCGCCAGCTATATTCTTTTAAGCAAATACAGAGTGGTCACTTCATCTCAGTTTTCTCCTGTATAGATTCTCAAGCCCCTTCCAGCTCTCAACTAAGATGAATATGATGAAATCATACTCTAATAATCGACATCTCTAGTTTTTGCCTAAATTTTTCCTGAGTTGCCATTTTTTGCATACTTTTTATGACAGTTGAAACCCTCAGTCCTAATTTGCATTTTTATTTGTCTCTAAGAACCATTGTTCACCTGTGTCCTAACTTAAAAAATTTGTCCTTTAAACTAAAAAAAACCCCAAAACAAAAAGTGACACAGTATTGCCACGTGAGACAATACTATGCTGTTATACACAGTGAAAAGAAGGTCCTCAATTGTGGTGCTGCTACAACAGTTACTATGTATTCCTATAAAACTTTTGAAAAAACTCCTAAAATACACTTTGAAAGCTTGAGCCATAGGGTCTTTCAAAAAACATGCTCCATCTGACCTCCATTTCACAAATGACTGATGAGCCAAATTCCTTGAAACTCCATTATGGAAGACAGTAGAATCTGCAATGCAATGGTAATTTAATGTCCCTTAACACACCTTCAGACTTTATGATCTGAAACCTCTAAAATCCTGTTTCCAAAATGGATAAAGTCTTGCATCACTTTATCATTTACCTGGTGGCCCAAATGTTATTCCTTGCATACTGCCAAATCCAAATGTAGCTGCTGCTTGATTCACTCCACCCTTTACATCTGAGAGCTGTAAAAAAAAAAAAAAAAAAAAAAAAAAAGCAGGCAAATAATAAATTAGTTGATGAATAATTCTCAATTCACAGCCAAATTAAATTTTAAAAATGTGCACTTACCAGGCGCATGGGTGGCTCAGTTGGTTGAGCATCCGACTTCAGCTCAGGTCATGATCTCATGTTCTGTGAGTTTGAGCACCGCATTGGGTTCTGTGTGAACAGCTAGCTCAGAGCCTGGAGCCTGCTTGGGCCTGTGTTTCCCTCTCTCTCTGCGCACCGCCCCCCCCAACTCTCTCTCAAAAATGAATAAACGTTAAAAAAATTTTTTTAAATGTGCACTTAAAAATGTTTACCATAGAAAAATGCCCACAATATGAATACGCATAGGAAAAAATGGACTAATTTCAATGAGTTAAGAGCAACTCATGAATTATGAGTGATGAATTATGGGTGATTTTAATTTTACTTATGCTTCTAAAATACTTTCTAAATTTCTTCAATGAATTTATATTAAAATCAGAAAAAAAAATTTAATAATACATTTTAATGACCAGGTTGATTATCAAAAAATCTAGACTTCAGGCAAAGGGCCTTTGGAGGCTACCTAGTCTACTTATTCTGATGCCTGAACTGAATTGATTCACAATTACATAATTAAAAACTTACTACTAAAATCTATTGAACATTTCCTATTCCTTGAAAATACTTTATGTTCTTACTATTTTCTACTCTAGAAATGTCTTTCATCTCTGCATAGTGAAATCTCAATCTCCCTTTCTTTTATTTTATTTTTAAGTTTTATTTATTTAAGTGATCTCTACACCCAACACCCAATGTAGGTTCAAACCCATGACCCTGAGATCAAGAGTCGGATGCTCTACTGACTGAACCAGCCAGGCACTCCTTTAAAATCCCTTTCAAGGAACTTTTCCCTTACTCCTTACCTCCAAAAAGTTTTTCCTAACTAACTCAAACAGATATAATTTCTCTTATTTGGAAGCCTCAATAGCATTTTCTAAAAATCAATTTCATTGAGGTATAGTTTATACGCAATAAAATGCATCCATCGTATATATGTATTTCAGTGGGTTTTGACAAACTTCTAGTCACCACCACAATCAAGATTTAGAACATTTCCATCACCTCTAAAAGTTCCCTTGTGTTTTTTTCAGTCAACTCTCTCCCAAATGCTAGGTACAGGGAAGAACTCATCTCCTATCACTATAGATGAGGTTTGTTTTCTTTAGTGTTTCATATAAACGGAATCACATAGTATGTACTTTTTTTTTTTTTTTTTTTTTTTGGTCCAGCTTCTCTCCTTCAGTGTAATATTCATTAACAGGTAAACAGATAAACATATATTCATACACTGGATTAAAAGAATAAAGAATGAACTACTCATATATGCTAAGCCCACTGTGGGTGGGGCTGTCCAAGATCTTAACCTATGGAGGGGCACCTAGAAAAGTGGCAAAGAGCAAGGAACGTCTAACCCTGAGGGTAGTTGTGTAGTTCTTTGGACTCAGTTATCCCCTTTACATCAGTAATGGTGATGGTGGGCTACCTCTCATGTACGGACAGAATCCTTCAAGAAGTCCTACTAAACTTAAATGGCATTATAACAACTAAAGGATGGAGAAATTAGCTTACACAAGAGTCTGTTTAGGAAGTACATATTTAAGAAAGGTGTGGAGCACTGCAACTGTCACACAGTCATTTACTAAGTTAGGCAGTGACAACCATCATATCCTTTTTAGAAGGTAGAAATACAAATCGTCTGGGAAACTCTAAATATCTTATTTCAAAATAAGGTCCTTAAGAAGTTTTAATGGGAATAGAAACATCATAACTTTATTGACCAAGATAATGAATATGCTATAGTCAGGATCATGTATCTTTGGAGACAAGTGGGTATACATCTACTAAAGGCATTTCTATATAGGTCAGGGAATAGATGGTGAGTGTTTTCCAGTCACAAAAGCAAACAGTAGTCTAAAAGTGTATTCAGATCATTTTTCAAAGCAATTTCTTTGTAAATGCTAATAACCTGGTATATTTGAATTTATGTAACATTTTCAAAACTAGACTACTTAAGTCAAAAACTTTACCCTAAGGAAAGCAAAGTTACCTGTACTTTTCTGACTGAGGAACAGAGAGAAAGCAATTCCAGGACTGTGATTTTAAATGATACAATCCTGAGAATGTGTATCATAATTCTTGACAGAGAACTTTAGCTTTGCTTTCTAAATCCGAAGTGAAATTCTCTGCAAAAAAAGTAATAGATAAGACACTTCCCTGTAGAAAACTCTCCCAATACTCACCGAAGCTATGTTAGCCGATGTATTTAGATTTTTCAGTTCATTTACTCTGTTTCTCCACTGATTTATTAACTGTTGGAGGGAATTTAGCTAAAGAGAGAAGACAGAAAAATAATCAGTCAATTCTGAGTGTTTAGTCTCTCTAACTTCATGTCTTTATTTGCTAAAATCACAAGTTTAGAAAACATTTTTATGGCCCATTACTCGTACAATTTGCCCAAGATGTTCCAGCTATAGTTCCCTCCCTGTTCTCCAAAACCTTGTGTCACCTGGTTTAGAATTTCAAGTACTGTGGCAGCACAGAGGTAGTTATATCTGGATGGGAACAAACATGTATACTAGTTGAAATGCATGATCATGACCGTAGACAACACAAAAATACACTTTATGTCATTTCTTTTAAGCACTAACTTATTGAAGTCCAGCTTTTTTATTTTTTGATATCTCATATGTGAGAATGTTAATCCGTACCACAGACTGTGTCTTATTTCACTGCTTTTCTAGAATTCATCATGGTGTCTGTACCTAATAGATGCTCCATAAGTGTCAAATGATGAAAGGCTCTGACTTCTATGACTGATCACTGGATAATTTGCAAGAAAAATAGTGACATTCCTAGTTATATAGTCAAAATATATTATTACCATTTTAGATAACCAACCAATTTCAAAGAAAGTAATTTAGAAAATAAAAATAGCCTTGTCTTGAGAAAAATTATTAGACCTCATCCACTTTGCCAATGTACAAGCAAGCCACTACAAACAGAGAAGACTATAATTAACAGCTAATCTGGTATTAAGGTAGATGAATAGGAAACAAACTTACATAACTCTGTAAATTATTGCTGGTTAAGTAGTTATGGTATTCAAGCCTCAATTCCTCTGGTGAAATGTCTGTAAAACCTGAAGTGAGGAATCAATTGGAATCTTTAAAATAAATACCAGTACTTTTGATAGTATAGTAAAGCTAGAAGTCCTAGACAAGAATATATGCTAATGTTGATCATAAGAAAATTTTCATAATCATAAGGAAAAATTTCAAAGCCGATATGTTTAATAAAGTATAAGATTAAAATAAAATATAGTTGTATATTTGATCTTTAAAGGGGGAAATTTTCTAAAGATAAATGGAATGTAAGGAATAATACAAGAGTTAACTACATATACATTCAAATTTCTGTCTAAAATAATATTCTGTATGCCAGAAACTATAATAAGCAAAATTAAAAGGCAAATGGAAAACAGTAACTTTAACATATATGACAGGAAAAGAGCTAATGTCAATGTGTAAATAGCACTTACAAATCCATAGGACAAACAAATAGGAGCAAACATAAGAAACAGGCAATTCACAAAAAAATTCAAATAGCCAGTAAGTAAGTGAAATAAAAAAGTTCAGTTTAGGGGCACCTGGGGGGCTCAGTCAGTTGAGCATCCAACTCTTGGTTTCTGCTCAGGTCATGATCTCAATTGATAAGTTTGGGCCCCACATAGGGCTCTGTGCTAACAGTGTGGAGCCAGCCTGCTTGGGATTCTCTCTCTCCCTCTCTCTGCCCTTCCCTGACTTGCTCTCTTTGTCCCTCTCTCAAAATAAATGACTAACTTAAAAAAAAATTTCTTTAAAAAAAAAGTTCAATTTAAAAATACAACTTAAAATATAGATAAGATACTTTACTTAATGGCAAAAATTAAAAATGGATGGTATTTATTGTTAGTAAGGGTGTGGTAAAATTGACATTCTCCTAAATTGCCTTTAAGGGAACCAGAAAGGCACTTTTCTAGGAGGACAATTGTCAGTACGTGTCAAATGCCTTAAATATGTTTGTACCTTCTGTCCTTAATAGAATTTCTAGGATTTAACCTCAGAAAATAATCAGACCTATAATCAAAGAGTTTTATGTATGAAGGTGTTCATTCTAGTATTTTTAGTAATAAAGACAAACTGAAAACAACAAAGTAGAATACAAAACTAGATTATGGTCCTAATTATATATATATACAAACAGGAAATATGGTTGTGTGTGCATATTTTGAAAGGAATAATCTGAAATATTATAGTTATCTTTGTGACACCAGGTGATCTTTATTTATGGATTTCTGTGTTTTTCAAGTTTTCTATGGCAACAGCTGTAAATTTATAATTAGGAAACTTTTTAAGAAAGGAAAAACAACATTCAGGATATTTCCTACAGAGAATTACTTGTAACCCTGATATCATTAACTCCATGGACTTCTACACCCCAGAATAAAGAAAAGACTAAATGTTCAAATTAGAACCTTGGATTCCCTCTAACAACTTGTCGTTATACCATCTTTAATAACTGTTCAGGCCAAAAAACCTAGGAATCTCCTTGTATTTATCTCTTTCCCCACATCTAATTAATCAGCATCCTGCCAGTTCTAATTCCAAAACGCACTACGAATTTGACCAATTCTGTCTCCACTGCTAGTGATTCTAACCCAGTCAGTCACCAGCATTTGTCTCCTAACTCATCTCCTTGCCACTATTTTAGTTTTCACCCCACAGCACTCCCTACAGACCACTTCTTTCATACAACAGTCCGACTGAGTTTTTTCTAATCAGATCATGTCCTTCTGCTTAAAGCTCCACATGGCTGTCCTGTACAGTTAGTCCAACATGATCTGGCTCTTGGCTGACTCTATGGCCTTATGTCCTATTACTCTTTCTCTCATTCACTCTCCTCCAGGGGTTCTGGCCTCACTTGTCTTCAGACTTGCCAATCTTGTTCCTACAAGGGTCTATGCACTAGCTATTCCTACTGCCAGGAATGCTTTCCCCAAATCTTCCCATAAGAGACACCTTCTTCTCACTTAGGACTCCGCTCCAATCCTGCTTTGTAAGAATGGATAACTTACTCTAAAGAAAAACTGTCCCTCCAGTACTTTATCCTCCTTCCAGCTGTTCCTCATCTGAACCACAGAACACAGAAAATTATCTGAGTGACTATTTTCACAGTTATCCCAAGGGGGTAAAAAAGCAGTATCATTTTAGATGCATAGAGAGTTAATTCATTACAACTGATGTCTAAGAACAGTTCTCCAACTTTTTGGTCTCAAAACCCATTTATATTCTTAAAAATCATTAACAATGCCAAAGAACTTTTGCTTATATAGGTTATAATATACATATTTACCATATTTAAAATGAAAAATAAGAAATAATAGAACATACTTATTAATTCACATAAAAATAAGAAACCAATTACACATCAACATAAATGAAAAAACTATTTTTCAAGCAAAAAATAAACATTTAGTGAGATGAGTGGCACTGTTTTATGTTTGTAAATGTTTTTTTGCATACTTTAATGTAAAAATATTTTATTGCTAAAAAATGCTAACCCTCTTCTGAGCTTTCAGTGAGTCATCATCTCTTTGCTGATGGAGGGACTGTTTGTACATTTTTTTAATGTTTGGTTTTAAGAGAAGACTGCTGGATTATTATATCTACTTCTACATTCAGTCTGTTGCAATATACTACCTGGCTGAAGTGTATGAAGAAAATCTGTTCTAACACAGATAGGGAGTTGGGAAGGAGGACTTTAATAATCTTTTCAGGTAATTGTGGTGTTAGGTTCTTACAAATTTAGCTATAAATTTAAGCCTTAATATTAATTAACTTTTTGTATTATTATATTAAATCCAGTGGTTTATCTTGTGCTTAGAATGAATTTTTCAGCCATGCATGTTTTTATAACATGGTACATTGTCATTTAGAAACTACTGGTTCATTGAGTCATCTAGAACTTTCAAATATTGCCACATGCCATTTTACAATATCAAAAAACTCTTATTTGTTAATGTCACTGTCCATCTCATCAGAAGAGACTTAAAGAGATAGTTAAGTCATCAAGCTGACAGTGGCAGAAAACAGTTTTCCATAATTCTAATTCTCACATGAAAGTTGAATTTTGTCACTGGCAATAAACAGTTGTTTTCTTTGAAGCAACAAACTCACTCCATTTGTTTTTTTAGAAAATGCTGCCAAATTCCTAAGTCTAGATAACCATAGCTGTCATTCTTTCAAGTAAAAACGGTCTATGGAAAAAGTGGCTGGTTCAGCTCACAACTCAAAGGATCACTCGTGTCTTCCCTCAAGGAAGATAACCATCATCTGAGTACGTGGCAGAAGCATTTCATGTGTGCTTCTCATTTTGTCACACAGATTAAAAAAAGTGTGCATACAGGACACCTGGGTGGCTCAGTCAGTTGAGCATCTGACTTTTGATTTCAGCTCAGGTCATGATCCCAGAGTCATGGGATGGAGCCCCGCATGCTGCTCAGTGCTGAGTGTGGAGTCTGCTTGATTTGTTCTCTCTCTGTCTCTGTCTCTCTCTCTCTCTAAAAAATAGCGTGGGGTGCCTGGGTGGCTCAGTTGGTTAAGTGACTGACTTCGGCTCAGGTCATGATCTTGCAGTTCATGAGCTTAAGCCCCACGTTGGGTTCTGTGCTCACAGCTCGGAGCCTGGAGCCTGCTTCAGATTCTGTGTCTCCCCCTCTGTCTCTGCCCCTGCCCCGCTCACATTCTGTCTCTCTCTCTCTCTCTCTCAAAATAAACATTAAAAAAAAAAATTTTTTTAAGGTGTACACTCAAGGGTCGTGATTAATAAAATCAGTATTTTTACCTCTTCATCAAAAACTTTACGTGAAAATGGCATTAAGAAGTTTTTTTTATTGGGGTGCCTGGTTGGCTTGGTCAGAAGAGCATGTGACTTTTGACCTCAGGGTCCGGAGTTCAAGTCCCATGTTAGGTGTAGAGATTACTTATAAAAATTAAAAAAAAAATTTTTTTTTATTGACTACTGTAGTCTGCTAGTACAGTTATGTTGCCTCTGCCTTGATTCATGCTAAGATACAAGCAGTTTGACCCATCAATGCTTTTGCACCAACAGTGCAAATGTCAACAGAGTGAAATGGCAATTAATGTCTTGGTATTATTATGAAAATATTTTTGAATTTGTAGAGCCTTTCGAAAATTTTTTAAAATTTATTTTTATTTTTTTTAAAAGTTTATTTTTGAGAGAGAGAGAGAGAGTGCAGGGAAGGGGCAGAGAGAGAGAGAGAGCGCGAGGGAGGATCTGAAGTGGGCTCCATGCTGACACAGAGAGCCTAATGCGGGGCTTGAACTCACATACCTTGAGATCATGACCTGAGCCAAAGTCGGACGCTTAACCGACTGAGCCACCCATGCGCTCCTGTAGAGGCTTTTTAAAAAAGTTTGACAGAAAGCATGTGTGTGCACACTCAAGTACAAGTGAGAAGGGGAGGGCAGGGGGAGAAGGAGAGAGAGAATCTCAAGCAGGCTCTATGCTGTCAGCACAGAGCCCACTTTGGGGCTGGATCTCACAAACTGTGAGATCATAACCTGAGCCCAAATCAACAGTTGGACGCTCAACTGACTGAGCCACCTAGGCACCCCAAATTTGTACAACCTTTAAAAGGGTCTCAGGAATAGGGCTGCCAGATTTAGCAAATAATACAGGATGCCCAGGGGTGTCTGGGTGGCTCAGTTGATTGTTTGACTTCGGCTCAGGTCATGATCTCACAGTTCGAGAGTTCAAAGCCTGCACTGGGCTCCCTGCTGTCAATGCAGAGTCCACTTCAGATCCTCTGTCCTCACCACCCCACCTCTCCCCTGTACACAAGCACTCTCTCTCTCTCTCTCTCAAAATAAACATTAAAAAAAATGCAGGATGCCCAGTTAAATCTCAATGTCAGATATATAACAAATACTTTTTTAGTATAAGTATGTCCTAAATATTACATGGGATTTCATATACTAAAAATATTTTTTGTTTCCCTAAATAAAAAAGAATTTAAATTTAACCGAGTGTCCCGTATTTTATCTGGCAATCCTACGTAGGAATCTATATTCCACAGTTTGAGAACCATTGCTTTAGGGCATTAGACATTAGGTTTAATTCCAAACTGATTAAAAAAGGTTCAGTACTTCTTTATTTTCTTTATAGAAAACACTATCTAAAACTATCTAATTTATTTGTATTATTTACTGTCTCCCTCCCTCAAGAACATAAGCTTTGTAAGCATGGGAGCTTGTCTATCCTGCTCATCACTATATTCTTAGAACTTAGAATAGGGCCTGGCACAAAGGAAATTCAGTAAATATTTTGTTGAACAGCTGAGTGAATAAATAACTAAGGACTGGTGTGACAAATGCTCAGAGGGAATAAGCAGGCAGAGCTGAGACAGAGTAGGGATCCCAGAGTTCTGAGGGATTGCAGGGGCTCTCATCTGTGAGGTACTTGCTATTTACTCAACAGCACAGAGGGCCCAGGACCACCCAAAATAGGATTAGAAAAGCGTGGTGCTCTAGGTTTGAGTTCAGAAAGGGCTTAGGGACTACGCACAAAAGAAAACAGGGAGGAAAAAGGGTATTCTAAAGAAATGCTATCCCTGTAGCCAAGCTAAAGCTCTTTACCTTCACATGCTATCTCCAGAATAGGTCTCAACATGCTTTACAAAACATAACTATCTTTGGAAGGAAATACAGGGAAGGGAGAAGAGAATCAGGCAGCCAAGGCCTTAATGACAAAAAGGATGTGAATCTTCTTAAAAATTTTTTTTTCAACGTTTTTATTTATTTTTGGGACAGAGAGAGACAGAGCATGAATGGGGGAGGGGCAGAGAGAGAGGGAGACACAGAATCGGAAACAGGCTCCAGGCTCCGAGCCATCAGCCCAGAGCCTGACGCGGGGCTCGAACTCACGGACCGCGAGATCGTGACCTGGCTGAAGTCGGACGCTTAACCAACTGCACCACCCAGGCGCCCCATGGATGTGAATCTTCTATTCACTGTTAGCAGCTAAGAGTTTTGAAAGTTGTACCTATAGGGAACCAAGAAGGCAGAGACTCTTTGGGGGCTTACAGAATTGGAATTGGGGTGGGTCCTGATTTCACTATTTTCCCATGAGAACTACATACTTTAAAAAAACTGTATCTTAATTTTTTTTAATGTTTATTTATTTTTGACAGAAAGATACAGAGCATGAGCGGGGGAGGGGCAGAGAGAGAGGGAGACAAAGAATCCGAAGCAGGTTCCAGGCTCTGAGCTGTCAGCACAGACCCCCACGCGGGGCTCCAACTCACAGACCACGAGATCATGACCGGTCATGATCATGACCGGATGCTCAACCAACTGAGCCACCCAGGCGCCCCCTCAAAAAACTGTATCTTCTAATCTCTATCTCTGAATTATGAAGTTCCGCCAGAAAAACGGAATACTTTAAACAATGTCTAAACTCTCCTAACTGTAGCTAAGTTTGAGATTAGTTTATTAAGCATGACCTTCGTTTTAGAAACTAAGAGTTATAAAACACAATTTATAAACATACAATTTCTCAATTACCTGAAATATTAGGCTTCTTTTTCACTGGCGAATAAACAGAAAACATCCACTGCCCTGATGATTCCCAAACTTCCATATCTTTTATAATTCCTTCTCTGGAAAAAAAAGAGAAAAGGAACTTTTTAATCTGCTTGTTAAAATTTATTGTTTATAATTTTCAATGACTCAAATTTTAAATTATAGTAAACATATAATTTCAGATTTTTTCAATTGTATTTTCTGAAGAGTATTCTTTAAAGCAGAATTTATAGAATAAGAACTATATTTCATGATTTTAAATACTGTAATATTGGGGTGCCTGGGTGGCTCAGTTGGTTGAACATCTGACCCTTGGTTTGGGTCAGGTCATTATCCCAGGGTTGTGGGATTGAGCTGTGTTGGACTCCACACTGAGTGGGGAGCCTGCTTGGGATCCTCTATCTCTGTCTCTTCACCTCCCTGTACCCCTCTCCTTTGCTCGAGCGCTCTTTAAAATAAAAAAAATTAGGGGCGCCTGGGTGGATCAGTCAGTGAAAGGTCTGACTGCAGCTCAGGCTATGATCTTGTGGTTCTTGGGTTCAAGCCCTGCATCGGGCTCTGTGCTGACAGCTCAGAGCCTGGAGCCTGCTTTAGATTTTGTGACTCCCTCTCTCTCTGCCCCTCCCCACTCATACTCTGTCTCTCTCTCTCTCTCTCTCTCAAAAATGAATAAACATTAAAAATGAAAATAGGGGGCACCTGCATGGCTCAGTCAGTTAAGCAGCCAACTTCAGCTCAGGTCATGATCTCATGGCTCGTGAGCTTAAGCCCTGCGTTGGCCTCTGTGCTGGCAACTCAGAGCCGGGAGCCTGCTCAGATTGTGTCTGCCTCTCTCCCTGCCCCTCTCCTGCTCAAACTCTGTGTCTCTCTCTCAACAATAAATAAATATTAAAAAATAATTTTAAAAAATTAAAACAAAAAAATATAATACCAAAAAAGTTTATAGTTTTGGTTTTCTAGTAAGCTGAACCATTAACCAATACATTTATTAAGTGAGAACTATCCAACTATACATATTTAAAGAACTAAAATACAATAAGATATACAATACTAACTTTAATCTTTCTTTGTTATCATAAACATCAACGGCCATTTAACTGGAAAAAGACACAAAGCACCATATGAGTAATACAGAACCATGACATTTTAATTTTATGTATGTATGTATGTATTTGAAGTTTATTTATTTATTTTGAAAGAGAGAGAATGAGCACAGGACGGGCAGAAACTCTGAGAGGGAAAGATAGAATCCCAAATAGGCTCTGTGCCATCAGTGAGGAGCCGATGTAGGGCTCAAACTCACGAACTGTTAGATTATGACCTGACCTCAAACCTAGAGTCAGACACTTAACTGACCAAGGCATTCAGATATCCCTTTATTTAATTTGTTAAAAAAAAAATTTTTTTTTTAAGTAAGCTTCAAGCCTAGCGGGGAGCCCAATGCAGGGCTTGAACTCACTACCCTGAGATCAAGACCTGAACTGGGATCAAATCAGACACTTTAGCCACGTAAAGCCAGCCAGGCACCCAGAACCTTAAACTTTTTAAAGTGGGCAGGATTTGGGGCGCCTGGGTGGCTCAGTCGGTTAAGCGGCCAACTTCGGCTCAGGTCATGATCTCGCGGTCCGTGAGTTCGAACCCTGCGGCGGGCTCTGCTGACAGCTCGGAGCCTGGAGACTGTTTTGGATTCTGTGTCTCCCTTTCTCTGACCCTCCCCCGTTCATGCTCTCTGTCTCAAAAATAAATAAATGTTTAAAAAAATTAAAAAAAAATAATAAAGTGGGCAGGATTTTAGAGACCATTTTGTTTAATTCTCATATTTTGCAGAACGGAAAACAGACCCATGTGCATATAGTTATTTTACTGGCAAAGGTGTGGACAGATTTGACTCTAAATGTTTCCCTCCACTATCCAAAAAGCTACAATTAATAAAATTTTAGCTATCACAGAATTTTAAATTATTTTTAAATTATTTTACAACATCAAATATAGGAAGGAAGGCTTTGTTTGCTCTTTTACCTTTAAAAAATCAATTGTATGTAGTACATGGCTCAAAAGGTTTACCACTTGTTCTAATTTATTATGGGAAATAAAAGACTAACAAGTATATTTAAGTTCTGTCCTCAAGTGGGGAGCTGAGGCAACAGTTACAGAGAGTCAGGGAATATATTGGCACCAGTCATACATTCTACCATGATCAAGAAATCATAAGGAATATACTCCACAGTAATGAAGGAAATCAAATGAAATCAGTTTCAATGGGGTAGGTGAAATAAAAATTTTAGAAAGAAAAATGCCAGATGTTGTAAGTACCACCAAGATTACAAATAGCTTAAATTACCTCATACTTTGCAAAGACCTCATAATTTGCAATAAATTTAAACAGAACTACTTTAGAAAGATATTCACAATATAGTGTTAGCCATAGAAAAGTGGGGGAAAAAAATTAGCCCTGAGAGTCACTGTACTGGTATGGTAAGGTGACCAATATTTTTTTTAATTTTTACTTTAGAGAGAGAGTGTGTGTAAGTCAGGGAAAGGGAGAGAGGGAGAGGGAGAGGGAGAGGGAGAGGGAGAGGGAGAGGGAGAGAGAGAGAGAGAGAGAGAGAGAATCTCAAGCAGGCTCAACAGCGTAGAGCCTGATGTGGGGCTCAGTCCCATGACCCTGGGATCATGACCTGAGCTGAAATCCAGTTGGATGATCAACTGACTGAGCCACCCAGGTGCCCCAAGGTAGTACATTTTTAAGTGAAATAAAGTCTACTGTAACATATGCAAAATAGTTATCTCTGAGTGATAGGATCATGGGTGCTTTTTCTTCTTTTTGCTTATTCTGATTTTTTAATAATGTATTACTTCTTTTTTAAAGAAAATATTATAGGTACTTTTGAAAAAAATAAGCAAATGGGTAGCTTTTCTGAAGGCTTCCACTCACAGAAGTTTCTTTTCATCTTTCTGCTCATCAGAGCTGGGTGAAGCAAATGGATTCTGGGATAGTCCAAACTCCCTGTTCCTGCTATTTGAAGCTCCAGAATCCAAAGAACTGAAAGATGGCTTTTCTTGATCTCTGCTGCCCCCCCATGGTGTGGATTTGGAGAAGCTGGATGGCTGGATAACACTCGAGTACCTCTGGCTGGAGGGATTCCATCCACGTCTGTTACTACCTGAAAACAAACAAAACAATTTTATTGGCAACTCCTTTTTTAAAACTCTAAAAATTTAATTACATTTTGTCTTATTATGTGCAGACATTATGCAAAGATTTAAGAAGCACATTTCCACTCATTTTAAATCACAAAATCCTTCATTTTTGATTTATATATTTACTTGTAACCAACACATCATGTAATGGTCTAGTGGCATTTTTTGTTTGTTTGCTTAAAAAGGTTGAGAGGCCTGTAAATCCACAGAAAAATAATGATATATTATTAAGTTAAGATGATATAAGCTTATTAAATAAATAATTGCTTGATAATGGATTTAAGATCTATCTTAAATCATAAGCTCCTTCAGGATAAAAAGTTCTGTCTTTACCATTTTTTGCTCTCCTACTGGGCCCTTACACAGCAGTAAAGTCTGAAAAATGAACAATGTATTAAAGAGTTTGTTGAATATAAAAAATTAGATCCTACCCTCTGTCCTTGAATAGATGCTTAAATCTATTTGACTCCATCTTCCCTCTGGGAAAACACCATTACCCACCTCTCTTTCATAGGGAGATTATAATTTACATGTGAATAAAATGCATTGAGTTCTATTATGAGCAGATTCTAATATTTCATAATTATTGAAATGAGCCAAGAGGACTCTCTCCTCTCTCTGTATTTAAAAAAAATCTTCTCACTTAAAGTACCTCATTTACTCATCACTTCCTAGTGGGGGCCAAGATAATTCACCTTGTTTTTGACTGAATTAGGAGATATGCCATGAAATATATTAAAAACTGGAGTGATGGGAGATATATTCCTTCTTGAAAATTCATCTCCCATTTCTAAAACTACTTAATAAAACCAATGAGAAAAAGGAGCAGAATGCTGGGCCAGATTCCTCATGTAAGGGTTAATGGTATTTTATTTTTCTGAAGTTTCAAATCCTTTGGCGGATGACACCCTGAAGAAATTCATTCTTTCTTTTGTATATAGCTTTTGGGCTTCACTTATTAATTCTAGAAGCATTCCTTTCTGGGAACTAAATACACTGTTTACTTAATGAGTTTCATTTACACTTTCTTCAGCCATTAATCCATTCAACATTTATTTTTTAATTACTACATTTAGAGTGAGTCTTCAAAGAATGTCAAATATTAAGTGTTTTTTTTCTAGGAAATACACTCACATTTATCAAACCCCGAGTCATAATTTTTGGTTTGGAATATTCACTAGACTAATGGTGGGTGATGCAAAAGGACTGTCTCCAAGACGAGGAGGGATCAGACGTGAAACCACAATGCAACATGAAGAGTTGGATGAACAGTCCCACAAGAGGGAAGGGAAGGAAGAGTAGGAGAGGTGGTCAGCATCTTGTGACACTGTCAAGGGCTACTGTCAATCCTTAGAAAATAAAACCTAATTATTCATCTGAACTTTAAAACTTTGCATTGTAATATGGTTTCATTTTTGTTCCCTCCTCATCTTGAACACCATCCTTTCACATCATCCACGATTGGCTTAAATATTCCAAAAACTTTGACAATCACTAAGGCCCAGATAGTAGGTCAACGCGGTCCTCCACCCCCCTTCCCTCATAACTCACAGTTTTTAACTGGGCATCCCACCCTTCTAATTTTACCCCCAATGTTATGAACACGTACATTCACCTGGGGCATATACCTTTGTAGCTATTATTAGATTTTGAAAGGAGTTTGCAACTTCTCCAAAGTTAAGAATCCAGGCTCTGACCCCAGTTGCTAGCCTCTCTCTGGAAAAAAGTTTGGTAAAAATTATATTTAAGGTGACAAGAGAAAAAAAAAAAAGTACTCAGAAGGGTAGTAAAGCAAGGAGGCATCTGGGTCGACCTACACCAATTCTCCGGACCATTACCACCCACAGACAAGGTAGCTTTCCACGTACTCCCGACCTAAAAACTCATTGTTTCGCATTAGTAACAAAGGCCAAGTCCCTGTCTTCATCCCCTCAACAAAAAACAACCCAGGGACTAACAAGCTAATAAAAGCGTCGGAGAGAACCTGAACCCAGCCCGGTGGGCGGGGCTGAAGAGGGAACGACGCGAGCAACTCAGCGTCACCGGACTGGTGCATAGCGACGCAAAGCCTAGTGGCGGGCCTCACGCCTGACGCCCGTTCCCAACCGGACGAGCCCCGGGCCAGGCCTTCCCCTAGTCGGCTACCGGCGTAGAACCGGGGAGAACGTCACCTGAGGGTTGTTGCTGCCGTCCCCCGCCCGCACCCCCGGCGCCGGGATGTTCGTTCCAGCACCGGTCTCCAAAGCGGCACCGGCCTTGAAGGAAGAATTGACAAATGGTCATAGCGACGGCGTCGCCCACGGAACGGTCTTCAGGCAGCACCCTCAGCGGAAGGAGAGCCCAATGCAACCACAGGTCCCACCCCGCTACCGTGATGTCATCTTCTCGCGCCCCTTTCTCTCTTGTCCCGCCCTGGGATGAGAGGCGTGGGTTTTACCCAATAGGGTTTGAGAAGAACGGGGCGGCCCCCACTCACTGAGCTTGTCTTGGGAAAGCGGAATGTTTGGATGGTTAATGTGGAGAAAGAGGCGTGTTTGCGCGTGGTACTAGGCCTCCGACTTTAAGGGAGGCTTGAGGGTCGGACATGAGAAGAAAGCAGGTTAAGGAAACAGATCTTCAGCAAGGCCCTGGAGGACAGGGGTACTTGTAGTTTGAGAGACCGAGTCGTACTTTTCATTTCTGCTGTTGAGGAAGCAAAAATCTGCCCAGCCATTCATCAGGTGGGTAACACCTAAAGCCAGTTATAAGGTTAACAGGAAACTGGTTCCTTCAAGGACAGACAGCAACTGAAAAGTATCATAACAACTCCTATAAAAGGAGAAAGTTAGTTGTTTAAAGTCCACATAAACACCGCTATTTGAAATTGTTTCCTTAAGAATGAAACATCCCACTCTTCCTTGGAGGAGCGAAGACAGAGAAGTAGCATCGATTTCTACCCAGGTGTGGAACTTCAGGTTCCTGAAAAGAACAGTCCATATTTTTCTTAATTTTGTAGTTTCCAAGAAAACGACCCTACATCCACTTCTCAGTCCAGATTGGATGTTGATGCCTTTACACACAACTCTGCTTTGCTTTGAGCTTACCAAATTTTACCTAAAATCCATCTTCCCCACAAAATCCTACAACTGTCTTTTCCTTTGTATGGTGAGACACCCTACTCTCCCCCTGGTTCCCAGTCTGCTTGGTTGCAAGGAGGCAATGAATATGAATTTGTTGGAATATAGGTTTATCCCTGGTGGTTTAGGATGATTGGTCATAGTTCTTGCTCACATCTTTGGATTTTGAGTACAATGGAATCTACCAAAGCACTGGGAATAACTGGTACAACCTAGCTTATTTAAAGTAATCTCTAGGGGTGCCTGGGTGGCTCAGTGGGTTAGGCGTTGGACTTCGTCTCAGGTCATGATCTCAGTTTGTGAGTTGGAGCCCTGTGCTGGCCTCTGTGCTAACAGCCTAGAGCCTGGAACCTGCTTCAGATTCTGGGTCTCCTTCTATTTCTGCCCCCACTTGTGCTCTGTCTCTCAAAAATAAATAAATGTAAAAAAAAAAAACAAACAAACATTTTAAAGTAATCTCTGTGCCCAACGTGGGGCTCAAACTCACGACCCCAAGATCAAGTCACATGCCCTGCTGACTGACTGAGCCAGCCAGGCACCCTAACCTAGTTTATTAAAAAAAAAAAAAAAAATCTATTCAATTCACTTACTTTGAAACTTATTGAAGATTTACAAATACAGTATAAGAGACTATATTGCAGACTTGATGCTCCATCACCCAAATAGTTCCTGTATTTCCTACAAAAACATTCTCCCACATAACCACAGTGCAGTCACCAAAATCAAGACGTTAATATTTATGTACTACTGGGGCACCCGGGTGGCTCAGTCGTTTGAGTATCTAACTTCAGCTCAGGTTTGTGAGTTCGAGCTCCTCATGGGGCCTACTGCTGTCAGCACAGAGCCCGCTTTGGATCTTCTGTTCCCCTCTTTGCCCCTACCCTGCTCATGCGCGTGCAACCTCTCAAAAATAAACACATTTATATTTAAAAAAAAAAAAAGGATCCAGTTTAGAATCATTGTTGCCTTATTCATATTTCTTTAGTCGTCTTCATTCTGGAACATTTCCTCAGTATTTGCTTGATTTTCAAGAGCATAACACTATTAAAGACCTTAACACTACTTCAAGACCTTGATAGCTAGTTATTTGGTAGAAGTTCCTCAATGCAGATTTATCTGATGTTTTCTCAGGATTGGATTCAGATTGAGCATCTCTGGTAGGATTATCACAGAAATGAAGCCATGGTCTTCACATTGTACCTCCCAGATTGTGCACAATTTCAATTTGTCTCACTGCCTCACTCTGATCACTTGATAAGGTGGTGTGTGCCAAGCTACTTCACTCTACAATGACTCTTTTCCTTTTGTTATTAGTAAGGACTTTGTGGGGAGATACTCTGAAAGTCTAAAAATGTCATTCCTCCTCAAGCTTTTTGGTTCATTCATTCATTTATTCCTATCAGTATGGCCTCATGATTTCCAGTTTTATTCAGTGGGTTATAATCTATTAGTCATTATTTTGAGGTTCATATCTTCCCCAATTTGGCCAGCGAGAGCCCTGTAAGCTCTTTTGTTTTTTGACACATCGCATGATTCTCTGAGCACTTTACTCCTTGGCCCAAAAGATTGCAAGGCTCATCTTATGCATTCCTTGATCCAGTCTTGGAATCAGCCATTTCTCCAAGGAATCTTGGGTCTTTTAATGGTACTTAGAAGCCATGATCTGAACTTTAAGTTTTCTGGTTGCTGTTGTGAGGTCTTTGCTCCCAAGCCCTTTCATGGGCATTGCTAGGAAATATGTACTATAGACAGACACACATTTACACCAACACATTATTTCTGTGTCTATGTGTATTAGAAACTGGGAGTTTACACTGATAACCTCCAATTCTATCCCAAGATCACAGGATTTATCTTGCTCCTGTATTTCTTACTCCCTCCTTTGATTGGGAGGAGGAACTTGGTTCCCACTGTTCACATTTGAGTAATCCCCTTGTATTAACCAGTTTCTCATTGTGGCCACTGACTTGTCTATGCAAACACCAACATATGTAAGGACTCTGCTGGGTTATCAAAGGCCTAAAATAATGTCAGTGGTGGCTGAAGCTGTGAGGGTGAGCATGGTGGTGTGTGAAGGTAGAGAGAGATGGGCAAGCCCAGATCCCAATGGAGATCATCTTGGTGGAGTGCTGTGTGAGACAATAGAGCGTAGGGCCAATGGATGCAGAATTCAGTAGTGATCAGTCAGGGAAGGGGAAGGTGGAAAAATCAGGAGTGGGGTCACAGGAAGGAAACTTCTGATTTCAACATGGCGGAGTGAAAATACTAATGCCCCCTCCCCTTTCCTCTTAAAAATCATCTCAAAATAAGAGGGAAAAGCAAAAACACCATCTTTCATTATACTAGGAGATAACCAAAATCTCAAACCACAATTTATGAGGACTGAATGCACATGGAAGAATATTCAATTACTTAGAAGATCAAATATCTATGGGGTGCACGCTGATGTCCCTAGAGAAGGCTGAAATGCCTCAGGAACTAAAAGCCTCTAGGTAACCAGAGAAGAGTAGACTGAAAGTCTGTAAGTGGTGAAGTTAGAATCTAGCTCCATAAATCCACCCAGTGAGGCAACTATTCGTACCTGATGGGAGATAGGTTTTTTTCTTGGGAAAAAAAAAAAAAAAAGGGGCGGGTGGGGTGACAGGGGTAACCAGAGAGGCCTCAGAATCCAGGACATCAACAACAAAGGGGAAATTATGGTACTGACAAAGCAACCTATGTTTATTGTCCCCTTTGCCTGAGCTCCAGAAATCCTGCAGCCAGGCTTACAGTCCCCTTTTTCCCCAACTGCCCTCCCCACCCAAGGTCCAGGAGTTTGGAAGTTTATTTTTTTTGAGAATCAAACATCTCAGAAAAGTATCTATGAATCTCCGATAGATCCCCAACAAAAATAAGTGGCCAATTCCTCATCATATGATGAATCTCACTGATAAGTTTTACTTTTTTATAATTGTTTTTACAAGTTTATTTATTTTGAGAGAGAATGGGGAGGGGGGGTGCAGAAGCAGAAAGAGGGGGACAGAGGATCCTGAAGCAGGCTTGGTACTGACAGCAAAGAGACCAACATGGGGCTTGAACTCATGAACTGTGAGATCATGACCTGAGCCAAGGTCAGATGCTTAACTGACTGAGCCACCCAGGTGCATCAAAGCTCACTGAAATTTAAGCCCACCTCTGTACACAAAAATTATTTTTAAATGTCTCATTTTAAATATAAATACACAGCCAGGGATCAGATATTTGTGTAAAGACTCCAACAGAAAAGAGCAAACAGAAAAAGAAGAGTAAACTGAATGACATCAAGGTGTATAGAAAACGTTAAAGAAACTAAAGTATCCCCAGAACAGAATACTATAGGAAAGAATATTTTTTTAAAAGTGTTCTTAGAAATTAAACATGGCTAGTGAAAACAAATTGAATAGAGGGTTGGAAGATAAAGTCAGAGAAATCCCGTACAAGAACTGACTAAACCAGATCCTGAACCCAATTACTGTTGTTATGAGAGGAGGCTTAAAGGTCTGGGAACTAAAAAGCTTTCTAGTTAGTAACATTTCAGACAATTTCCCAGCATAGACTTTAAAATTTTTATTTCTCCCAAAAATAGCCTTGCAAAGGAGGAAGTTAGGAAGGTGAAAATAAATTCAAACTTTTAAGTCTTTTGAGGCAAATGTAAGAGTGTTAAAGGATTTATCACATGATGAAAGATGCAGCCTGGAATTGTCTTTCATTTTACCAAATTATTGGGGCTTAATTTGGTGTCATGTTGGAATGGACTGAATTTTCTGACATTGTGGGTATATGTTAATGGCATCACCCTTAAAAAGCAAAATTTCCTCCAAATATTTCCCTTACCCTGGCCTATGCGGCAAATCTCAAATTTTTGCTGTTAACAGTATATAAGGCAAAAGGAACATAGACTGCTTGGTTAATATGTGTTTATTTAATGGCTTATTTTTGTGATTCAAAATTTCCTTTAAGATTGTAGGTCAGGAAAGCTAGGTCAAAATTGTAATTGAGTACTGTTTTTTTATAGCAGCATTTTTTGAAGACATTAAACTTTTTACGTTCAAGTTGTGATTTTTAAAATTTCAACTAAACTTCTGTCATCAAAATAGTGTCACTGCAAAGGATATAGTATTAACATATCACATGGTGATGAAAAAGAAAGTAGAGACCTTTATATGAAGGACAGGAATTTTGTGGGGAGGAAAAAGGAATAGAAAAAATACTTGCCAATATACCATGTCATCATTACTCATTATCCTGGCATTGACAATTTTGCAGAGTATTTCCAAGGCAGAAAATAGGTACTAATTAGTAATTACTAAGATTACTAACACCACCCCCCTCCCCCCAAACCACTTCATTACAATACATCAAATCTTATAGTGTGTTCTGGTCAGTTGATAAAGCCTAAAGAAAAGGCTAGTCTGTTTAAAAGATTTCAAATAGGGGGTGCCTGGGTGGCTTAGTTGGTTAAGTGTCCAACTTCAGCTCAGGTCATGATCTCAGTTTGTGAGTTTGAGCCCCGACTGCTGTCAGTGCAGAGCCTGCTTCAGATCCTCTGTCTCCCTCTCTCTCTCTGCCCCCCTCCCATGCTCTCTCTCAAAGACAAACATAATTTAAAAAATAAAATATTTCAAAGAGTGCTGCATATTCCATATGGGAGATTATTGTATTAAATTAAGTAATATAACCAAATCATGTTAAATGGATGTTCTGCCCTCAAAGAAATTAAACTGGACATTTTTTTTCTAATTCAATTTCACAAAATTCACAACCCAACATAAAAATATTCAAGGTAGGCAAATGCAGAGACGGAAAGATTAATGGTTGTCTTGTTTGGGGTATGTAATCAGAGTGGATAATGTCCCCCTATAATTCATGTCCACTTGGAAATTCAGACTGTGACCTTATCTGCAAACAGGGTCTCAGCAGATGTTATTAGTTAAGATCATACTAGACTGAGGGAGGGTAGGTTAGATACAATGACTACTGTCCTTATAACACCACACCAAGACACAGAGACACATAGGAAAGGACATGTGAAGACAGAGGCAGTGATTTTAATGATGCAATTTCAAGTCAATGAATGCCAAGGGTTTCCAACAACCACCAGAAGGTAGGAGAGAGGTGTGGGCACTTTCTGCCTCAGAGCCTCTACCCAGAAGGAGGCAACTCTGTCAACAACCCGATTTAGGACTTTTGGCCTCTTAAACTGAGAAAGAGTAAGTTTCTGTTGTTTTAAAGTCACCAAGTTTGTGGTAATTCATTATAGGAGCCACAGGAAACTAATAGAGGGGACAATGGGGACTGATGGCTAATGAGTATGGGGTTTCTTCTCTGTGGTGGTGAAAATGTTCCAAAATTGTGATGCTGACTGCACAAGTCTGTGAGTATATTAAAGACCACTGAATGGTATACTTTAAATGGGTGCATTGTAGGATATGTAAATTACATTTCAAGAAAAGTGTTATGTGCATTAAAAACCCTACATAAATAAAAATACTATCACTATGCTTTTTATAATTTCTTTTTCATTTGAACATTTTTAGGATTTAAGATAACCCCCATATAAATAAAACAATGAAGATCAAAACAGAAACAATGGTTCACAAGTTTTAAAAACAACTGTTGCCTAACACATTTAAAATGAAAGATGAATAAAACTTGGCAGTCTATTTTAAGTTAAAAAATATTTAATATAATTGGATAAAAACACTGATGGTGACAGCTTTACATGGCTCATTCCATACATTCCATAATGTAAAAGGGCAAAACATTACTAGGAAAGAAATGAGTAGTTGGGTTTGTAAAAGATTTATTGACCACATAAAAGCAATTAATACGAGATGACAAACATTTAACTCAAATTATTACAAAACTTTTAGGAGATACCTGGGTCAAACCTCTCTGATGCGTCCTGCTAACAAAAAGAAATCATGTATCTTTTTAAATCCATAAGAAGTTCAAAGTCAACATTGATATTGTATAGCTATCAGTGCTATTCTAGTAACCTAGAAATTTGCTATAAATAGCTTTATCTTTTGCTAATCATTCTTACTATGATTTTATTTTATTTAACAGTGAGTGAAGAGGCATAATCATTTTTTAACCACGGGGTAAAACAGTACTATAAATTAACCGGCGTGCTAGGCTTGACATTTTGTGTTTAAAAGATGGAATATATTTAATTGAATATATTTCATGAGGACTTGGGTATGTTTCTAAGCCCAAAATGTGTTTATGAAGTTTTGTCAGAGAATATGTGTATGCCTTGACTCACTCTGGCTTGCTTTTAAAATGGAATAAATTTGGCACTAAATGGAACAAATGAAGACAAGCAAAACTAGGTGAGACTAAGCTGCTTCATCGGAGTTGCCTGTCTTGACTTACACTTCATACTATGTCTTCGTTCTTGACTGAACAGAAACAAGTAGACCTACCTACATAGCACTTCTATGATGTATGAAAATAGAATCTAGAGCTAAGATGAGACTGCTTCACTGACGAGCCAATCCCCACTCTGCCATAATCATAGTTACACATGTAAAATTCATTCAAGAATTTGTATTTTCACCAAATGCTTATGATTTTTCAAGTTTTCTCACTAGGTATGTCTTGGTTAAGTGGCCAGCTAAAATATGGTCTTTGAATTAAGTAAGGAAATTCATATAAAAGAAACATCTATTTTATAGCGATCTTACTTTACTTGAAATTTCCTTAAAAACAAAACAAAACAAAACAAAACAAAACACCAAACTAAACCTTTGTAACCAAACTCTTGGAACAAAGCACTGGTGGCCATATTTTTGAGTCTCCAATAAATCTTGAAGTCCATTCACTTTTCATGTTTCAAGTGTTTCTTCATTTGCTCCACAAGTATCAACAACACAAATTAAACAACTTGTTACTGGAAAAGCTCGGACTTTGGAGTTGGCAACCCATTTGTCTGTCTCAGTATTATATTCAAGGATGTGTCCTAATCGACCCACACCTTGAAAACCCGCCAAGACATAGACTATAGAGCCAACTGCTGCACACTTCACTGTTACACCCTTCCATGGCATTGGTGAGACCATCTTCCATTCGTTTAACTTAATATCATAATATTCCACGTTGTCCAGGCCACCTTCAAAAGAATAAAATTACATGAATGACTATATGAACAATTCTAAGATCTCTTAAAGTATTATTTTTTTGCATTTTCCCAACATTTTATTGCGAACATTTTCAAACATGCAGAACAGTTAATCTTACAATGAATGCCCAGAAATCTACCATCCATTCTTATTTTTACTTTAGCATAATACAAATTTAACTTAATTTTTACTTGTTGGTTTAGAATCCTAAATATTTATATTTATTTTGCAAAATTAAAAATGTTCTGTTCTGGAAAAGTAAATCAGTGGATTCTCCTTCTGATTAACTTTGATTATAATTATTCAAATTATCCTTCTGGCATTTATCAATTTAGCAATGGCGAGAGACAGGAAAAGGGAAAGAAGGTATTTCTTTGTTATATATTTAAGTAATGCTAAAAGATACTAAAATGAGGTTTGTGGACTATAGATTCAGTCCAGATTCTCCATAAGATTTTTTGCTATAAATTATTTAAGAAAGTAAAAAGTCAAATTTACTTATTTAAAAAATAGTAATATTGATATTTTCATGCAAATTTTAAAAATGTTTAGGAAATTATGCCATGCAGGGTCTGTATACAAATCTTAAAAGTTGTATTTAAAGTTTTTTTTTTTTTTTTAATTTCAATGTTTCTAAGTTCTTTGGTTATTACGATACTACTACCCAGGAAATGTGTGAGGTGGACATTACCTACATTTCATGGACAGCAATGTTAAATACACTGCAATGTCTCATAAAAAAGTTCCCAGAAACTATAAAAATAAGTATAATAATGTGTGTGATAAATGCTTGTATTTAGATTTTAAGAAATGTTTACAAAATTTAAGAGAAGGAGGTCTCAGCAAATTCACTGGGAAAGTTAAACAGTGAATTAATATCACATACCCAAGCCATTCTGACCACCTACAGCAAATATCTTGTCTTTTACAAATACCAGTCCATGATTCTTCCTGGCCTCAATCATTGGACACAGCTCAGTCCATCTGAAAATAAAAGAAAGTTTTTAGAGTACTTGTTCACAGGAAGTAAAGTACTCATACTAATTTATAAGAAAGGTTTGTTATCCCAATTAAAGTGATCATTTACCACTCACCTATGTGTTCACACACAAACACACACACCTGAGAGGCTAGAAAACAAAAGTCTAACATGGTTTTGAGGAATTTATTTAAAGGTCAGGTAAATGGGGATTTTACTCCTTTCAACTTCGATACAGTATGAGAAATAGAGAATATCTGGAGACTGCTAACACGTCTTTGGAGGAAATCCAATCCCTGTAGTTCACAATAATTTGTTAAAATGGTAACAAAAAGAAAAAAAAAGGGAAGGTATTTAAGTATAAAATACTAATATTGTCACACATGGTTTTAATTAATATTTATGTATGAGTAAAATACAAATTTAACACTGGGCTCTAGCAATCAGCAAATGAGTAGTATCTGTTACTATTCACATGTCCACCTTCAAATGTACACTCGAACTTTAGGCAGCTCTAGTAACAAAAGTACTGTCACTGTGTCTAATTTAATACCTTATTAGCATGTTATTTTGTTCACAGCCACTACTATATGTAATGAGACTGAGAATATAAATGTGGACACAAGTGTTGAAGAATACTAAATCATAGCTAACAGCCTCATACACACAGACAACTGTTACTTTTTTCTATGAGACTCAATCCCTTCTTTTGCATATAATCCAATATACCCAACTGACATTTCTGACTGTGAAGGGAGTACTGGCACACAGGCTTGTTTGTGTCTCAACAGCTAACATATCAAAAGTCTCCAAGCAAAAACAAACAGGAAATTGGACATAAGTGTAACTCTTTAATATGATTATTTATATCTCTTATTTAAAAAATTTTTTTTCTTTAATGTTTATTTTTGAGAGAGAGAGAGCACACGAGCAGGGGAGGGACAGAGAGAGGGAGTCACAGAATTCAAAGCAGACTCCAGGCTCTGAGCTGTAGGCATAGAGCCCGACGCGGGGCTTGAACTCACAAACCGTGAGATCGTGACCTGAGCCGAAGTCGGACACTTAACCAACTTAGCTGCCCAGGCACCCCTATCTCTTCTTTTAAAAGTTAAATTTACAATTTTTTCAAAATAATTAGGACATAATGATTAACTGAAATATTAGCAACTGTTTTGTTGCCTTATATCTATAAATTTTGTTTGCTTTAAAAGATATTTGAAAGTCACCACTCTCATTTTCAGAGCACTCTGTAAGGTGAGGTGGGCAACACTGGTCCTTTTTTTTTTTTTTCAGGGTAAATACACATGCTCGCCCATGCTGGTTTTTTCCAGCAAACAGCTCAGACATGGGAGCCACACTGGACCTCCACTGCCTTTCCACGCAGTGAGCCTCAGATGGTGAGCTGTCAAAATGCAATAAACATAGTATTTGACTTGGAAAAATTCAAGATATATACCCCTTTCTTCTCCACATATGTCCGTGATATAAAGTAAGAGTGTATTTGTATGTATGGTGGGTGGTCTGGTGCTAATGATGGTTTGACTTAACGATTTTTTGACTTTATGATAATGCAAAAGTGAAACACATACAGTAGAAACTGTGCTTCACATTTTGAATTCTGATCTTTTCCTGGGCCAGCTGTATGATACTCTCTATGATGCTGGCCAGCAGCAGTGAGCCACAGCTCCCAGTCAGCCAGATGATCACGAGGGTGAACGACTGATACACTTAGGACCATCCTGTACTTGTACAGCCATTCCGCTTTTCACGTCCAGTATTCACCTATTCAACACATTATAAAATAGTTTTTGTGTTAACTGATTTTGCCCAACTATAGGCTACTGTAAGTGTTTTGAGCATGTTTAAGGTAGGCTAGGCTAAGCTATGATGTCCAGGTTAGGTGGAGTAAGTGCATTTGCAAGGTAACAATATTTTCAACTTACATTGGGTTTATCAGGATGTAACCCCACTGTAAGTAGAGGAAGATCTTTGTAGCTAAGTCTCCTGAAGGTTTAGAGTAGGAAGTTTCCCAAAATACATTTTCTTCTTCCTGTAATTTCATATGTGGGGTATGTACTGTGTCCATGCTCTCCCCAACCTGAACTTTAGTGTTTAGAAGTTTTTCTTAAAGTTCTGACTGCATAAACTATGTCATGTTGTTTCCACAGGCTTCATTTCTTAGCTTCCAATTAAACCAGTTACAAAACACTTAAAAAAGGAAATCACTGTAGCATATAACTTTTCATTTTGGGATGTGAATCATTATAGTCACACTAGCTTTTCACTTAGGGTAAAGTTAAGGACATTGAAGAGAATATAGAGAATTCAGGTTTCATACATAAGCTCAATACATACAAAAGAAATGCTAAGTTGTGTAAGTTTTAAAATATTCCCCTAAATTGAATGTATTGATCCAGTTTTAAAAAATATTGAGGTTGTAGGCACGCCTGGATGGCTCAGTCGGTTGGGCGTCCGACTTCGGCTCGGGTTATGATCTCATAGTTCATGCGTTCGAGCCCCGCACTGGGCTCTGTGCTGACAGCTCTGAGCCTGGAGCCTGCTTTGGATTCAGTCTCCTTCTCTCTCTCTCTACCCCTCCCCAACTTGTGCTCTGTCACTCTCTCTCAAAAATAAGTAAGTAAATAATAATAATAATAATAATAAAAATAAAATATTGAGGTTGCAGAGGTGCCCGGATGGCTCAGTCAGTTAAGCATCCAACTCTGGATTTCAGCTCAGGTCATGCATGATCTGATGGTGTGTGAGACTGAGCCCCATGTAGAGTTCTGCACCGGCCTGCTTGGGATTCTCTCTCTCTCTGCCCTTCCCCAGCTACTGCTCTTGCTCTCTCTCTCTCTCTCAAAAGTAAGTAACTTTAAAAAAAAATATTGAGGGGCAGAATTCCTTTGTACTTTTTCCCTGCTGCTATGAATAAGAATATACTAATTTACACTGACAGTGCCTGAATAAAGATCTCAAAATTTAGAATCCTGGTGTTTATCTGGTATGGGTTCTACTTTAAGAGATTTTTTTAGAAATGAAAAAAATAATTAGGCAGCAGGATGAATGAGACCACAGTTTTCCAACTAATATGCAGTACTAGTTTTTGAGCATAAGATTTCTCAGAGGCAAAGCAGAGGTATCTCAGGGATACAGGAGGGAAGAGAGTTGGCATACACCCCCCTCCTGTAATTTGGGACAAGATGGGGTGGATAGCTCAACTGACAGATGATGGGATGAGATAAGGGGTATCCCCAGTGTTCTGGCAAGTACAAAGGTATATTTTGAAAAACACTGAGGAATAGTAAATTTGATGATCTCTGAGAGATTTTCTAGTCTCAACACTTCAGGAAAGGTAAGTTTCAAGATAAGTTGCTTTCAATTCTATTACTAGCACTGGTAACCAGCTGGGCAAAAAAAATGAGAAAAGAACAATTGTAACTGCAGCTTTGTTTGGGGAAGGAATTACTGATTTTAAATTCTTTAAAAATGGGTGGAAGTATAAGTAAATAATGGTACATGGCTAATCACATTTTATAATTAAATTATTACTTTTCACTAAAAAAAAAAAATAGCTGGAGTAGAAGACTTCTATGTTTTATAAGCTGGCAATATTTCCTAAATGTAAAACTTGAACATAAGACTTATGGTGCAGTTCTTTGGCATAATGTTTAAGTTGAACATATTTACCTAATAATTGGTTCTGGTAAAGGAAGAACAATGCTTCAAATCAGCAAGTTACTTGTCTTATCAAATCTCTTTGGCTGTTTCTGAGTATCAAAAAAAAGGTCTGACTTGGATATTACCCGTGGTCATTTCCTTAGTTTAATGGCATTTTACTTACCCACGCCCCCTACTGTTCAGTAATTTGCACATTAGCTTTGTCTTTGTCTACATTGAACAGGTTCCATCATTAATTATAAGGTCAGAAAAGCTGCCTAACCATTTATTTCTTTAGCATTTTGTCTTTAAAAAAGCAGTTACTTACTTCCTGGATTTAAGAATAATCTTACTGGAAAAATATGTATCTACCCATACAAACTCAGAATTAAGACATTATACCTAGGGGTACAATTTATTAATGATACAAACCAATCAATATATGATATTCCCAATTAAAGGCAAATTTACTACTGATCATAAATTTTTCCGTGTCCTCCCCTACATTTCCTGACCTCAAACAAAAGTATTTTATGACTTTGATGAATCAAGTCATACTTGTCCCATTCACAGCATTTGCTGCACAAACAAGAACAGAAAGAGAGCAGCTCCCACAGGGTATATAAGGTCAAGCCATTTCTTAAAGCATAGAGGAGTGGTCCAGGCCACGAATGTCCCAAACCTAGCACATTCCCAAGTGTATGCACATTCTTGATACGAGAACTAAATTCTTCTGTTGGGCTCCTTTGCCTTTTGCCATCTTCTTCCTCTGAGCTTACATATAATTAACTGAAAGAAGACTTTTTTTTTTTGTTTATACAGTGTAGTTTTAATGAGTTATGCATAAGGTTATTCCCACACACTTCTACACATAAGTTTACAAACCCTTATATCTAAAGAACGATGTTACTTAAAAGACGAATTATACCCAGTGTGATTTCAATGACTTAAGAACAGGTCTGTTCTTGCATGATTTTAAAATAGGACTTTTAGGGGCGCCTGGGTGGCGCAGTCGGTTAAGCGTCCGACTTCAGCCAGGTCACGATCTCGCGGTCCGTGAGTTCGAGCCCCGCGTCGGGCTCTGGGCTGATGGGTCAGAGCCTGGAGCCTGTTTCCGATTCTGTGTCTCCGTCTCTCTCTGCCCCTCCCCCGTTCATGCTCTGTCTCTCTCTGTCCCAAAAATAAATAAAAACGTTGAAAAAAAAATTAAAAAAATAATAAAATAGGACTTTTAAACTGATACATACGTTTCTGTGGCAGGATCATAAACCTCACAGGAATTCAGCACGCGCCCAGAAACATTGTTCCCTAAACTTCCACCACAAACATAGATCAGGCCGTTGGCTTCCACCATCCCGTGGCTGCAGCGCTGAGTCAACATGCTGGGCTTTGTGTGCCAGCTTTCAGTTCTTGTATCATAGCACTCAAATAAATACAGCGCTGAGTTTCCTGTAAAAGAAAAGGCCCAACCAGACTTAGCTTAGTGTGTGTGTGGGCTTGGAGTGAGCTGATTGTAGAAGTAAGTCACTAGTTACTGGAGGGCGGAATTTACAGTTGTAGAGTCTTTTCTAAACTTAATTAACAATAACAGCAAAATGTAGGAATAGCTTAAGAAAAAGCTAACCCTGTTTGTATAGACCTTAGAAAATATTAAAAAAAAAAAAAGGATCTGCTGAAGGTACTTATTTATTGGTAATTAATTTAGGAAAAGATTGGTTTGAATTCAGAAGAAAAATTAAATAAATAACATTATGTATGTCTTCAAGCCCAGTTATGCATGATGGGAATTATCCAAACTTCAAATGTTTATAGAGGAAAAAACCATAGTTATTTATAGATGATAAATCCATACCTTAAACTCTGAAAACTATGATCTGATAATATTCTAAGGATTATAATTTAACATTCTGTAATAGTCACTGCACCATTAACAAAACTATTCTTCCTGACTACTCTCAGTGGTTGTGTGAGTAAGCCCTGAAGTCATTCTGGGCCATTCTGAAGTATATTCTCAAGGTACCACTGCATGACTCTGGTGTAATTTGATTATACATTTTAATAGCAAAACATATGCTCATCCTGTTTTGCAACTTCTGCAAGTTATAGGGGCTCAATAGAGAATTTTAGAAATAATACTAATGAAGAAACAGGTGCTTTTTTCCTTCCGAAGAAAAACGTTAAAATTAAACCAAATGATTTCTCATCTCCCACTCTTCTGGACTTTGCTAATGCTTAACAACACCCTTATAATTCTCAACCACAACCAAGGTCTACAGAAGGCAAAATTCAGGGAATAACAAATGGAAGAAGCAAGGGTCCTGATTAATATTAACTTCTTTTGAACTTTTAGAACATTTTCAATTTGATAGATTCAATTGGTTGATATTAAGGGGAAATACAGAGTATGTGGCAGATATAAGAAATTACTATTTAAGTAAAAAACTCAGTAATTGCTGAAGAAGTAAAGTTACATATTATGCTTTCTATAAAAAGTGTATCTATAGAACAGTTACTTTCTATTATCTTTAGTATTTATTGTGTTTGAAATATGTCTTCATAGACATTCTATGAAGAATGCTTTTAAAGGGGGGAAAAGAAAAAAAAGGAAAAAAAAAAGAAAGGGGGGAAAAGGTCACTTCTTAAGTCACATTTTAAAAATCTTTAATTTTTCTGGGTTTCTTGGGTGTCACGAGGATGAGTGTCCAACTCTTGATTTTGGCTCAGGTTGTGATCGAGCCCTGTATGGGGTCCCATGCTGACAGCACGGAGCCTGCTTGGGATTCTTTCCCTTTCTCTCAGACCCTCCCCAGTGCTTGCTCATGCTCCCTCTCTTTCAAAATAAACTTAAAAAAAAAACCCCAAAACTTTAAATTTTCTAACATTTTAGAATCTAAATATTTTTGACATCTAGTGGGGGAGTAAAAACATCAAACAGATAAATATGCTGACCAAAAGTAAAACATTCTCTGGCCTAAAATAAAAATTATCAAAGAAAATAAAGAATTAACATTTAAATTCTGTACCTTAGGTTTACTTGGTCTTCCTAGTTTTCTTTATAAACCCATTATTTAGCTAAAGAAATTATCTGAAAAGGTGAAAGTATGTAAATGCTATTATATATCCAGTCTGCGCCTAGAATATTCATTTAGAAAAACTACTCATTTAGAAAAAGACCACTCCTGATGCTAACAAATTATCCATTAAAGAGAAAGGTGTTTTACACCCAAGCCCACATGCTGTTCTAAAAAGGCAATATAGATTTTAAAAGCAAGAATGTAGTAAAGAGATCTTAAAGAGTCTATGAGTGAGCCACACTCTGAAATCGTTAAAGCAAATATTATGTATCTTAAAGCAATCTACATAGAACTAAAATCTAGAAAAATGGGACAGTTAATGTAACTTAGGAAGCTGAAGTTCTTGTAAAATTAACGAAGTAAGGTAAACCTTCAGGGAAATGGGCTGTACAATGTGACAGATGTGTATGTAAGTTATGTTAAAAAGACCATACCAGTTGTTTATATAAGTATGAAAAGCCAAGAAACTTTACCAAGATACTTGGTAAAACACTTTTTGCAAACAAAGATACCGAGTAAGTCCTTACCGACTTCGGAACCTCCAGATGTATAAATTTTGCCTTCTGCAGCACAGGCAGCAAGGCTGTCTCGAGGTGTCGGAGGGCCCAGTTTGGAATACCAGCTATCCTTCACGACATTGTAACAATCCATTCGTTTTATGGGGAAAAGCTGAGAGCCCCCCAAAATGTACACTACGTTGTCCCAAAACACACATGCTGCGTCCCTTCGTTTTTCAAAGGGGCAGCGGATGTCTGTCCAGCTATAATCCTGTAACAGGAAAAAAATGGTCAGTAATGCAAAACTTATCAAATGATAAGATGATCTTATCTTATTGATCAGATGAGGCATTGATCTGATGAGGCAAATTGATACAGATGAAGCAAAGACAGAGTTGAGAAAATACAAAATATGAGTTTGTTAATTTACTAGAGTACATATCACAATGTTTGGCTTGAGACATTATCTAACTTAATCTTGGGTGATTTCTTCAGAATGTGGGTTAGGTGGGGGCAGAGGGCGAGAGGAAGATAGTGGCTGCTTTGGGTGTTTTCTGGTTCCAGATTAAACTGTCACACATTTGAATGCATCCCTACCACCAGTCTCCTGTTCCTTCTGTTACTAAGCATAATAATACAAGAAAATTCTAAAATAAGTGAAGTACTTTTGTTACTTAGACAAAGGCCCATTTCAAATGTAACTCTAGCCATCCCTTCCCTGCCAGATACACTGAGAGATGTAAATAATCGTTGGCTAACATGAAGTTTAAGGTGCTGTGATCTTCCTGACATCTAAGGCGAGAAGGTATTTTGTGGACTTCTGTAATATTAACTTTTTAAAAATATTCAGTTGAGCCAGTTTATTCAGATGGACTCTTAAAGCTGTGATATTTACTATGGAATACTTGAAGAATCTGTTTCAACTAGTCTGGAAGCTCACTTTTTTCTTCCCAGTGATTAAAAATGAGCACGTAATTAGTACTTCACAATAAGGGTGGTTCACAGCACCATTTAGTTTCCTCACTATGTCTGATACATCCAAGGATACCTTTTTCTGTGTAAATGTATGGGGATTCTCCCAAAGCTACAGCATCTTTGATTCCACCACCCCCACTCCTTTTTTTTTTTTTTTTTTTTTTTTAACAAGGAAGCTATAGTGTTTCTGCTGCTTTCTGAAAATGTCTAAAAATCATTTGGGTCTGGCAGAAATCCAAACAATTCCTGCTGTCACTGAGCAAAGCAGTGTGTGTGTGATTATTAACGCTCAGTGCCCTTTGGGAAAATCTGATGGATATCTGTCACACTAGCGCCCACTGTTTTAGGCATTCATCAGATTAGATCAAAGCATCATACAACACCAGGAAGTCTCAGGAAAAAGAGCCCCTTATGCAGAGCACCTTGACTCCTTGTGATGATGAACATTCTGCTCTTTAGGTGACCAGAAAAACAAGAGACTTTTTATTTTTTAATACAAATTCTCTTTTTCTTTTAATGTTTTTATTTTTGAGAGACAGAGAGAGAGAGAGAGAGAGAGAGAGAGAGAGAGGTAAAGAGGGAAAGGGCGACAGAGGATCCGAAGCAGGCTCAGTACTGAGTGCAGAGCCTGATGTGGGGCCTGAACTCACAAACCGCGAGATCATGACCTGAGCTGAAGGCAGATGCTTAACTGACTGAGCCACCCAGGCACCCCTAGAAAAACAAGAGTCTTAATCCTTGCTTTATTCTCAATTTGGGATCCCCCTGGGTTACTCAGTGGTATACCTATGGCAGGCATACAAAACTATAGGATAAATATAACATTTTCCCAAAGTTTGTTTTGCTCAATGGACACTGAAAAATGGGAAAATTATTTTAAAAATTTGTTTTCTTAGAGTTGCATACCACAGAATGAAAAAAAAAATAAGAAAGTAATCACCATACTCTACAGGGAATGATCCCTCAAAAGTATAAACTAATGACTCTTACATATTCTGCAAATCTACTCATAATTCCTACCCGACCAACTTTATAAGTAGAGAACTTCAGTTTCATTAATAAGATACATTGTTAATTCACTGAATCTCAAGTCTTGCCACTTTTACACCCAATTTATTTGATATTATTAGAAAGCAATATGGGAACTTTCCCATAATTTCTAAAGATATTCTCAAGAACATTATCTTTTCCTGCTCTTCCTTTATTTCAGGATGAGAAAGTGGGTGACATATCCTTTTAAATGATCTCTAAGACCTGCTACTCTTCAAATTAAAAATAACTGCCCATGTATGAGCTGGGATTAAACACACAAACAAAATACTTTTTCTTTTAGCTAAATGAGTTTGAACATTTAGACGCTAGGATATGAAGTTCCAAAAAGAAAACAAAACAAAACAAATAACTCCCAAGAGTTTGATAACAGAATAGTTCTAACTTTTGATACTACCCAAGGGTTTGAGTAAGGAATAAATGAGTTCTCATATGTACCTGTCACATAGGGCTTAGGCTTCAGATTTAAGGATTAAAATAAATTGTGCTCTTAGAACTATAAGCTCAAGGGAAAAATGATTATCCAGTGTGTGTGCACACATGTGTGACCAGGAATAGATAGGCACATGCACATGCTTGTATCTACTTGCAATTCGGGCCCTGATTTCTTTAGAAATCCTCAAATTTTTAAATCTTTTTCAATTCTCCAAATACTGTCATTGGTCAATGTACATTGTAGATGCTAAGCTTGATAAATACTAACTACATATAATATTCTTACCTAAGAGTTCATCTTCAAGGCAGATAGATGAAATAACCTTTGCAAGAATTTTACCTAGAATGTAAATCCGACTTCATTTCAGCTAAAATTTAATGTTTTATATTTTAGCTCATTAAATATACCTGTCAGGTATACACAGGTATGCACCTGTGCTTGAAAATACCTGGCTTTGGTTGTATCCATGTATGAGGGAAGGGAGCTTTTTTACTCACATGTACGTATGGTAGATCTCACTCCCATCTACTAACTCCCCCCATCTACACTTCATCCAAAACAATACTAACAAGGTGATTTGATGTTTGCCCTTTAATAACTTGTTATACTGCCTAGGAGATAATGTGTGCAGTTGAGAGAGCAAGCAGAGAGGGTAAAAATACAGATTAGAAGTCTGACTTAAAGCCTCTGTGGGTAGGAATGCCAGGTCTTATCCTAGCAATAGGACCATTCCCAACCCGGGGCCTGCAGGTAGAGGAAGGGTTGCTTATGGCTCTGAGCTCCTAGGCTACAGGTCAAGTTAGACATGCAGCTTTCCTGTAAGTCCAGACACATACATAGCACTAGAGTTACATTGTATATGTGTGGGCATGGAACTGTTACTCTAAAAACAATGTAACTCAGTTAAGTTTTATTGAGTATCAATTTCATGCACGTTTCTGTGCCTGACTGCTGATATGAAAATGGGATAACTGGAAAGCCTGGAAAAGACACAGGTAGAAGGAAGTTTTGACACATCACTCATTTATGCATCCACACACATATACACTCGTGTATAAAATCCTGTCTTCCTTTGTCCTTAGCCTTTCTTGTCTCTGCTGTGATATATACCACATTCAAGATTTTTTTCAAGCTCAAGGCTTCTTTCCTTTTTGTAGGCTTCCCTGTCTTTTTCTGAATCCCCACCACACTTAAGTCTGGGCTTGATGACTGAGCACTCCATTACATCGTGTCCTGTATGATTTTCCAGCAGTAGTGTGGTACTACAGTGAAATGCTTCTTGAGGTGAGGGGCTGTAATTGCCTCTCTAAATCCCTCAAGGCAAAAATAACAGCTTGCTGTTTTCCTTGAGAGTAAGGACTGATTTTATACAATCTGCATTCTGAAAACACATGAATCTTCAAAAAATAAAGACACCACACACAGATATTTTAACAATCAAGACAAGCAAAATCCAAAATAAAAGAAATACTTTTTATTTTTAAGACTTGAGAATTTTATTTTGGATCATTTTGAGAGGAAACCAAGCAAACATAGGAAAGATGGGGTCTTAGAAAAAAAGGAAAACAAAATTAACAAAACGGCAAAAAAAATTAAATAAATAAAAGAAAAAAAAACCCTTAAGATTTCTTGCAGAAACTTCAAGGAGTCAATCTAATCTGAGTTTACAATGTCCAAATTGTAAGCACTTTCTGTAAAGCCATTATCTGACTTATTTCAAGCACTTCCCCTTCCAGGAGCTATGCTGAAATATCTTAAAACATTTTATTTAATTTCCTCAATAACTCCATGAGGAATAAGCTTATTTTATAGATGATGATATCTTAGAGAGTTAAGTACCATGTCAAGATCACAGCGTTAGAAAGTAGTGAATCCAAGATTTAAGTCCCAATCTGTCAAGACTCCAAAGCTGTGCTCTTAACTCCTACACTGCCCTGCTCTCTAAAAATCTTCTTATAGGGCCTCCTAGAAAGAACACTGGACTGGGAGTGGAATAATCTGGGTTCTTCTTATTCCTGTTGTATTTCTAGCTAAGTCACTGTGGGCATTTGACTTGACATCAAAGGACCTGAACCACCCTCATCTACCAATCAAGATGTTGGCAAGAGGGCCACTGAGGTCCTCATGCACAGTCTCCATATCTTATCACTTAGAAAAATAATAATTGAGCACTAAAACCACAGCCTCTCTGAAAACAGTGATTTCCCCCATGTCTTTGTATGGTATTTGGCCGAGGGCTTAGCGTACTGATGGGAATGTTTTTATTGGGAGATAGGCCAGATTTGTGGAAATGTCTCATTCAGCTGAACCACCTTCATTTTTGACTTTCTAAAGGTCAAAGACTGTAGATGCTGCACGGGGCTCCTAGTCCAATGAGTCAGTTCCTCACTGTAGTGATGTCTTTAAACTATACTGACTCTAGTGTGCATCTTGTCACTCTAGTCCCTGGGCCTCTGGTGGCTGCACTACTGAGGTACAGGAAACCTATGACCCACCAACAAACAGTACCTGATGTTAGGAACCAAGCTTTTATCTACTTTTTTGGTAAACTGAAAGAGTTTCCATCTTTATCCTTAGCTAGAACAACTCTTCTAGGAATTTACTCTCCAGAAAAAATTGGTACAGTGTGAAGTTGGCATATACAAGATGTTTCACTGCAGGGGTATTTTAACAGGGAAAAATGGGAATTAGGCCAAATGTGCATGAAGAAGATAAGCATTAAACAAATTATGGTATATCCTTAGCTTCAGATAAATTACGTTATATCCCTATGATGGAACACTCTGTAGCCCTTTGAAAGGATGGTATTTTCACTGACATGAAAATACTTCCACAATATAAATGCCGAAAGAGTAAAAAATAGTTTTTACAAGATAGCATGTACAGTATGATCTCATATATGTAAAATGGGAGGACTGGAATGATATTCACTAACTTCTGAGAACTGTCTTTTGATACTGGGAGTGCTTTGGCTTTCTCCTTTATATCTTGCTATATTTGAATTTTCTACATGTGTTTAAACAGAAAAAGTAGGGGCACCTGGGTAGCTCAGTCGGTCAAGCGTCCGACTTTGGCTCAGTTTATGACCTCGTGGTCCATGGGTTCATGCCCCATGTCGGGCTCTGTGCTGACAGCCTGGAGCCTGCTTGGGAGCCTGTGTCTCCGTCTCTCTCTGCCCCTCCCTTGCACTATGTCTTTCTCTCAAAAATAAACATTAAAAACAAACAGAAAAAGTAAATACATCAATCAGGCAAATGGTAGAAAAAGTATGATACAAGGGAAACAACTTCTCAGAGCAGATGTTTATAATAGTGCTAATGTTTTAACACAAAGGTGGAAGTAAAATTAATTTCAGGTTTTAAGAACTGAAACACATAAATAGCTATTATACTATGAGGCTGAGTTTCAACTACAGGACAGATCAGAAGCAGTCTTTCTGCCTTCCTTCCAAACAGCACACTTACCAGGGCACTCTGGTTTTCAGAAGTAAACATTTGATCATGCCAAGTAATTTCTCAGGCCATACCCATTTTGAAATACACTATTTTCAACAGGGTCACACAAATATTGCTGAGAACATATTAACCTTCCAAACTCCAGAAAGGGATTTAGATAATCAGCCATTAGGAGAAAACGCTCTTGTAATTTAAGTTCTTCAAGAAATACAGCATTGTAGTTAGGAAGAAAGGGCTTCCACAGTGGGGGCTGGGTGGGGGTGGGTGGGGCATGGCTGTGCTGTAGTAAACTGTGAGATAAATAAGGAACAACAAGCATGTAAGTGGCCATTTCTCAGCTGTTAATGATTGTTAAAATTAGCAAGGAGCCTGAAGGAAGGGCAGAGACCTGATGAAAGGGAATTACTGATTAAGAATAACTGCTGCTGGGTGTCTGGGTGGCTCAGTAGGTTTAAGCGTCAGACTCAGTCTCAGCTCAGATCTTGATCTTGGGGGTGATGAGTTCAAGCCCCACATTGGGCTCCACCCTGGGTGTGGGGCCGACTTTAAAACAAAAAACCTGCTGCTTTATAAAGTCACAAAATGTCTTCCCTTCAACTCTCAGATGAATACCATACCACCAGAAAACAAAACTCAAACCTGAATTACTCAGAAATTTAAATATGAAATGAAGCTCAATGCAAAAGTGGACCCTAAGAAGGATGTTAGGCTTTATAACAGCCCTTGTGCTTTGCGTAGAGAATCCATGAAGCACCCCTATGCTAGCACTCTGCCAGTTACTTCAACACAAGATCTGCCTTTACAGCCCTAACGCGGAATTGCAAATCTTGGCACAGGAAGGCACACTACGCTTTAAATGACTGTCTCAAATCTTGAAATGCAGTAACAGACTCATTTAATAAACTGTTCTCACTAGATGGGATGAACATCTGCTGTCTCAGATGGACAGAGTAGGGGAGATGCTGCACAAGGGCAAGAGGTTTGGAAGAGTTGGGGAAGGTGAAGAGACAAAGGAGATGAACAAAGGAAGATGAGAAGCCTTTTTATGTTTAAATATGGAAGATGAAGAATCCTAAAGATGTGGCAGGGAGAAGCTGAGTGAGTGAAGGTCAAAGAAAAGATGGAGTCAAATGAACATAACTGATGCTCACACAAATGCTGAGAAGATTTAAACTTTCTTAATAGACCAGAAAGCTGAAGACTGATTTGCCTTAGTTCATATACCCTAAACTTGAAATGCTCTTTCTCCTAAAGAGGTGCTTTCATTTACAAAAACAAAACAAAACAAAAGTGACCAACCAACAGAACAAATAAAACAAAGAAAAAGAACCAAAAAAAAAAAAAAAAAAAAGGCATCACAAAAGAAAAATGACCAATGGCCTAGTCCTTCAGTTCTTCCACCTACATCTAATTTCTTTTTTTAAAGCACAAAGTTAGATTCCATTCAGCTAAGTAATACTTTGGAAGCTCACATGAAAAATTTTAATAACCATACTTATCAAACCAAAAAGATGCAAACATACTTACAATTCTATATATTCTTGTCTTTTCTCTTTCTTCCTATCCAAACTCTACCAGTAAGTTTCCTTCAAGAAAACCTCCATGAAGCTTCCATGGACAAATCCAACTCAGGTGGAGCTCTTCATATCAACAAGGCCATTACTGTCCATCCCATATTGGGACTTTTGATTGGCTGTGTTCAGTGGCTTCCTCACTGACCTCAGCCTCTAACTGCTTCCTGCTTCTGGACATAGTCCATACAATATGTTCTGTTGTTTATAACCGCTGAGGATAATTTTCTCTTAAAACCTGATCATCAATTTTCAAAGAAAATAATCACAGCAAACCTATTTGGACATGATTTAATACTTCTAGGATGACAGATCTTACTGTGCCTCTGGGTCATCATATGAACAATTACCCAAATTAGCCAAGAGAAAATTCCTAGTGCCATGGTAGTGGTAATTTTTCTACTTCTCTGAGGATTACCCTCAACCTGACCCTTATCCCTGTAGTCCTGTGTTCATATGCCCACTACTCTCCGGCTCATTTCAGAATGGCTGGAGTCTTTAAAACACCACCACACACAGATACCATGTTTAGTTTTCTCATTCCTTCCCCCTTACACTCCTTGATCAAATACCTACTGCTCTATTACAGAAACAAAACAAAATAATAAAACTACAGCTCTATTTCTGCTCTCTCCCAGACTTTTTTAGGGGATTGATCTGTTAATTTATGATAGCTATGGCTTACAGAGAATGAGTCTGGTATCATCCCTCCTGTGGTTAGCTGTACTTCACTGGGGTTTCTTGCAGATGCAGTGACTAAACACAAAAAGAAACAGATCCCTGAAGGGTGACAGCAAGGGGCTGTCAGGTTGATTTTAGAATAAAACTACAAAATAGTGTGTGGTGGAGATGCTTGAAAGGAGAAGAACTGAGGCTCTCAATATTTTAGAAGACATTTTAGGAAGGAAGAGCACTCTCCTGAGAATTTACTTCAGAATGTACTCCAGTCTCTTCCATATGAATGTGAGTACCGCCTCTCTAACCAAACTGCATGCAAACAAGCTTACGGAACAGCTACTGTGCCCAAGCTGCAGAGGACCTTATTACTACTGGATGCCTATTATAACGACAACTAAGGAAGCTGAAGGGATACCCAGGGTGACCCACACTTGCATTCCAACAATGTCGGCCCCTGGGCACACAGCCAGGATCCAATCCACTTGGGATGACTGCTGCCCACTTTGGATATTTTGTTCCTATGGGCGCTCCTGATCCTTTTAGCAGTGCTCTTCCTTTTACCTCTGTGCACTGCTTCTACAGCACTCTTTTGCTGGTGGCAAACACAACTGATACACTCGCATACAAGCTTTGTTAATTTTTTATTTAAGTAATCTCTACATCCAATGTGGGGCTCAAACTCACAACCCTGAGATCAAGAGTTGCTCTTTGACAAAAGAGCCTGCTCTTCTAGGTTCCCCATGTGCCTTATTAACTTTTTAAGATTTACACTTCTTCGTGTACATGTCTTTTAAAATAATATGCAATGTATAACTGCACATTTCCACCCTTATCACAGAGTGGGACTGTCTCCTCAGTGAAGGCCTGTTTAAGAGGTAAGGTGGCTATGATGCTGTGAGAAAAAGCACTGGGAAGCACACTGATACCTATAACAAACAATATTTCCAGTAGGAAAATGTGTTCTGAGTGGAAGGTAACTTCATTTCTTTTGATTTAGGGGCTACCTATGTTTAAACCCAGTCCTATAAAACTGACAAAACTGCTTGTAAAGTGTTATATAAAGTTATCTTGGTGTATTCATCCTTTCAAACTTGAGTGTCCACATTGGGCCAGACACTAAGCTCAGTGATGAATCTGTCAGAGTTCTGAATGAGAAAATGTACTCAGGGTAATCCTTCTGAACCTGATGGTTTCATATGACATGGCACCATATGGTTTTCTGCCTTTGTAATTTACAGGGTCTGGCCCTACCTTGTTGGGTCTTAGTCCTTATTTGTTTTTGGCAGGGAATAGGCAGAGTCCCTTTTTCTCTAGGACACGGTCTCCTATTTCTCCACTATACTGAAGTGGCAAGCCAAGACCTTTACCAAGTTCTAAGCCCTTAGAGCTCATTTTACCGGTAGTAACAGTCCAAATAAAAACTGGTCAATTAAGTCAACTTTTATTTAGGCATTAATATCATAAGACATTCCCATCCTACAATTTGAGAATACCAGTACTAAAAGAGTAGAGCACGGTTACGCATAAATAACTTTTTTAGTAATCACTAAGCACTTGAAAACTTTAAAAACAGGTACAGATGGGAGAAAGGAAGACTCAATAGACTTTATAAAAGGATCATAACAAGAATTACATCATTTCAATTCAATACAGCAACCCAAGACTCCTTTTTCTGTCAATACTCAGGAAAAAAAATAAGATTTTATCATTTTTCAGTCAGCAATTAATATAAATATTTGCCTCTTCTCACCAGTGATATCCAAGGAATATCTAATGATAACAGTTTATAGGGATACCACCTTAATTCTAGACAATTCAATTAAGTAATAATACTGCTTAAATTGCCTCCTTTAAAGGAGATCAATTCAATGAAAATGATAATTTTTGGTGCATATAGCACACACACAAATGGGGCCCACTTGATGACTGTCAAATCTGAATTTCTGAATTCTAACTGATGAAAGGTTAAGTTCAATAAAATATAATTTCTGTATAGTACTTCTTATTAAGCAATCTACTTGAATAATGAAATAGTGTTCACTTTGGGAGATTCAAGATAAATAACAATAATTTATAATGAAATCAGCCTTCCCAATTATTTAAATATTAGATATAATAAAGACTAATCAACTTATATTAAAATATTATATACAAATAATAGTAATGGGTGAGTTTTTCAAGATAAAATTTTATAGCAAAAAGAAGGGAGGGTGTGATACTTCTAATAGAAACATTTAATAAACATTTAGTGGAATTCTAATGGTGTTAGCTTCAGGGCATAAGAGACAGTTGATGGAATGAGTATAATTTTATTTGTAGTTATTTCCTCAATTATTTGAATTTTTCCATTGAAAGCCTAAAAATTTGTGGTTGAATACAGGAAAGAACATTAAGTATGTATCAGGCATTTATAAGAGCAAAGTAAGACAATGAATGAGAATTCTGGAGTTACAGTCTCACTTTCAGGCTTGTATAGAATATGTGTCTCTTTTTGACTTTCCAGTAAAAAAAATAAAAAAATAAAAAAATCAAGGAAAGGGTTAGGACTACAAACCAAAAATAAAGTGCTAGGAGTCATTCCACATTTGCCACATTCTACAATGCTCAGCCTCGTAAATGAAATTAAGATCTCCTTGTCCCTCCATACATCAAAATAGCCACCTACTTTAACATAAAATATTTTCTACCAAAATGTAGTTTCATTTCCTTTTAAAGAAACTGAAGTATACTTAACACACAATGTTACATTAGTTTTAGGTGTACGACATAGTGATTTGATAAGTCTATATGTTATGCTCTGCTCACCACAAGTATAGTTAGGGTTTTTTTGTTTTTGTTTTTTGCTTTTAACTGTAAAAATCAATACTGTAGTTAGGCTTTGGGTAACAAGAAGGGATTATTATCAACACTTGAAAGCCATGGTTCATAGAATTATAAACTCCTATGATTTCAATTTTTGCTTGGAAAAAAAAGATCATACTTGTAAGTTTCCTGCTCTTTATTCAAATGGATCCTGAAAAATTAAAAAACAATGAAACAGTGAAATGTCAAGAAGTCTTAACTTTACCTGGTGTGAAATAGATGGGTAGGTGGATCAATCACTTAAGCACAACACCATTGTGCTTAATGGGTTGTACCACATAGGCCATGAAGCCTTGTTGTACCTGCCAGACACCAGTCTTCTGAGAAAGGAAGCCAGATGTCTTTAGTAAAGAAAATACAGCCTATATTCTGGAGATGGAAGAATGGGCCAGAGATGGATGGATGAGTTGAGACCAGACCAACAGGGACAGTCCAAACATGATGGTGTTTAACCAATCTAACCCAACCCTCCCTCCTTGGAGAGGTCTTCTTGCTATCTGGCAGTATATTTACTCATGGGTTATGGTGTTAAATACTACAGTAAGAAGGAAAAGCCTTCTTTGGTAAGGCCTCCTTTTCTACCAAAACAGTGGAGGAACTGCTGCTTTGTAGAACTGCCGAGACTGATGCCTCTAATTGTTGCAGCAGGGTCATGTGTGGTCTTCTGACTGGACCAGATTGAAACTACTGCTAACACTTGGTATATAGCTAACACTCTGCCATGAGTATTTCTGTTACTGTCTATCCATACCATTCGATGGGATTTCTTTTCAGCTGGCAGGGAAAACAAAACCATTTCATGGTCTGACCTCAAGTAAAGAGAGGACTCTGTATGCTATAATCTAAGCTGCAGGACCCTTCATCTATCTCACTTTACCAAAGGTTGTCACACCCTGGTTTCCTATATTGATGCCCGTAATTCTGATCAGTTCTGGAGAACACGAAGTGGTAAGACAAATGCTTGACAGGACAGAAGCTTAGCCTAGAATACAGTCACTACAAAGTTCAAAGATGTGCACAGGTCTAGAGCTGGGTTGGCAAACTATGGCCTACAGATGGCAAAACTGGGCTGGCAAATCACTGCCTATTTTTGTAAATAAATAAGAACACACCCATGCCCATTTGTTCATGTAGTTTATGGCTGTTTTCCTGCTATACCATCAGAGTTGACCAGTAATGACAGAGACTGTGTAGCCTACAAAACTGAAAATATTTATTATGAAGTCCTTTATAAACAAAGTTCATTAGGCTCTGATCTACAGCATGTTGGTATAGCTCCTTGGAAACGAAGGCTATAGCTTGCTGCCCCAAGTATCTCCTACATACTACAGATGGAACAGATCTTGTAACTGAGTGTCCCACTTTTATATGTTTATAGGGTAAACCAAAAAGCTGCCAGTTGCAAGTGAAAGCTAGAGCAGGAGACAACCTTCTAAGTAGGACAGGCTATAGTAGAATGGGTTGGCTGCTCAGTTTACTTTGTGATCCTGGGGCATCAATGTACTGACCAGTGTGCTGCTTATAGCTTGGGGCATGTTCCAGTATGATCATGGAGCATGCCCCTGGGATTCTGGAGCAAGGCCAACCCATTTTTTTTCAGTACATAGGTCCTGGCTGGCCACTAGGTTGTGACAGACAGCAAATGTCTGACACCAAAGGAAACCAGGTTGACCATATCATTAACCTGTTTTGAACCATTTTACCTGATCTATCAAATCACAAATAGCATGCCTTTGACCAATCATTTGGTTTGTAAACATAACCCTGCACTTATGGAGGTCCCAAAGGCACAGAATACCTGAAAGGACGAATCACAACTCCTTCCTAGGAGGTCTTCTCCTTCGGCCAGCGTTATGTCTTTGCGGAGGTGGTCCCTGATAAATCAGCTGATAAATGTGAAAGACCTGAGCTTGGATCATTTGTGATAGTACTAGCCAAGAGGGGACTGCTAAAGCATTTTAGTCCCTTCAAAAATGGTACTAAAGGACAATTCAGAAGAAACCTTCTGATTTGGCAGAATTTCAAGTAGTTCCTTTTATTTTCCATTATGCCCTTCAGGAGAGACAGGCTAAGGTCAGTTTTTATCAATTCTTGACAGTAGCTAATGGTTCACCCAGATGGATGCACACCTGAAATAAGCAACAATGTAAGACTGTTGACAGAAAGATTCGAGGAAGGATAATGTAGATGGCCCTCTAGAAAGGACACAAACTTGCATCCCATATGAATTCTTAACAGAGTGCCCACCAGTAAAGTCTCTTAATAATTACATGGATAGGACTGCCATCTATACCTTCCCTTTTCAATCTGATGCTTGTGCTCAATGGGCTTATGAGTGATCACAGGGTCAATGACAGAGGCTGCATACGCTAGCAGCTGTGGAAGCTAACATACTTTCCCGCCCTAAGGCCAATGTGGCTATCCACTAGTCAGCTCCCACTTTGTCAGGAATATTGATCAATCCTAAGCCCTTGATTTGTTACCAAACCTTGTGGGAACCAGTTAGTTATCTAATACCAGGCTAACTGCACTGGGACCCCTCCACTGTTAAAGGGACAATGCTCTGCCCTCATTGGAACTAATACTTTGGACTTGGCTTGGACTTCACTCTCTCTTGTACACTTGACAACATCACCATATTACAAATGCTTTGTACATCACTACTACAGTATGACACAGACTGCCTCCAAAGAAACAAGTATCAGATAAGCATCCTGATGTCAAGAGGATGCTCTGGACTTATCAGGTATCTATCATCAACCAAAAATGGGCCAACAAAATAATAAAGAGACCATTATATGCTTAGATTCAACACCAGTTATGGGTACCACCTTGCAAGGTTGGGTGTTATATTTTAGGACTATAATATTTGCTCTGCCCCAGCAACACATTTAGTACTAACAGAATATGGTATTATCCCTTCCATAGCCAAAACATACAAGACTAAGAAACGAGGGGTAGAAATGTAAGTGGCCTTTCTCAAGGTTATAATTAATAGTCTATTAAAAATTGTATTTCTAGACCTATGACTCAGGTTCTGCTGGTCCAAATGGTATAACATGTACTGGAAAACACATTAAAATTGATAATTATTTCCATAGTTAAAGGTAACTTTATCTGTTTTCTTTGTGATTTTCTAGGTTTTCAAATTTTCCAGAATGAGTATGTATTAATTTACACTAAAACATAATTACTAAAGTAAAGAAAAAAAAACAACAACAACCCTCATACAGCTCCAGAACCATATTGTCATTGAAAATAGCACCTAAAGGAAACAAGGAGTCGTAATGAATGCAAGGGGTTAGTAACAAAATGAGGTAAGATAGGAGAACTAGTTTTCCATTTTCTTTGATACAGTGGTTACTACACTGCATTCCAGAGCAATTACTGAAACATTTAAAATCTGAGGAGCCTCAATTTCTTTATTTGTTAAAGAAGACAACTATGTATATCAAAAGATATGTGAAAGAACAACACAAACTGTAACTTCTCTAAACGTATGATTATTACTAGTGGCAGATGAGTGTTTATGTGCTCTGAGCTTTCAAAAACAAAAACAATAAAAATCAGTTACCTTTGGGTTAAAATATCTACAAGATTGTGGCTGGGAGCCTCCAAACAGGGCGATGCGGTAGTCATGTTTCTTTCTTCTGGGCCTTGTGCCTTCTACCAATTCCTCTCGATCCTCTGGAGACAGCAGATGATACCTCATTCCACCTGTGGAAAAACATATAGCAACTTTTCAAAAACTTTAGGCACTTTAATGCTTTGAAAAGGAAATAACCAAATATAATAGTGCTTTTACTTCTGTAACTGTTTTTCTATTATCCTTTTAAAGCAGTTAAGGAAAGAGGGGGGAAAGGTAGGAAAATGTGTAAGGGTTGGAGTCCTAACCAATTTATTATTCTCAGCAATCACGATTAGGCTAAGAACGCCAAACCCACTTACTTTACACCAGGTAATTATCTGGCTCTTTAAGCAATAGTTTGCCAAAATAATAGTTACTGAAATTTAGATCTCCTAATCTATCAGTTCTCAACCCTAACTGTACATTAGAATCACCTCGGAAATCTCTGAAACTACCACAGACGAATAAAGTAAAAAACTCTGTTGGAGGGGCCCAGGCACAAGTATTGCCACTTAAAATGTAGTTCAAAGACCAACAGCTTTAGCATCTGGGAGCTTATCAGAAATAGTGAACCCCAGAACCTACTAGGCTTAGTGAATCAGAATCTACGTATTTAACAAAATCCCATGGTAATTCAGATACACACTTCGAGAAAGTAGATGCCTTAGATGATTTGAAAATGCAATGACAGTTCAGAATTAGTGTGATCTAACCTGATCCTTTTCATTTAGCATTTCCTTCATTTTGTCAATGGCCATTTAACAATGAAAAACTTTTAAGGTATTATTTCAAACCAGCATGGGAAGGTGGGTTGCTCAATAAATCATGTTAGATAATGATATAAAGAAAAAAGTTATGGGGCGCCTGGGTGGCTCAGTCAATTAAGTGTCGGACTTCGGCTCAGGTCATGAGCTCACGGTTTGTGAGTTCGAGCCCCGTGTCGGGCTCTGTGCTGACAGCTCGGAGCCTGGAGCTTGCTTCAGATTCTGTCTCCTTCTCTCTGCCCCTCCCCCACTTGTGCTCAGTCTCTCAAAAATAAATAAATGTAAAAATTAAATAAATGTAAAAAAAAAAAAAGGAAAAAGTTATACCCCTACCTCATAATTTATTCTAAGTTCCAAATCAAAAGAATACCTGAATATGCAAAAAATCTCATAAAGGTACTAAGAGAAAAATACAACAGTATTCTTTTTTAAAAATAGGCCCCAAGTGGAAAAGCTAAGGCAGAAAACACAGAAGCCATGAAAAAAAATAACAAAAAACTAAAAAAACTGACTTAACTACATAAAATTTTAAGTTAAATTGCTGCATGGCAGAAAGAAAAAAAAAAACAAAAGACAATGACAAACTAAGAAAATATTTATCAACAAAAGGGACAAATATTGAAAGATACCGTTAACAAGATTAAGACCAGTTACTAACAGAAAATTCCATTAAGTAACTGAACACAGTTCACAGAAAAAGAACTACTTAAATATACTAACTCTTAAACATACAAAAAGACGCTGAAGTGCTCAATTAGAGAAATGCAAATTAAATCATACTTTTTCACTTATCAAATTGGCCAAGATCAAACTGTCTGGACACAGGGTAGAATATAGGTGTGGGGAAGCACATGCTGCCTTCTATACAGTGCTGGGGGGGGGGGGTTGGGGGACGTGAACAGGTACTACTATTTGGAAGGCAATAGTGTGATCCACCGAAATTACAAATGCACACACTCTTTATAGTCAATGATTCTTCTTAATTCTTCCAGGAGTTTATCAACCTAAAGTTCAGTTAGGAAAGTGGTTAAAAATTACTGTATATCCATATAATGGAGTATTGTATGTGGCTGTTAAGAAAAATGAAAAAGGGAATATGTACCCATGGAATAATCTCCCAAAACTAACATGGAATAAAAAAAAAAAGCAATATGTAGCAGAGTACACAGCGTGATACCATTTGTGTTTTAAAATGTACGTTTTATGCATATATACACAGTTATATAATTTATACAAGTATATGTACGTAAATGTGTATGCAGACTCAAGTAACCTCCCGCATGAGGGAACAAGGGGATAGGGGACAGACTTTTCACTATATACCCTTGTGTATCTTTTTGAATTATGTATGATGTGCAGTATTATAGATCCAGAGACAAAATAATGTCAACAACACATGCAAAACACTTTGTTCATGATGCTGTGCTGGGCTTTCAAATAAAAAGAGACAGGTTGGAGAAGTTTGTGAGGGAATGAAAATCAATATTTAGCACCTCCTTCATTTCAGAGTTTGAGTAGAAGCACTTTGTATTGGAACGGCAGGAGACCTTTGCAGCCAAGGCTCTGGCACATGCTCTAGGTCAGGGGTCAGCAAACTTTTTCTGGAAAGGGCCAGATAGTAAATATTTTAGGCTTTGCGAGCCACAGATGGTTTTTGTCACATACTCTCCATTTGTTTGTTTTTATAATCCTTTTAGCTCAGGGCTAGCTTTAGCCTGTGGAGTGTAGTTTGCTGACCTCCCCTCTAGCCCTCCTGTTCCTGGTCTGAGATAGTGGTTCTTGCCTGACCATCACTAGTAGCAGCAGTGCCTGGAAACTTGTTAAAAATACAAATTACCGTACTTGACCCCAGACTTTGTAAATCAGAAATGCTGGAATTTAAGAGCTACTGCTCTAGGAGGGCTCCACACAGGCACAAGTGTACTGTGGATACTCCCAACAAGAGAAGACAGGTAGCAAGGAAGGAGAGGGACAGGAGGTAATGGTTTGCAAACAACAGGCCACTGGGTAAAAGTGGCTGACTGTGGCCAACTGTGTTGACCTCTGTAGGAAGCATAAGCTGGGGCTTTACTGGTAGGCTTTTTCTCTACAAGGACAGGGCTAGAAACAAATACTCTGACATCTTTCCTGGGGAGCTCTTTGCTCTTTAGGCTTATTGCTTTGGGAGTTATTCCCTTTAGAGTCAGGTATTGTCACTTGCAAATTTTGAGTAAGAAGTTGGTCTGGCCCTTGCAGTGGCTTCGACTGTGCTATTTTGCTTCCGCTTTGAAAAGACAGTGCTAAGGCAGATGTTAGGAAGGTAATTAATGATCTGAAGAAGGGAGGTTTGAGGTCTTCTTTCCTCCATTTAGCTCTGCCCAGGTCCCAAAGCCTAGAAGAGTCTCAGCTGCTTGTATTAGTCAGGGAATTTTAGAATAACCTACTGTCTTTATTTTTAAAAAAGAAAAAAAATCTAATAAATAACAGAGCCTTGATTGGCTTTCTGGAATCCCTACACTTGGTTGGATTTCCAGAATAATCCTGCCATCCTGTTTCTTTTTTTTTTTTTTTTTTTTTTAAATTTTTTTTTTCAACGTTTATTTATTTTTGGGACAGAGAGAGACAGAGCATGAACGGGGGAGGGGCAGAGAGAGAGGGAGACACAGAATCGGAAACAGGCTCCAGGCTCTGAGCCATCAGCCCAGAGCCCGACGCGGGGTTCGAACTTACGGACCGCGAGATCGTGACCTGGCTGAAGTCGGACGCTTAACCGACTGCGCCACCCAGGCGCCCCTGCCATCCTGTTTCTAAATCAATTCAGAATCCACATAGGAACTAAATACTGTATGTACTTGAATGAGATTGGCTAGTTGTCTTTAACAGCTCACATCATGTATGAAGAAACAGGTGCAGTGCTTTATCCAATGAAACCAGAAATATAACACACGGTGTGGGAATGGAGGCATGACAAAAAATCTAATATTAACATGTGTGAAATCCAAAAGGTGAAAGCCCTAATCTAAAGGTATCTTTTTGGTTCCAATTTTTTCTTTCATCTTTATGAACTTAAGAGACTAATGGGCACCTATGCTGTACTTCTTAAAATTCTCTCTATACCTTGGTTTTCAAGACACCATCCTTTGGTTCAAGCAGTTTAATAAATTCTCCTTTCCTGGTTCTTTTCCTTCTACCACTGCTTAAATGTAGGTATTCATAAAGATATGTCCCTAACTTATACCCTCTTCTCTTTTTTCTCTTCACACTTTAACTGGATCAAAATATTCCTAGTCTTTTAAAAATTCTTTATTTTCATTTAACAAAAAGATAGTATACCATATACTGTTTCATGCTTTTACCACTTATGAAAAATTTCCAAATTACTAGATATTCATTTAAAATATTTTTAGTAAATACAAAGCATTCCATTGTATGGATATATCATAGTACTTTTCCAATTTAAGGGACAATATTGGGTCAACCTACCTAATGCCATAACGATATTATTAAGTAGTAGCAGTGTGATAAATCTAATGAAAATTTTACTTAACTTCCAAATTAAGAGGCAAGTGATACTATTTAATTACTAGGACACTCAAACTTGATGCCACTCCTGAGAAAGATGTCCTAGGCAGGAGGGAACATGCTCCTTTCTCTTTCATTTATTTCCTTAACTTTGTGCCTGAAACCAGCTATACCTTAAATGAAATGTCCAGATAAGGCACCAAAAACAACTTAATGGTTCAAAGTAGGTTCCAGCTACCTTCTATGAGAGGCTTTCTTGATCATCACATTAATTGAAATCTTACAGTTGGTCCCATTTGTGGATACTATCCATGTGGTTTTTGGTTTAGGATGACTGGGAATTCAAGAGCCCAGGAGAGTTAGCATTAGTATACTTAACTTAGCATATTACAGTCATTGCCTGCACATTTCAGGCCTCTTCAAAGAATAAGCTTAACTTCTACTTACAGCAGCATGACAGTTTAGACTTCCACAAAAACAAAATAACTTTAATGCTGGAAATAATAAATGTTAAAACATCGTTTTATGTTTTAAATGCATTGCTAAGGGGCACCTGGCTTGCTTGTCAGTAGGGCATACAACTTGATCTTTGGGTTGTGGGTTTGAGCCCCATGTTGGGCTTTCTTAAGATTACTTAAAGTAGGGGCGCCTGGGTGGCGCAGTCGGTTAAGCGTCCGACTTCAGCCAGGTCACGATCTCGTGGTCCGTGAGTTCGAGCCCCGCGTCAGGCTCTGGGATGATGGCTCAGAGCCTGGAGCCTGTTTCTGATTCTGTGTCTCCCTCTCTCTCTGCCCCTCCCCCATTCATGCTCTGTCTCTCTCTGTCCCAAAAATAAATAAATGTTGAAAAAAAAATTAAAAAAAAAAAAAGATTACTTAAAGTAAAATAAAAAGTAAAGGGTAAAAAGAGTAAAGAGTAAAATAAAATAAAATAAAATAAAAAATAAAATAAAATAGTTAAAGTGACAAAAAAAAATGCACAGCCAAGATCAGAGGGTGAAAAATGAGAAAACTAAACACTAGAATGGTAAGCATTTAGAGACCCTGGAGCAACTCTGAGGGCTTTTGATAATATCGGAAACATAGAAATTTATTTTATTGGCTGTATGAGGGAGAGAGGTCTTAGATTTATACAAGTAAGGTGTTGGAACTGAGATCTTTGCCTAAAGCCAATTCACTTGGACTTGATATACCTTTAATGAAAAGATGAGCCAAAACAAAACAAAACAAAATGCCAAAAAACTAAGCTGCCTTATGGCAGAATGGGGAAATAATACTTTGCCTATTTAAATTTCAGCTCCAGGTAGAGGTAAAGTTTCCTTTCCTTTATAAATTCTATACAAAGAATTTATAATGATGGCCCTGCCCTTGTAAAGGCTGAGGTTTGAATTTACCTATCTGTAAATCTAGGAAACTGTAAGCCAAGAAAAATTCAAAGTAGTCTTGGATTTTTGTGCCCCAGGGCACTTGGCAAAAGCAAATACTATTCTCCTCTTGAGGTGAGCAGGGAAGACTCACAGGAATACAACCCAGGTCTCCCCATATTCTTGGAGATTACTATCAAACAAATATAAGCTCACAATACAAAAATCACAAAACACATAAGGAATTAAGCAACCAGAAATGAGTCAAAACAAGCAACAAATAGCAGTATCTGGTCTTCAAAGACTTCACATATTGGTATCATCAAACATAAAACATAAAATAACTATATTTAAGGTGTTTACAGAAATAAAAGAACTGAAAACATGAGCAAAGAAAGGCCACTGAAAATGACCAGGCTGCTATGAAAAAAAAAGAAATATCAAGTAATATTCAAAACTGAAAGGGTAAGTTAAACAACTGACTAGAATAGAAATAGATGAAAGAATCAGTGAACTGGAATACAGACTTGAAGGATTACCCCAAATGCAACACAACGAGACAAAGATGAATGGAAAGTTTAGAAATCACAAAGGCAAGACCTGCCAACATTTCTAACTGAAGAATTCCTGAAGCTGTGGCATTATTTGAAGAAAAAAATGGCTGAGAATTTTCCAAATGATGAAAAACACAGATCATTGGACTCAGGAAACAAAACAAATACCAAGCAGGATAAACTAAAGAAATAAACACCCATACACATTTGGTGCTAAACACCACAAATAAAGAAAAGCTCTTGTAAAAAGCCACAGAAAAAATTCAGATCATCTACAAAGAATGACAACTAGACTAATAGCAGGGATCAACAGTAATGATGCAGGGTGAAATAACACCTTCAAGTATTCAATCTAGAATTATACGCCCACTTAACCTTTCATTTAAGAATAGGATGAATAAAAAGACATTTCCAGATAATCATTTACAATGGCTATTACAATCAGACCATAAATGTAGAAATATGGAAAATAATCTCAGAAGGAAGGTCTAAGGTACAAGAAATGGTGGGCAAAGAAACTGGTAAATAAACACTCACTATATTTTTTAAAAATTATAAAAAAATTATAATGTCCCACTTGGAAAGTTAAAAAAAAAAAAAAAAGAAAAGAACTAAAATACAGAACACCTAAAGAGATATACTGAATTAAAATGTCCTAAGACCCTTGTTTTCTTCTAGAGAAGGGTAGAAATCAATCTATCTATGTTTATTTTTTCATTTTGAGAGAGAGAGAGAGAGTGCACATTGTGCACATGCACAAGCAAGGGAGGGGCATGGAGAAGGAGAGACAGAATCCCAAGCAGGCTCCTCACCATCAGAGCAGAGCCCAATGTGGGGCTCTTATTCTCAAACTGTGAGATCATGACCTGAGCTGCGACCAAGAGTTGGATGCTTAACTGAATGCACCACCCAGGTGCCCTGAAATATATATATTTTAAGTTTATTCATCTATTTTGAGAGACAGAGACAGTGCGAATGGGAGAGGGCAGAGAGAGAGGGAGAGAGAAATCCCAAGCAGGCTCCGTGCTGCCAGCCACAGAGCCTCATGTGGGGCTCAAACCCACGAACCATGAGATCATGACCTGAGCTGAAATCAAGAGTCAGACGAGCTCAACTAACTAAGCCACCCAGGTGCCCCTGGAAGCAGGTAGAAATATTAATGTTTAAGGTACACATATTAAAATATAAAGCATAACTATTAAAAAGATTGATACAAAATATAAAACTTCTCTAACAGAAGGAAAAAATGAAGGGAATAAACCTCAACCCAAAAGGAGATTAAAAAAGCATAGAAAAATTGGGATGAACAAAAAGTGCAAAATAAGGTATTAGAAATAAGAATATAATAGTATTTACAATAAATTAAATGGAATATAATTTACCTGTTAAAAGATAGTAAGAAAGGGTTTAAAAAAGAAAATAAAGCTATATGCTGTTTTTAAGAGATCTAACTAAAATATAAGGACACAAAATGTTTGAAAAGAAATGAATGCATAAATATAAGCTAAGACAATAGTAACCAGATAAAAAGTGGTTTAGTTATATAAATATCTGATAAAATAGAGAAAGGCAACAATCTTTACTAGGGAAAAAGAAGATCATTACATAATGATAAAAGGTTGCATTCACCAGGAAGATAACATTTCTAAACTCATATTTAGAACCCTCAAAATATAGAACAGAAAAATTAACAAAATTACAGGAGAAATGGAGAAATCCACTATAGTGGGTGAATATAATACAACTTTGTCAGTAAATGATAAATTAACTAGACCAAAAAATTAGTCATAAAAGATACAAAACAACTTTACAAATATTGACAACTTTCAATAAATATTAAAAAACTGGTATCTGATCATAACATTCTTAGACCACAATGCAATTAAGTTAAAAATCCATGACCAAAGGCATTTAAAAGCATACTTCTACTAAACTTATTGGTCACAAGAGAAAACATAATGGAAATTAGAAAGTATTTTTAAAAGCAAGTTGCAGGGGGCACCTGGGTGACTCAGTCAGTTAAGCGTCTGACTTCAGCTCAGGTCATTATCTCATGGCTCATGAGTTTAATTCTGTGTCTCCCTCGCTCTCTGCCCCTCCCCCACTCTCACTGTCTCTCTCTCCCTCAAGAATAAACATTAAAAAAGTATATTAAAAGCAAGTTGCAGGGGCGCCTGGGTGGCTCGGTCGGTTAAGTGGCCGACTTCGGCTCAGGTCATGATCTCGCGGTCCGTGAGTTCGAGCCCCGCGTCGGGCTCTGGGCTGACCGCTCAGAGCCTGGAGCCTGTTTCAGATTCTGTGTCTCCCTCTCTCTGATCCTCCCCCGTTCATGCTCTGTCTCTCTCTGTCTCAAAAATAAATAAACGTTAAAAAAAAAAAAGCAAGTTGCAGAAGAATACATACAGTATACCATTCATGTAGCATTTAGGAACAGGCAAAACAATACTAAATGTTGCTTATATATATGGAATAGGCAAAACAATACTAAATGTTGCTTATATATATGGTAAAGAACTGCATGCTGATCAAACACCATATTCAGGGCTATTGTTTCCTCCTAGGTAGAAGAATGTGAGCCATCACTGGGGAGGAACACATTGGATGCTTCATCTGTACTGACTTCTCAGGGTGCTAGGTAAGTTCATGAATATTTTCATTATTAGTTTTTATATCTTTCTGTACAGCTTAAATATGCATACTAAATTTTAAAACAACACTTATAGCAATATTTGCCAAAATCCTCAAACTCTCAGAAAAAAAAACCAACTGATGGGTGCTTATTAAAGTTTAGAGTTTAGGAAAACGAAAGTACTGTCTTAATTATAGACACCCACTCTACTCATATCCATCTAGTACCACACACACACAGCCAACCATAGTCAGAACCCAGATCCACACCACTAGGACTAAAGGTATTTCCAGAAAGGAAAATACAAGGCTGCCATTTATCATTATTAGTTAACTGCACACTGTCATGAAAAGGCTATTGAAAGTAGTCAATGTAACAAAATAAAAGGTATAAATAGTAGAGGGGAGAATCTAAAATTATCATTACTTGCAGATAAAAGATTAAATCCCTAGAAAAAGCAAGAGAAATCAACTGAACAAGTTTTAAAAAGAAATGAGTAATGACAAATGCAAATACAATTCACAACAGCAACAACAAAAATATCTAAAAAAAGATTTTAAGAAATGTAGGAGTTTATAAAAAGAAAATTATAAATTCTCCAGGACATATAATTTAAATGAGGTACAACAATAATTAAAAGGTACCAGAATGAAATGGAAGAGAAACTGATTTTTGTGTGTATACAGATAAGGAGAAATTTAGTTCATGATGTTCAAATCAGTGGGAAAAGATAAATTATTCAATAATGATATTGGGCCATCTTGCCAGACATTTAAAGAGGAAAAAAAGATAGACTCTTCTGTATTCAAATAAATTTCAGTTGGATACAAGGTTTCAACATTTTTTTTAAAAAGGAGAAAATAAGAAATCCGTTAAGTGCACAAGACAAGAATTTATGAAATTAAAAAATTACCTTGGAATAAGGAAGACATTTCCAACTACATCCCTAACACTAGATTCAGAGTTAATAATACAAAAACACTGATTCAGACTTAACGATAAAAAGAACTGGAGACTGAATGTGCCAGTTTTAAGACCTTTTTCTCTTCTTCTCTTGAAAGCCATCCCAAACAACAATGAAGCAAGAAACAAACTCTACCTTTGATAATACTAGAAGATCTATATAACCCTGAAACTCAGTAAGTGAAGACATATAGCAGATAGAGCGTTAACATGAAATGGTTGTGGGGGCACCTGGGTGGCTCAGTTGGTTGAGTGTCTGACTTCAGCTCAGGTCATGATCTCACAGCTTATGAGTTCAAGCCCCCATTGGGCTCTGTACTGACAGCTCAGAGCCTGGAGCCTGCTTCAGATTCTGTGTCTCCCTTTCTGCCCCTCCCCCACTCGTGCTCTTTCTCAAAAATAAAACATTAAAAAAAAAGAAAAAGAAAATGAGATGGTTGTGGAAGGAGACACCAATGAGAAGCAAGCCAAATTATCTTGCAGAAGCCTGGAAAGATTCATAATGGGAGATAGGAAGGACCCCCAGAAAGTGGGGTGGGGATGAAAACAAGAGAGCTTTAAAATTCTGAATAAACAACACTTTGTCAGGTTTCCTTCCCCTACTGCACAGTCCAGTAACCTGCCATGCCTTCTCCAAGTAGGATATATGATGACTGGTCTTTGGAGAATCACACAGAGAAGGGTATGAGCCTGATGACAAGGGTTAAGTGAAAGTCTACATATCAAAATATTCCCCACCCAGCTCCCAAATGCCTGTATCCAACTATCTGAGAAAATATTTATAGATGCTAACATTGGAGGGGTCCTCAATTAAAAACAAAATGTGTGTTGAGGCACCTGGGTGGCTCAGTCGGTTAAGCACCCGACTCTTGGTTTCGGCTCAGGTCGCGATCTCAGTTTGTGAATTCAAGCCCCACATCGGGCACTGTGCTGATGGTGTGGAGCCTGCTTGGGATTCTGTCTCCCTCTCTATCTGTCCCTCCCCTGCTTGCTATCTCTCTCAAAAATAAAACAAAAAAACGTGTGTTTACACTGATTACCCTACAGTTCAGGCCAAGAACCAAGAGCCCACTCACATATACAGTGCTATTGGCTTTATTAATAACTTAGTCTTATAAATATGACTCACAGATAACACATTAAGAAAAGCTTCCAACAACAAAAACAGAAAAACAAAATTCAAAGGTAATACAGAAAATGCAGACAAGATAAACATGAAAGGCACTATAATGCTACTTCAGAATAAGGTATTATAACCATGAAATAAGGAATTAGAGAATAAGTAAAAGCTCACAGAAATTAAAAATAATAGCTGAAGTAAAAGTGATGATAGAAAAATTAAGGCTGTCTCCTGGAAGACAGATCAGAGAAGCAGAGACAAGAGTTGTATTGAAGAATCACAATACCAGTAACAGAGAAATGAGAAATTTGTGATTGAAAAGACAATGTCCAACATGATTACTAAAAAAAACAAAAGACAAAACACAAAGTTACATTATTGTGAACCTCCAAAACATCAGGGATATTACAAAAAAATTACAAAGAGGAATAAAAAATAAAAGGATCAGACTGGCATCAGATTTCTGAAAAACAACACTGGCAGCTAGTTAATGGAGCAATGCCTTCAAAATTCTAACTTGAATTTTCTAAAATGATTTTCAACATAATTCTATATACCCAGTTTTACTATCCTTCAACACTTTATGGTAAAATAAATACAGGAGATTCATCAAGTCTCCTAATATTTACTGATGACATACTCTTTCTCAGGAACCTGTTATGGGATACATTCCATTCAACAGGGAAAATTAAAAAAGGGGAAGACCTGAGGTCCGGGAAGGCAGTGGATATAACAAAGGAGAGGAGTGAAAGGACATCCCAGGATGGCAGAGAAGGGAAGTTCCAGGACAAGAAGAGTGTCTCAGGGTTAGAGTGCAAATAGTCCACACTGGAATATGTCGAAGGCTCTATGAAGGATGTTTACAAGAAATAAAAGCAACAGATTGTTTAATTGTACAATTTTATTAAGTAGCATTTTACAGAGGGGTTGGGACTTAGCCTGCAAGCCAAGAACAACTAAGTAAATGACAAAATATGGCAGTTGTTGGCTGGTCAAAAAGGAAAAAAAAAAAAGTGATCACAGTATATTATTTGGCTGAGTAAAATAAAAAGGAAACACTAGGCACAAAGTACATGAAAGCTATTATACACAAAAGGAGACAAGGCGTAAGTAATTTTTACCTTCTATCATACACATTCCTATAAAATGAGGGCTGGGGCTAAGTCTCCTCCAGGTAGACAGCTAAGAACCCCAGTGGATTATTAATCTAAAAAAGGTAAGTCTTGGGGCACCTGGGTGGCTAGATCAGTTAAGTGTCTGACTCTTGGTTTCAGCACAGTGTGTGGGTTCGAGCTCCGCATTGGACTCTGTGCTCTCAGCTCAGAGCCTGCTTGGACATTCTCAATCCCTCCCTCTCTCTCTCAATAAACAAACAAACAAACTTAAAAAAAAAAAAAAAAAGAATTAAAGAGCTAAGTCTTGAATGGAGTCTGATCCATTCTAAAGGGTTTTAAGCCCATGAGAAACTGCCTACAGGATCAGGTTATAAATGGGTATTAAGGCAACTTACTTATCACCATCTTAAGGCATTCAGGATTGTCTTGAATAAGTGGTTCAGCTTGTACTGTTTTACTTAAGAAATTCTTTGATATAAGAGGAAACCTGACTTTAGCAAGGATATCGACCATAAATGGCTGGCGATTAGGTTCATCATATTTCAGCCATCTGACAGCAGCATCATAAACCTAAGGGGGGAAAAACAGCACAGTAAAGTTCTTAGAAGGCAGAAACATTTCCAATTACCTATCTTTACTCTCACACTGAAGGTCAGGGGAGGATCTCATAAAGACGCAACCACTTATTCCCAATATTTTATCAGACATTTTCTTTCATTCCCCAACACTTGCCTGTGCTTCAGAACAGCTTACACACTGCTCTAATGATTCTTGTCAGTAATATATTTTTTAGAATTACTACTATATGATGTAATGACAGGGAGGATATTGAACTTATTTTTTGAAACAAAATATAACCTTTTTTCAGAAGGAGCTGTGATGTACATTTCTACTGAAATAAATCTACTGGTCAATGATAGTGCCAATATATGTTTACTTGGTATCACGGGAATACTTTAATTTCCTAAGAGGATGTCCATCCCGAGAGAAATGAAGTTCATCTATGATTTTATTTCAATATGATATTCCTGAATTGTGAACTGATAGACTTATCTACATTCCAGAAACTTTATAAGAATTCTATGTTTAAAAAATACATTACAGATTATATAAGAATTTTTTTCAAAATAATACTGTAGTATTTACCTGTCCAAGTTCATCAACACAACCCGATTTATGAATCACTAGTTTTTTATTGTTATTGTTAGTTTTATACTGGTTCCATGCCCACCATGCAGCTTGAGCTCATAGCCATGAGATCAAGAGTCACATGTTCTAATGACTGAGCCAGTCAGGTGTCCCCACAAATCACTAGTTCAGACACACTGAAAACACACCTGCCACATTTGAGTTACTTAAATTAGTTAATTTGGGATTGGTGTTAATATGGCCTAAGTTCTGACCTCCATATGAATTAATTTTTAATGGGAATTGGTCTATTTTTTTTTTTAGAAAAAAACCTCTTAATTTTGGCGAAGTTTTAGATTTACAGAAAAACTACAAAGATAGCACACAAAGTTCCGATATACCCTGTACCCAGCTGTTAAAATGTTACATTAGTATGATACTTTTATCACAGCTAACGATCCATTATTAACTAAAGTCCGTATTTCCAAAAAAACTTCTTTAGTTTTTGATCTAATTTTTTTCTCTGTCCCATAATCCCATAAAGGAGAGCACATCACATTTACTCATTATGTCACCTAGGGTCTTAAGGACTAACAGTTTTGCTGACTTTCCTTGTTTCTGATGGACTTTGACAGTTGTGAGTTCTGGTAAGGTATTTTGTAAAATGTCTCTCAATTTGGGTTTGTCTGAGGTTTTTCTCGTGATTAGACTAGGAGCACTGTGTTTTGGGAGGAAGACTACGGAGGTGCCATGCATATCAACGTGACTTATCACTGACGGTATTATCCTATAAATAGTGCTCATCAAGCTTGATATAATAATAATCTGTAGATAACGTTTGCCAGGTTTCTTCAGACTAGTTACGTTTTTAATTCCCTTTCCATAATGCATATAAGTCAGTTAATTTTAGTCATGGGTCACAGAACTAAGATTTTTGTTTGTTTTTCCCTAGTCAGGTCTTCCAGGTCCAACCTGTCAACTTGTAGACTAATATAATACGCTGGGCCATGAAGAAGACTGGACAAAAATGGCCCAGTGCTAATCTTTTATCTGGAGAACAAAAGTAACTCAAAGCATATGATCCTACAGTACCTCTATTAGTTTGCTACTGCTGATTTAACAAATTAAATAAAATACAGAGAAGGATGTGGGACTGAAAACAGGGAATAATTGAATGACTGCATTTCTAAGTGTTAGTCTACCCAGCTCCCAAATGCCTGCACCCAGCTTACACCTCCGGCAGTTTAATCTGACAGTTATGGAGGTTGAATCCAAAATAGGTCACAATGGGTCAAAATCCATGTGTCAGCGGGGATGCCTGAAGGTTCTAGAGGAGAAAGCATCTCCTTGCCTTTTTCAGAATCCAGCAGCCTCCTCCTGCATTCGTTGGCTTGCGGCCTCTTCTTCCATCTTCAAAGCCAGCAATATCCAGCCAAGTCTTTCTCACACTGCATCACACTGACACTGACTCTTCTGCCTCCCTCTTCTACATTTAAGGACGCTTGAGATTACACTCGGCCCACCTGGATAATCTCTCCATCTCAAAGATCTTTTTTTTTTTTATTTAAAAAAAATTTTTTTTTTCAACGTTTATTTATTTTTGGGACAGAGAGAGACAGAGCATGAACGGGGGAGGGGCAGAGAGAGAGGGAGACACAGAATCGGAAACAGGCTCCGGGCTCTGAGCCATCAGCCCAGAGCCTGATGCGGGGCTCGAACTCACAGACCGCGAGATCGTGACCTGGCTGAAGTCGGACGCTTAACCGACTGCGCCACCCAGGCGCCCCTCAAAGATCTTTAACCACATCTGCAAAGTCCTACCGCCATGTAAGGTAACATATTCACAACAGGTTCTGACAATTAGGATGTGGATATCCTTGGGGGGAAGCACTGTTCTTCCTACCATGGTACCCAATAGCTTTATTTCTACCAAATGGTCTCTCTCTCAAAGAGCAAGCTTTACAAGCACGCAAGACTTACTTTTCCTATGAAAAAGACGTTGGAATACTCCGTTTAATGTAAAGAACACATTCTCTCCTACTACGATTCTTTTCCTTGTCATGTATCCAAACATGAAACATAAGAAATCAGAAAAGATATTTTACTAAGAAAAAACTGAGAAGACAATTTAGTCACCTGGTCCTCTGCTCTCACAGTCAGAGTGTCCTGGTTGAGGAGGTGTGTAACTCGCTTAACATCAAGTTGCAGAAATTCATCAGTTTTATAAACTTCAGTAAAATGCTGATGAATAAAGTCATCTGCAGTTGCTTTCAATTCAGGACAGTCCAGACACTCTGCTAGCACACTTATACCTAAACATAGAAGAAAATAAATGAATAGAAAATCACTTAAAAAATCCCCAAACATACATTGAAAACAAAAAAATGAGGCTGAGTGAATTTAACAAATCTGGATCCTTCTCTGTTCTACTGGTTTATTCCTATGCCTATGCTATGCTGAATTAAGTATGGCCAATATTGATACTTTGCAGGAGAAGCCCCTTCAATGTTTTCTCAAATTTTTGTTGGCTACTGTTAAACATTTTTCTCTTGCAAATAAATTTAAAAATAAGCTTATAACATTCTACTGTAAAAAATCCTGGTATAATTTTACTTAGGACTGCAGTGCATTTCTGGATTACTGTGGGGACTGTTCCGCAACACAAGAGGATCTCCTCTTAGGAACATGACATGTATCTCCATTTACTCAGATTTCTTATGATTTTCAATATAATTAACACAGATTTGTTTATATAAACCCTCATACATTTCCCATTCAGCCTTTTCCTAGCTATTCTATATTTTTGTTTGAGAGGGAGTGTCTCCCCAATTGGCTATTAATGTTCTGTTTCAGGAATCTGTAAAGTACTGTCCATGAGCTAAATCCAGCCCACAACCAGCTGGTCAGCAGCTAAAAACATTTTTCATGGTTTTAAAGGGTCATAAAAAAAAAAAAAAAGTGGGGCAGAGGGAGAGGGAAAAGAAGTGTCAAGGACCATGTGTGACATGTGCACGGCATACAAAGTCTAAAATATTTAACTATCTGGCCCTTTACAGAAAAAGTTGGCCAATCCCCCTTCTAAATAAATCCACTGATTATTGTGTGTGATTTTGTTGCAGGCCCCCCTTCAAAGTCAGAGGTTGAATATTTTTCAGTTCATTATTTTTGATTTTCTGTTTCAACTCATGTTGCCTTAAGATAATGAGTTTTGATACTTTCACATTTATATCACAGAGGTTCTCATAACTGATGCCTGGTAATGAACTTGTCAGATTAACTGCTATTATCTAATACCAACCAATGCCATGGCATGCTAGATGCTCATGGTGAGCAGTCTGCTATAGCTTGTATCTATGCTCCCAACAGAGAGAGGGTATCTTCACCAAGAACCAATATTTGTTTATTAACTAATTTCTGGCAGTTGAATTTTCTGTATTTATGCAACCCAATTAAATATCATGCTTTTCAATAAAATATGAATGTGAAAAGAAAGTTGTTTCTATGAAAACTAATCTTCAGATTTCAGACAAACTTGAGAAAAGCTCAGATTAGGCATATGACCAAGACAACTGGTGAGATATGAAAAAACACTGCAAAATTCTAAGGGGATTCTATACTCAGACTAAGTTCTCAATTCATTTCAAGGAAACTAAAAAAATATATATATATATATATTTATATATATATATAAATATATATATATATTATTGGTGTGATTTATTTAAGACATGACATGGATCAATACTGAGAGACTAGGTTTGGGCCTCACAAAGACTGGAAGATTGGTATACTTACATACTACATTAAACACCTTTACAGCAGAGCCTCTCTTATTTAACCACTGTTTTAATGACATTTTAAATTAGACAACCAATTAATATTCTGATTATGCCTGATAAGGAAGCTTTTACTGTTACCTTATTTTGTCTTCACTGATTGCATTAATGGACATCTCCAGCAAAAGTTGAATAGTAGCATCTTTCCATGTAAAGAATATTTGCTATTGGTTTCAGACACAGGTTAATTAGATATTCTATTTCTAGTGCAAGAGTTTTTTTGTTTTTTAATCAGGAATGGATAATGGAAATATAAAAGTGCCTTCAGTATCTGTTGCTATGATTATAAAATTTATTTTTTTCCTATAGCTTGGTAGTATATTAAATTATGTTAGATTCTTTTTTTTAATTTTTTTTTCAACGTTTATTTTTGGGACAGAGAGAGACAGAGCATGAACAGGGGAGGGGCAGAGAGAGAGGGAGACACAGAATCGGAAACAGGCTCCAGGCTCTGAGCCATCAGCCCAGAGCCTGACGCCGGGCTCGAACTCACGGACCGCGAGATCGTGACCTGGCTGAAGTCGGACGCTTAACCGACTGCGCCACCCAGGCGCCCCAAATTATGTTAGATTCTTAAGCATTCAATCATTCTGACATTTCTGAAGTCAACCCTACTGGGTCACAAAGTATTATTGTTTTAATTAACAAACTTTAATTTCCACAGCAGTTGTAGGTTCACAACAAAATTTAGTAGAAACCACAAGGTTCCCATATACTTGTTTTATACATAAATAATCTCTTCCATTGTCAACATCTCACACCAGGGTGGTAAAGTATTACAATATTATTTTTTTTGGTAAAGTATTATTTTTAAAAATATATTCATTGATGGATTCAATTTGCTATTTTTTTTTTAATTTTTTTTCAACGTTTTTTATTTATTTTTGGGACAGAGAGAGACAGAGCATGAACGGGGGAGGGGCAGAGAGAGAGGGAGACACAGAATCGGAAACAGGCTCCAGGCTCTGAGCCATCAGCCCAGAGCCCGACGCGAGGCTCGAACTCACGGACCGCGAGATCGTGACCTGGCTGAAGTCGGACGCTTAACCGACTGCGCCACCCAGGCGCCCCTCAATTTGCTATTTTTAAGGAATTTAAAATAAATCATTATTGTTAAAAAAATTTTTTTTAAACGTTTATTTTGGAGAGAGAGAGAGAGAGAGAGAGAGACCGACAGACAGACAGACAGAGTGCGAGTGGGGGAAGGGCAAAGAGAAAGGGAGACAGAATCCGAAGCAGACTCCGTCCGCGAGCTGTCAGCACAGAGCCCGATGCAGGGCTTGAACTCATGAATCGTGAGATCATTACCTGGGCCTAAATCAGATGCTTACCCGACTGAGCCACCCACAGGCCCCATAAATCATTGTTCCTAAGTGAAACTAAAATCACATGTGCGTGTGTGTGTTATCTGTCCAATCCTGGCACCTCAATAATCCTACCCTTGTAGAATGAGCTGTAAAGTTTTCTATCCATGTCCACTGGATTTAAGTAATACAGAATTAATCTATTGCTTGAAAGCTTGGTAGAATTAACACATAAAACCATCAAATCTGGAGCATTCGTTGGCAACAAATCTTTACCTTTTCAACATTTCTTATTTCTGGGTTTTCAACTTTTAAAGACAATTTTGACTATTTCTCTTTTGTGTTCATATCTTGATGTTGTTTCTTTGACCTTTTCTAATTCTTGTTGTTTGTTCTATGATCTTTCCTTCTTGATTAGACTTGTTTACTATTTTATACCATTTTTTGAAATAATTAGCTTTTGTTTCCCTGGCCAAGTCTACAGTCTATTAGTGTTCTTTTTTCCATTTTATTAATTTTGCTTTGAAAGAGATTTTCTTCTACTTTCATTAGGTGTTTAAAGTTTTTTCCTATCTCTTTGAGTAGAATACTCAAGTCAAGGAAAGATAAAAATAAATGCATTTATTTGGAAAATATTTTAAGACTACAAATTCTCTTCTAAGAAATACTTTGGTCACTGGGGTGTCTGGGTGGCTCAGTCGGTTAAGCATCTGACTTCACCCCAGATCACGATCTCATGGTTTGTGGGTTTGAGCCCCTCATCGGGCTCTCTGCTGTCAGTGCAGAGCCTCCTTTGGATCCTCAGTATCCCTCTCCCTTTCTGCCCCTCCTGCATATGCACTCTCTCTCAAAACTAAACATTAAAAAAAAAAAATTTTTTTTTTTTTTTTAAGGAACACTTTGGTCACATTCTAAAGGTTTGGGTTGTTTTTTTTCTGTATATATTGTCATATATTTCTATTTGGCCTGTAAGTTCACTAATACCTCTTTAAAAATATTTTCCTAAATTTCTCAATTAAATATCTAGTGTTCAGAATGGAGTGGGAGGAAACAGCTTTCCTTTTGAGGTTAGTTCACAGCTTTATTGCACTGTAATCAGTGGATGTAGACTGTGTCTCTTCTCTTTTAGGTGCTCCAGATTTTCTGTGGCTGCTGATCAGTATTTGTAAACACTCCAGAGGTGTCTGAAAACTGTATGTGTTCTCTGATTACTGAGTAAAACACTGTGATATCTACCTAAACAAGTTTGTGTTGTTCAAATTCAGACTTTTACTAAGCTTGATTTGAGATTTCTATGCAATTTTGTGTATTTAATTTTGTGTGTGTATTTTTTATTTTAAGTAAACTTCACGCCACACTTGGGGCTTGAACTCACAGCCCCAAGATCAAGAGTTGCATGCTTCACCAACTGAGCTGAGCCAGCCAATTCTGAGTTACTCAAAAGCTTTCAATAAATTCCTTTTCTGTTTAAACTAGCAAAGTCAGTTTATTTTGCTTGCAATTAAGGAAGTTGATGCAGCATATCCCTATCTTGAGATCTTTACCATACTTTGCTGTAGTAGTTCCCCCAATACTTTTCTCAGAAGGCTCCAGGTGGATTATACATTGTGTCTTTGCAATATCTCAAATGAACAATGTTTTTAAATGTAATTCTTTTTTTCTCTACGATTTGCATATCTAATGCTGTGGTCTTCTAACTTCCTGTTGCAGATAAAAAATTAATGTCATTCAGATTCTCCTTCTTTTCTAAGTAAACTTTTATGTTAATTACCTGTTGATGCAGGAAAAACACCACCAAAACTTAGTGGCTCAAAATAACAATGCACTTCTATGGGTCAAGTGGGTGGTTCTTTTGACCTGGGCTGGTTTAATCTCTGCAGCCAGCTGGTTGCTTAGTGGGGACTGTATAGTCTAGATTGGCCTCATTCACATACTTGGTAATACGCAAGCTGGTTGGTGAAGGGGACATCAGCTAGTATAACTCATCTGTGTCCCAAATGGTCTCTAATTTTCTTTTCATGATGGCAGAAGAGTCCCCAGCAGCAAACTAGGGCAAGCCCCAAAGCACATTTAAGCTTTTGCTCATGTCACATTTGCAAATGTCCCATGGGCTAAAGCAAGCCACATGGCCAACCTTAGATTACAAGGGGAAAAAGACTCCACTTCTTGATGGAAGAGCTATAGTCACATATATAAGTGGTATACATACAAGGATGAAAAGAATTTGTGACCAATTTCTGGTAACCTATCATACATACCCTTTCTAAAAACTTATAAATTCTTTTTATTATATTTTTAAAAATTAAGATACAATACATGCAACATAAAACTTACCATTAGTGATTTAGTGCATTCACCATGTTGTGTCACCATCACCACTATCTAGTGCCAGAACATTTTTATCACGTCAAACGGTTTTCTTGGGGCACCCAGGGCGCTCAGTTGGTTAAGCGTCCAACTTTTGGCTCAGGTCATGATCTCACGGTTGGTGAGACTGAGCCCCAATCAGGCTCTGCACTGACAGCATGGAACCTGCTTGGGATTCTCTCTCTGGTCCTCCCCCACTCGTGCTCACTCTCTTTCTCAAAATAAACATACATTAAAAAAAATAAGTTCTCTCTTGATTTTGGAGGTGAAAAAATATCACTAGGATATGTTTAGGAGAGGAAAATCTCACTCCATCAGGTCTGGTACTTGGTATAAGTGTGAAAGTTCAAGTTTTTTAAGTCTCAAATAAGTTTTCTTTTACGATTTCTTTGATATCACTTTTCCTCCACTTGTTCCTTGTGGAATCCCTACTTCACATCAGTGTCCTGTATCTTCCTTTCAGGTCTTTTATGTTTTTCACTAATGATTTCCATTTCTTTGCATTTTTGTGTTATCATAAGGCAGTTTTCTCTATTTTCTTTAGGTTGATTTTTAGGAATATCCATTCTGTTTTTCAATTCAATTGAATCTGATGGAAAATCATGGCTTTCCTTTCTATTTAAGGTCTCCTCCATTTCTTAAATGAAAATTTCTACAGGAGCCATTCATTTTGGCTGTTTAGCTTGATTTCTGTCCTCGAACTAGCAGGTTTCCTTTAACCTGGTATGGTATCTTTGCCCACTTTCATCAGATACTATGGGTGCCTTTAGGATTCATGAAGTCAGCTTGTTGGGATCTCTGGGGAAGCAGAGAACAAAGGAGTTCTCTAATCAGTTCACAGGGAGAGCCACCCCAGGGCTAAAAAGAATGCAGGCTGCAGCAGTTCCCTTGGGTACTGAGAGTAGCTGCACTTGGCTCAACTGGACGGGCCACTATCTTTACCCCGGCTTAGAGAATCAGGCTCCCTTCTAGGTTGCTACACCATCCTTCCTCGCTTGAAAACAATGATCCAGAAGGCATCCAGAAGTAACACTCCCAAGTGGTCTCCTCAGAAGCCCAAAGCCTAAAATGAGATTAGCACAAACTTGCTCCCGGTTCCACCATATCCACTCCCGACTCTGGCTGTTTTTCTTTCTAGTTGAATCACCTGGTTGGAAGTTTAGAGTGCCAGGGAGTTAAGGAGAAGTACTTAAGCCATCATCTTCCAAAAACTCCTTTGAATTCTTTTTATAATAAATTTTGTGAGACTACATATTTATATAAGGGGAAATAAGTAAAATCTCAGAATATAAATTTTATTGATGAATGGAGCCCCAAACTATGGCCCAGAGAAATAGAGGGACTCATTCCAGAGTGTCTCTGCTGCACAGATGAGATTAGAGACTGGCCTTTTATTTCCTAATATATGGGTCTTTTCGTTTGTGACCTACAACCACCTTTAAAATAAATTCCACCTGGGGCGCCTGGGTGGCGCAGTCGGTTAAGCGTCCGACTTCAGCCAGGTCACGATCTCGCGGTCCGTGAGTTCGAGCCCCGCGTCGGGCTCTGGGCTGGTGGCTCGGAGCCTGGAGCCTGTTTCCGATTCTGTGTCTCCCTCTCTCTCTGCCCCTCCCCCGTTCATGCTCTGTCTCTCTCTGTCCCAAAAATAAATAAAAACGTTGAAAAAAAATTTTTAAAATAAATTCCACCAGTATATTCACCTGCATAGCTATTACCTGTCCTGTTCCATTTGGTCCATTTCCTTTTTTGGATACCAGCCACAAACTCATTCCCATCCCCTTTGCCTGCCTTTTATCCCTCCCTAAAATTTATTCTGCTTCCTATTTACCTGCCTACAAAGATCTTTTGCTCTGCATTCACAGTAGGGGTGTGTGACAGATGGAGTAATGAACCGTCTAGTTCATTACTAGAGGGGAGCCTAGAAAAACGGGGGAAAGAGAAGGCTTGCAAACTTCTCATGTATCTCCAGGAGCCCTTTGCCCAGCTGTTGGCTTGTCAGCACCCCTCATCTTCTCTCATATGTCAAAAATCTTTGCATTGGTTGTCCTTGATTCAGCTTTCCTCTCCTCCCTGCCTTCCTAGGACTCCTACCCTGATTCTTTTCCCCTCTGAATCACAGCAAGGGTAAGAAAATACAACTACAAAGACCTGGATGTTCATTTATGTGCCACTAAAGATTATTTCACAGTGGAAAGCATACCATATCACACCTTGGAAAACTCTGATCAACTATTTCTGCTTTTCCTGACATGAAATATAAAATACTTTATTAATGGCTTTAAAATAGAGTGCTGGGGCACCTGGATGGTTCAGTCGGTTAAGCGTCTGTCTGGCTCTTCGTTTCAGTGCAGGTCATGATCTCATGGTTCGTGAGTTTGAGCCCGCATCAGGCTCTGCGCTGATAGCATGGAGACTGCTTGGGATTTCTCTCTGCCCCTCTCCTGCTTGCAACTGACCTCTCTCTCAAAAATAAATAAAGACTTAAAAAAATAAAATAGAGTGCTATAGCAGTCTCTTACTTAGTATCTTAATTTATAGTCTAGGATTTTTAAGTGTTCTAGTATACAGTAACGTATTTAATAATGTGGAGAGGCAACATGGGACAGTAGTTAAGAACAAGAGGACTTGAATTCCAACTCCAGCTCCTCCACATACTAGCTTTAAGACCTCAGGTATATACACAACCTGTTTTCTCATCTATGACAGACCAATCGTAAGTACTGCAACAAAGGTAAACATTCATGTTTACGACATACCACACCACCACCAGACGCAATCCTTACTTTTTGTTCTAGATACACAAAAACTCATTATTAAAGCTATTTTATATTTTGGAAATTTTAATGGGCTTGTTCCTGCCCGGGTTAATAGGCATCTCCCTAAATGTCTCTTAAAATGTATTTTAAGTGTATTTTCTAGTGGACAATGTCTTTAAAATTAAATGAGGACACTTAGAATGACACTTTTTTTTTCCTTTATTAAAATGCACATTAAAGTTTGTTTTGTTTTTTATTTTAAATAGGAATATGACTTCTTACCAAGACAATTTGAAGCATCAACTTGTTCTTTCAAAAAATCAACACACATTTTCTTCACAGGTTCAATCTGGTACTGGTTTGCTGCATCTAACAAAGACTGAACGTTGTTGCTATTCACAGAAATTCTGCAAAGAAGTTAAAGTGAATTTAATTTCCTATAATTTTTTATTACTTAAATAATGCTTTGTAAAATGTATCCTACTAGCTCCTGAAATTAAACAAAAAATTAAACTTTTCAGTCCTTGCTTGCATGAGTATGTATGGCATAAGCTCCTCAAACTTCCCCATCCTTATGGTTTTTCCTGTTGAAGAATTTAGAGCACATCAATTTGTCACGATAATGCTCTGCCATAGTAGATCCCAACCTTACTTCTCCACAACAGAAATGATCCTTCTTAACTTACCTGGCAGTATAAGCAAATTCCACAAGTTGTTCAATAATGTCAGGTTCAGCATCTTTGAGTTCAACTTCAAAGGACTTTGATTCAAGCATGTTAGCTAAAATGAAAAGAAGGAATATAAATGACATGACTACTGTCACCAGGTTAACTGAGAACCAGATCATTCCGGGCCATGTTAAATGTGGAGAAGAATAACAGGACAGAGAGCTCTCTGTTAATAAAGATCCCAGGAAGCCCAACATTCCTATAACAAATGCAAATTAATTCTCCACACTTGAGATGTGTCTTAAAATAAGGTAAGAAATTAGTGGATTAGTGTACTTCTTTAAAAAAACAAAAAGGGCCAAGTAAACAGAGATACATAAAACTAGATTTAGTATTTCCCCAACTCCTAAAATGACTTAGTGGCACTCTTCTAAATTGCTGTGAGCAAAACTACATCTGATATAGCTGGAGCCAATCTATGAGAACAATGACAATTGTTCAACTAGAAACTGCATCTCCATCAATAAAGCCTCTAGTGCTAGTGAAAGGACATTTTTCTTTTGATCAAACATCATCATAACCCCTTTCCAATCTCTTCAATATTTTATGGCCTTAATATCTTAAGGGCTTTAGAAAGATATTTTCTTCTTTTAAAAAAAAATTTAAGTTTATTTTGAGAGAGAGAGAGAGAGAGAGAGAGAGAGAATATCCCAAGCAGACTTTGCACCATCAGTACAGAGCCCCAAATGGGGCCTGAACTCATGAAACCTAGATATCATGACCTGAGCCGAAACTGAGTTGGACACTTAACTGCCTGAGCCACCCAAGTACTGGAAAGATATTTTAATTTAGACTCTAAGTCATTCTCATGGAAAAAAATAACATGTTTTATTACTTTAAGATACTTACTTGTGAACATTAAGTTGAAAAAATGACTGGCTGCTGCGAGAACAACTCGATGAGCAGGTATCTTTCTTTCCTGGACCATAAGGATCACATCACACAACGTTTTCTAGTCAAGAGAAAAATAAATGAAATTAAAAGGGGCTCACTGGGTCTGGCTTAGCACACATATAAAACTGGTGCTTGCCAAAGGTTTTATCTCTATTTTCTGTTCAAATCCAGTCTTTTTTCAGCACAGAATCTGTTTATAAGACCTATTTAGGAAGACCTTAGAGAGGTGCTATCATGATTTGCTGTATCAAAAAGTGCTATTGAGTTTCCCAGTAGTAAAAACAGAAAAAAAGAAAAGATCATTACAATCAGAAAAGAAGTATTCTACTAATCTATTAGGGAAACCATTTTTTTTTTTCTGACACAAATTCTTAAGGGTTTTCTCATGGTAAAAATTTAAGGGGACACTAAATGACATAGGAGCAATATCCTTGATGGTTTCTCAAACAGAACAATCTGGGTTTTTTAAATTATCTATTTGTTTTGAGATGCAGTGTGCACACTGTATTTCCCAAGAAAGTAACCTTCACAGAAACCACTCAGAATACACAGAGTGGACGAAGCAAATGACCATTCAGCACTCTTTCCTTAAGTAACACTTTTCTCAAATGCACTTCTGACAAGGTGGATACCAACCACTTTTATATTGTGATCTCTAACCAAGGCAAAAATGGTATCACTCTAGATTGCTAAAAGAAGGCAGAGTCAGATTACATACTTATGATGCTGAGGAAATGAAATATTAAAGAAAAAATTTAAGGTTTATTGGAACCCTTAAACATGAATTTCAAGGAAAAAAAATCTTTTTTGTCAAACAAAATTTCAATGTCTTAATGAAGTTACATATGTAACCTCCAGGTTAGTCTCAGAGAAAATTTGATGCTTGCGATATATTAGGCACTCTCTTAGGCACTGGGAATATGAGGAAAATGTTATCAGAGTAAAAGAAAATCACATATCTAAATGTCGGGTTAGTAGCTCAGAGGATGTGGCCTTTTGTAAATTTTCAATACTTACTAAAACTATTAATACGGTTTCTGATACTCTCATTACCAAATGAGATGGTAATGCTTAGAACAAGAAAAGAAATGGGCTTTATTTATATTTTATAGTTGGGCAAGAGACAAAATTTCACTTTTACAGCTATGTGAAAATTTTTTAAATAAGGCCTATGGTCTATTGCTTAGAAATTATACGCAGATTATTTATAGTTAAAGCCATTGTTATCCCAATAGTGTCTCAAAGTTTAAAATTTTTATTTCCTTTGGTCAGCTTTCAGGTGATTTTGCCACATACCACACCAAAAATACCAGGTAGCAAAACCAAACCAAATATTTGGTTACCACCAAAAGAAACTGATCTAGTTGCTCAAAAGCAAGAAAGAAAAATAAAGGTGGAAGGAAAAGAAGGAAAGGTGGGAGAGAAAAAGAACACTGATAGAGAACAGCAAATCAGATAAGGGAGGGGTCTATGGCTGCTGACAGGAAGTTCCAGAAGATGTAGAACTGTATGGAAACGGAGCCAAAAACCTTTTCAAAATATACACTCAGCAACAGGGAGTTCTAGTGGCATGAATTTACAGGCACTGAAGAAAGTTAAAGAAATCAGATCTCTGCAAAGCAATTCAGTCTTCTCTAAGATTAATCTCCAGCTGGATATTAATGTTGTAGAAGGAAAGGGAGGAACTTTTTGTATCCAAATTGTGCATCTGACTGTACTACAGTAGATTAATAGGTTTTAACAAGAGATAGGACTGACTTAAAGAGAGAGGCTCCTATTGGGAAGAGTGTAACCACAGAAAACCGGAAGACAGAGACTTGCGTTACGTTAGACAGTATGAAAGATAACAAGTCCTATCTATATGAACTGAGGAAAAACCTACACAGAACTACCTTTTGAACAATACATGTTCACTGGACAAAACAAGAAAAAAAATCTGTAATTTTTTTGTTTATATTCCCCCATATTTGTTACATCTTTGTATTTATTATTTTCAGCTTTTGAATTTTTAGCCTCTCATAAATTGATAGCTTTAGGTGATTTAATTAAAAATTCTCACCATCTAAGATTACTTTCTTTTTTTAAGTTTTATTGATTTTGAGATAGAGCACGTGCACAAGTGGGGGAGGGGCAGAAACAGAAGAGAGAATCCCAAGCAGGCTCTGCACTGTCAGCACAAGCCCAATGAGGGGCGAGAACTAATGAACTGTGAGATCATGACCTGAGCTGAAGTTACTTAACTGAGCCACTCAGCACCCCCACCCCCATCTGAGATTACCTTAAGTCAGATTTAGTTTAATCTTCATATTTATTACTGATAACTTATGTTTCATCTTACATATGCCATGTTCTTTTACATTACTTATTATGCTTCCTTGCTTTTTTCTTTTCTTTTCCTTTTCTTCTTGATGGGGAGGGGAGGGGGAGGGGGAGGGGGAGGGAGAGGGAGAGGGAGAGGGAGGGAGGGAGAATCTTAAGCAGGCTCTCCGCTCAGTGTGGAACCTGATGTGGGACTCAATCCCATGACCCTGGGATCATGATATGAACCTGAAATCAAGAGCTGGATATTCAACCGAATAAGCCACCCAGGTGCCTCATCTTCTTTTTTTCTTTAAATACCAGTTGCTATTTTGGTCACATTTTCTTTTCACCTTTTTCTTCTTTTAGAGACTTAGAGATCTGTCAAATAGTTGCTGAGTGAATTCAGAAGTGTTACTAGCCAAATATTGTTCTAGGAATGCAAGGAGGGTTCAATAACAATAATTCTTTAATATAATTCAGCATATATACAGGTTAAAAGAGAAAAACCTCATGTAGAAAAAACTTCAATAGATGGCAAAATTAAACATTCATTTCCTTTCATACTCTTTAATAAAGAAAATGATGCATCTGGGGCGCCTGGGTGGCGCAGTTGGTTGGGCGTCCAACTTCAGCTCAGGTCACGATCTCGCTGTCCGTGAGTTCGAGCCCCGCGTCGGGCTCTGGGCTGATGGCTCGGAGCCTGGAGCCTGTTTCCGACTCTGTGTCTCCCTCTCTCTCTGCCCCTCCCCCGTTCATGCTCTGTCTCTCTCTGTCCCAAAAATAAATACACGTTGAAAAAAAAAAATTTTAAGAAAATGATGCATCTGTATAATGAAGGTCATTCGAATCAAGAGGAAACACCTGGGTGGCTCATTCAGTTAAGTGTCTGACTTTGGCTCAGGTCATGATGTTACAGTTTGTGGGTTTGAGCCTTCAGTCAGGCTCTGTGCTGACAGCTCGGAGCTTGGTTCAGATTCTGGGTCTCCCTCTCTCTCTGCCCCTCCCCTGCTCACACTGTCTCTCTCTTAGAAATAAATAATGAACATTAAAAAATAAATTTAGGGGCGCCTGGGTGGCACAGTCGGTTAAGCATCGGACTTCTGCCAGGTCATGATCTCATGGTCCGTGAGTTCGAGCCCCGCGTCGGGTTCTGGGCTGATGGCTCAGAGTCTGGAGCCTGTTTCCGATACTGTGTCTCCCTCTCTCTCTGCCCCTCGCCCGTTCATGCTCTGTCTCTCTGTCCCAAAAATAAATAAACGTTGAAAAAAATTTAAAAAAAAAAAAATAAATAAATAATAAATAAAAAAAAAACAACAAAGAAAGAGCAAACATCACGTTTAATGTCGACACAGAAGGGGCGCCTGGGTGGCTCAGTCGGTTGAGCATCCAACTTCAGCTCAGGTCACGATCTCACAGTCTGTGAGTTCGAGCCCCGCGTCAGGCTCTGGGCTGATGGCTCAGAGCCTGGAGCCTGTTTTCGATTCTGTGTCTCCTTCTCTCTCTGCCCCTCCCCCGTTCATGCTCTGTCTCTCTCTGTCTCAAGAATAAATAAACGTCAAAAAAAAAAATTAATGTCGACACAGAAGAGGCATTCTCATCTAAGAAACATATGCTGTCACTACTTTTTTCAATTATTGTTCTAGAAATTTTACCCAAATTGAAGCTGATACCTCAGCCCCTCTGGCCAACTTAGTAGTCTTTAAGTTTCAGAAAGCACTTTTAGCCCATGTGATTAACTAAGCCTTTCTTTGTATATCTACAGGTTATACATTGTTCCCTAGAAAGAACCAAATCCTCTTGCACAACCTCCCCCTGGGGCACCAATACACAACCTCCTGGCACTGTGATGATGATGTCTGTAGCTGGCATCAAGTCTGCATGCAATCAGGAAGGGTTACAGGCCACTGTGCTCTCTTTTTATTGATTAAATGCCCTAAAGTTCCTTAAAACTCTTTGGACCAGGCAGAATAGTCAGAATTGGTTTTCAGACAAGAGTTTCCCTTCTCCCCAGATGGCCAGCCTCCTGAATAAAGCTCATATTCCTTTCCAATAAAAATTCCTCCCTTGAGTATTGGCTTTTCAGGCAACAAGTAGTTGCCTGTAAGAAACAAGTAGTTGCAGTAAGAAAATAAAGATAAATAAACCTAACACTTGTAGAACTAAATGAAAAGATGGCTAGACACAAATAAGATAAATATGAAAAAGCAACTAGCTAACCTATATGTGAGCAGTAAGCCATAAAAAAACACAAATGAGAAAACAAAAAAAACAACCAAAACAACCCATCATAGCAGCAACAAAATAATTAAATGTTGAGAAGTAAACCTAAGAAATGTGAGGGATCTACACTAAGCAGGAATTTGATGTATCATAAAGATACTATTTCAAAAATGTGGTAAGAAGGCAATGTTTAAGGCAGTGAAACTATTTTGTATGATAGTGTAACAGTGGATACACGTCATTATACATTTGTCAACATCCACAGAATATATAACACTTAGAAAAAACCCTAATGTAAACTATGGTTAATAATAATGTAACAATATTGGCTCATCAAGTATAACAAATGTATCACACTTGTATTAACAAGATGTTACTAGTAGGGGAAACTGGGAAGGGGAGAGGGAAAACGGAAACTCTGTGCTTTCTGTTCAAGTTTTTGGTAAACCTAAAACCTCTCTAAAAAACAAAGTCTATTAATTTAAAAAGTGGGATGAGAGAATGGATAATTGAAAAAAATGGTATAACTGTTACCCATTTAGGGGAAATTAGATTTCTCTCTCATAATGCTCTTCCTCTGGGGAAAATAAGTACTGAGAAGCAAAGTGCAGTCCTTTTCCCCACTGTCACTTGTGGAAGAGTGTCTACAAGATGAGCAAGAGTTAAGGCAGAGGTCACTGACCATAAACTGCCCGGTCTGGTTCATTCTCTTCTATAATTTTGCCCCAAAACGGAACATAACTCATCTCAAATGTTTGGAACCAACAGTGGAAGAGGGCTGTTGAAATCCATATGCATAGACACTCCAAGCCCTGTAGACAGAGGCAGAAACTTTGGTAATGCTTTAGTGCCTGCAAACATTAGGGACTTCTGTGGGAAGCATCCTTCGGTCAGGAAACGTTCACTTGAAAAGAGGCAAGGATTTCAGGCAAGTGTTGGTAGAATGACCTTTTGCTCTCTTTACAGGTTTTCTTAGTAGGGCTACAAAAGGTAGGAGGCTCCATGTAAGCTCCGCAGCATTGCAGGAGGTTCTAGCTTTTAACAATGTGTGCTGGCATTAGTAGGAGGCATGCAATCAGCTGTCCCAAATTCTGTTCTTCATCGTATCTCAAGAAGAGGACCAGGGAATGACTAACCTTTGGGTTTATGTAGCTTGTCAACAAGGTTCTGCAATCAGTCCTGCACAGCGTGATTTCAAGTTGGCCCTGGGTATAACTCCCTGAGTAGACTGCAGATTCAACTATAGTTGGGTGGTGGATTTAAATCACTGAAAAGATAAAGGGAAATGGAGCCCTTATTATATGGGGGTAAATCTTCTCGGATTGAGATACCAGAAAAGCCTCAACAAAGCTATGATAAACTCAAAACCTAAGAGAAAAATTAAAAAGCCTTCAGAATCACATTTTCTCAGAAAGCCAAGAAAAACAGCACTGGATTTAAAGACACATAATCACAATAAGGCCAGTGGGAAAGGAAAGAAAAAGTTAGACACCAGATAAACAGAGGGAAAAGGGGACTTCTTCCTTAACGGAAACACAGGGCATGTTAGGTTAGGTCAAACAGCTTCGAAAGGGAAAGCATATACACTTTGGTATAACTGCTCTTTAAAAGATAAGACTAGGAAAAAGAGTTATTTTTGCTTTATTTATTCAATTTAGGTGATACATACCAAAGAGATATAATGGAGGAAGAGAAATAAAATTCAGAAAAGGCCTGGATCTAGGAAATTTTTAAGAGCTCTTTCAAAGCTAAAGGTAAGGAATCATAAACATAATGACAGGATTGCCCTTAAAGAGTAGGATAGTTATAATAGGTGGTTACATTAAATTCAGATAGATTTGTAAACTTTTGGAAAAGGAAGATCAGCAATAAAGTAGTTCCTTCACTACATAATTTGCAAGGTGGTGTGTCTGGGAAGACAGGAAGGCTACAGGCTATAGTGGAACATATCTGGGAAATGGGTGGAAATAAGACTCTAAGGGAGAGTACTAGATCACATTAAAGGGAAGCCAAATGACCCAGCCATAATCCAAGCCTAAGTGAATACTGAACTTGTCCATAATTGGAATTACTCTGCTGAGGGCTGGCAGTAACTGAATCAATACTGAACACGTGGACCTCTTTGTTTTCACTAGGACAGTGTCTTTTAAGAAAGGCACTAGAGAAAGAAGAAGCAAAACAAACATTTGGGCCCAAAATCAAAAGGAAAGGAAAAGGAAGTTATTCTGATCTGAATAACGTTAGCTCCACACTATGTAGAAAGGAAAAGATTTAACTTAAACAGGTTAACAACTCAGTTGGTGATGCCTGAAAGAAACAGAGACACAGCCCATTTTGACACATACAGGTAACAGAAAGGAATATGTGTGCTACTACTGAGTTTCCAAGGTCTGGAAAGCTCAAATAACGAGGAAAGGTAAGATTCTGAGGAGCACACTGCAAAGGCCATGTTGGTCCCCATAAGCTTTAGAGGAATCAGTCAAAGGCCATTCTCCAGCTGAGAAAAATGGAAAGGAAAAAAGACCCCTTCAAGAGGCAGGATTAGTAGATACAAGGAATTTCACAGCAGTATAGGATCATAATGGGGACACAAGGGTGCAGAACTAGGAGGATCAGAACTGTAGAGAATGCAAGGCTACGGACTGTGCTTTGCCTGACTGCCTGCTACAAATGTGGATCATCCTCTCTCAAAGGACAGAACTCAACTATCCTAGCATTGGGGTGCGAGGAACACAAGGTTGAAAAAAGAAATAAAAATTAAGCTTTAAATGTGCAGGACAAAGGGGAACAAGAGAAATTCTAGAAGACCTGGCAGCTGGGCAAATCCCCCTGGCAAATTTCTCTAAGTACAAAATATCCTATGCCAGTGAAACATTACAATGCATGGACAAAATTCTTCCCTATATGGTAAAGTGTCCCTATTAGCCTCTTGATAAGTGATTCCTCTTAGCTGAGTTTAGAGTCTATAAATTATAGATAGCCAACACAGACTGGCAACCTGTGGCAAGCCAAAAGCCAAGATATCCCGAAGTTTTCTTTGAAGATTCTCTGTTCTCTAGAAACCGACGTTTCTGTTGTTTTTGTCTGGGAACAATGTGGGTTAGGACTGCATAGTAAGGTGTCAACATCTATTGTAGAGATGGGAGATTTGCTTGTATCTTTTCAGGTTTGTGGGGATCAGGATGATGCTGTACTCATCTTAAGAGTCCTCTGAACCCTGTGACATTCTGAAAACATGTGGCACCAACCACCTTGACACTGGAAAAATTCAGCTTTGGAGGTGCTAAACTAACTTAATATATGCCAGTGGAAGATAGCCCAGGCTGCAGCTGCTGAACAAAGTCCCAGAACCTACCCAAACACTTAAGTGAATGCTTTTTGGCTGAGACTTGGCATATAAGAAACCAGAGAGAGCACACATTTGGAATGCCCTTTAATTTTAACCCACAGGGAGATCACAGATGTGGGAATTTAATAATGAGTGGGTTCATAACAGTCAGATTTGGGGGATTTTATATTGCTAGTATGGAATTAGATGGAGTGCTTTAAGCTGTCATTTGTTTCACTCCAGATAATCTGGAAAGCTATGAATGACACCTTGCCTGAGAAAAATTTTAGATGGGAAATGCAAGTGAATTTCCAGTCTAGAGTTAATAGATTATCTACTCATTTTAAAGCTTTCTGGAGTAGAAAATTTAAATAATCTTCCTAAGGTGGTCTGCCGAAGACACATGGAAGAATAGGTGTTGATAGAGGATGCCTTTAACATAGAACAAAACACTCCAGGGGCACCTGGGTGGTTCAGTTGGTTAAGCATCTGACTCTTAATTTTGGTGCAGGTTATGATATCATGGTCCATGAGATTGAACCCCCGTCAGGCTTCACACTATCAGCACGGAGCCTGCTTGGGATTCTCTCTCTGCCCCTCTCCTGCTCATGCATGTGTGCTCTCTCTCTTAACACAAATTAAAAAAAAAAAAAAAAAAAAAAAAAAAAAAAAAAAAAAAAACGCTCCCTGTACAGGTTAAAAACAAACAAAAACCAGAAAACTTAAAAAAAAAAACAAAAACAAAAACAAAAAAAACTTGGAAATAAGAACTTATAGCTACTTGGTCCAGTACATTCTGTTGGGAGTTGGGATGGGGCTCTGGTGCCTGAATACTATTATTCAGCCCTCTGAGATTCTCAACTCAGGGAGTTTATGTAAAGATTTACAGCCAAGTGAGACAAAATAAAACAGATGGGTGAGTGCTTAGTAATCCCCACCTACTCACACCCATATACTCCAATAATCTAAATTTTTAAATTTGCATATTCATATAGTGGGGCCCAAATCCACCTTATAGAGTCCACAGACATATCCTACCTGTCCTCCTTAGCAGATGGAGACCTTAAGTAGAAGTATATGAGTCTCCTTAAAGATAGAGAACGGAGGGCTGAGGGAGGGAGCTGGGGGCATGCGTAGGGGATGGGCTAGATGGATGATGGGTATTAAGGAGGGCATTTGTTATAAGCACTGGGTGTTGTATGTAAGTGATGAATCACGGAATTCTACTCCTGAAACCAATATTGCACTGTATGTTAACTAGAATTTAAATAAAAATTTGGGGCAAAAAGTATGTAAGTCTCAAAAGAGTAACCCTACCATTAATAAAACAACGTCTTAAATCCTAGCTTCATTAGAACTTCTCTCTCATTGGGCAAAATTTGTAGGAGAGAGAGAGATGAGTTCAAGATACCTTGTTTCCTCTTTCAGTAAGGTGAAGGTCAGAAATGTTTTTCCCAGCCCACACCACACACACACAGACAGAATATGTCTTTTCCTTTCAGGGAAAAGCCTTATAACAGTGTTTTTCAAACTTTTTAAGCAGTAGAATCCATTTTCAAATGATGTGATTACACATAATTTATACAGAAATGTTTTCTCTATAGCCAGAGTTAGCCTGGCAACCAAAGGATGGAAGAAACTCCCCTCCCTCTTATGCTTAATGATTCACTCACAAATATTTTGCTTCTGATCTCAGCAATCAGTCTCTGGAGGTGGGTTCTGCTAGTTTAGAGATATGAGGACCCAAAAGAATGATTCAAGTGATAGAATCATGTTTCCACAGAATTAGAAGTTAAAACTGCAACCTGGCCATTTTGGCCTCCTCCTGCCACTGGGTAAAAAGAACAAAAGTTACTACATTTGAGTGGTTCTCTGAAGCTGGCAAAGAAGGGGGGGGTGGGGAACCATTGCTCTTTATGGGACAGAAGATAGCTGGAGCTCAGGGGATCCCCTTGGGTATCTTTTGTCTGTTGGGAGAGAAGAGACCTCTGTGGCTCTCTTGAATTCCTATATATTTTAAAACCCGGACATGTCAAGAAAGTAAGGCCCTGACACTTTTTCCCTGGGCCACCATTTCTCAGGATTATGTTGCCAGCAAGCAACCATAGGGATGAGATACCTTCTCCCTCACAAGAATAAGGAGCAGGCTTGCTTATTGTTTGCTATAAAAATGGCAGATTCCTTAAGCTCAGTGTTCATTCCAGAGCTACAACACAAACCCACTGTGTGTATAATATCCATCTGGGCCCCGGGCAGGTCACCCTCATAGTACTTGTGGGGCAAGAAGAACTGACACATACATACGGATGCTCAAAATGCTATGCTGTGAGTAATCAAGTCTATTGTCTCTAATCTAGGAGTCTCATGTCTTCTGCCAGCATCCATTAAAGAGCAACAGGCTGGGGCGCCTGCGTAGCTCAGCTGGTTAAGCGTCCGACTGGCTCAGGTTATGATCTGATTCGTGAGTTCGAGCCCTGCGTCGGGCTCTGTGCTGACAGCTCAGAGCCTAGAGCCTGCTTCAGATTCTGTGCCTCCCTCTCTCTGCTCTTCCCTCACTCACACTCGCTCGCGTGCTCTCTCAAGAATAAACATTAAAAAAATAAAATAAAATAAAATAAACAGCAACAGGCTAACTAATCAACTTATAAATATCATAAAATCAAATTCCTGCCTAAGGCTCGTACTGCTAAAGCTACTAATAAGCATTAATGGAAGACTAATGTGACTTTATAGGTAATACCAAAGGTTCAAGATACCTAGGAATAAAGGATTAGAACATCCCATCAGAAAAAGAACCTTGAGGAGTTGGCTAAAGACAAATAGGAATAGTCAGGGAAGGATGAAGTCATGAAAACAATGCATAATAAAAATATTAAATAACAACAATGTGGCTTGCATTTTTATTTTCATCTTTGCACACACGCACGTGCGCGCGTGCACACACACACACATATATTTGTGTTTGAGAGAGAGAGAGAGAGAGAGAGAGAGAAAGAGAGCATGCACATGCACAGGGGAGGGGCAAAAGAGAGGGAAGAGAGAGAATCCCAAGCAGGCTTTGTGCTGTCAGTGCACAAGAACTCAACAACTGTGAGATCATGACCTAAGCCAAAATTGAGTTGGATGCTTAACCAACTGAGCCATCCAGGCACCCTTTTGCTCTTATATTTATATAAGTCTTAACTATGTGAAACTCTCCCCTTTACAATCAAATAAATCTATTAAGACTTAGGCCTAAGAATCTTGAAAAGACTATAGAAGAAACTGGTATCACCAATAATCTTGAACTTCAAGTTAGATATGGTAAGTGAAAAAGACTGATGACTTTTTTTTTTTAATTATAGGAATGAGAATAAGTGCATACATGTTTGTATTTAACAGCTTGAGGTATATAGATCACAGTAGACATTTGTGGATTCTGGCAACCTAGCACCCAATTTCCTGCCTATTAAATCCCGAAGCTCCCGGGGTGCCTGGATGGCTCAGGTCATGGTATCATTGTCTGTGGGTTCAAGCCCCGCGTGGGGCTCTGTGCTGACAGCTCAGAGCCTGGAGCCTGCTACAGATTCTGTGTCTCCCTCTCTCTCTGCCCCTCCCCTGCTCATGCTCTCTCTCTCCCTCTCAAAAATAAATAAACAAATTAAAAAAAAAAAAACCCAACCTCCCATTTCTGGAAAATTTTCTCATTATGAAAATGGTGAGAGGGCAATTCTCAGAGCCTGACTCTCATTATGGAAACTAGAAGTCAGTTGTTTCTATTATTCACTTACCAGAGCCAAAACCTGGCAAACAATCTAAGGCCAGTCAATTATATGCCAACTTTCAGGATTTTGAATCTTGAGCAAATGATAGAAAGATGGAGGAAAAGTCTCTTTACGGTGGTGGCGGCAGCAGCAGCAGGTAGTCAAGACTGTGCCTACACTGTAATGAACTCCAGGGTTTGTGAAGCCTAGCTAACGGAGAATGCCTGATTTCTGCCTGTTTGCCATGCTTGCTCATCTTCCAGCCTGTGGTCAACATTATAAGCTTCTGAACTTCTTACAATAAATTATTTTGACTTAAGAGAGAACAATTTCTTTTGCTGATAACCAAGAATGCCAGTAGACTCGTTGTGATAACAAAATCAACAATATTTAACATTAAATAATTTATTAAGAGTTTTCACATTCTCTCTCTCACTATCCCCAACATCAGTAAGGTAAGTCAGTATAATATTATAATCATTATTGTGTAAATATAAACATAAAAGGCTAAAGAAGTTGACTTGCCCAATGTCACACAATTAGGAAGAGCTAGGATTCAAACCCAGATCTGTTTGATTCCAAAACTCAAGTTATTTCCACTATAGCATATTGTTTCCCATAGCAATGAGTGACTAAAGACAACATGACTAAAAGAAGTTTTATAGAAGATACAAAGACATTTTAAAATCATTGTTCATGATAAAAGCTTACAGTATAATATTAAATTGTGATTGAATTTAAGTGCAATTCAAAGGTCTAAAAAAGAACCAATTTCATTCTGGCAAACCATTTTCCAGTAGACTAACCTGATACTGAGTATAGAATTTATGACATTTAGCATAGATGGCATATTAAGAGTGCCTCTCTTAAATATTAATCAACCACATTTTAGGCAGTTCAACAGAATGTAACTAAATTATATGCTATATTATTATGTATTAAAATATATAACATGCCAGCTGTTTTAATGATATGAATCTTTGTAATAGATGCCCACTGGAGTAGCTACCCAACTTGCTATTGAAGATAATGATGCTGTAAACATTAGGGTGCATGCATGGTTATTTGAATTAGTATTTTGTATCCTTTGGGTATATACCACTGGTGTTTAAAGAACATTAATCTCATCCTGGAAAGCTTTGGCCACAGAGGAGGCAGGTCCCTCTCCATGTACTCACCATTCTGTCCTTCCTTTGTCCTCTAAAATCTGCTCCCTCCCCCACCATTCCTTTAAAACTTTATTTGCTAAATGCACCACTTTTCAAACCCAGGGAACACTATCTTTTTTTGGCCTCCCTACGTACATTTGATACTCCTGTCTCCTCTTCTTTGTAACTTATATCTAGGTTTCAATGACATTATTCCCTGCTGTCTTTCTTCCTTCCACACCTCAATCTCCAATGCACTTTTGTTTCTATCCTTTAAAATGTTGATGTTCCCCTAGAATTTCATCCTGTCTTTTCTTCTTACTTCCTCCTCAATCTCTAGGTGTTATCAACCATACCTATGACATCAACTATTTACTTAACAAATATTTGACACCTATGTGGTAGATGTTGGCAATATAGCACTGAATAAGACAGATATTGTCCCTGCCCTCAAGGAACTTAGCGCTTAGTAGCAAAGACATACATACAAAGTGTTTGTCTGTCTAATAAAGAAGATCAATGGGTGAAGGAAAGAAATAGAGTATATGTAGTACACGCCCTTGACACAATGAAGGGCATTCAGGGAGGAAGTGCCATTTATGGTAAGAACTGAGCATGAGTAAGAGGGAAAGAGTTACAAGCACTGATACAACATTTTAGGCTTTGAAGGAAGACAGGTGCCTTGGAGTGAAATGGCTATGAGAACAGTGGTATGAAATCTGACTGAAATAGGATGGGATCAGGTCAGACAGGGCTTTGAAGGCCAGGGTGAGGATAAATATTAATTACAAATCCATGGTAATTAACCTCAAAAAAAAAAAAACCTTCAAAAATACTGCCAGCCATCATACCATTTCCACTCCACAAAAACTATTTTCCTCAACCTCTAACTTCATTTTCTTCTTCCTTTATTTCAGCAGATGGTCTCATCTGCTACTTTTCAGAGAGACAGCCTCTGACAGAGGCTATTTTATTCTGATTCCAAACCTCTCTTCCAACCACTCTTCCTTCCCACTCTGATGAAAGAGAAACTATCCTCCTCCCATGACAGATTAATTACCTTTACTTTAGATCTTATCTCAGGAATCATCTATCAATTATACATTGTTTCATATACATTCAACCTCTACATCTCAAATGAATTCTTCCTTTCAGTTTTGAAGCACACTTATATCTCCCCAGTTAAACACATGAAACCAAACAACCTTCATTTGGACTCCCCTACTCCCTTCTGGGCCAAGCTTCTCCAAAAATATTGTCTCAATGGTCTCATATCCTACTCATGCCAATCTGACTTCCATCTGTCTTCCAATCAAAACAACACACTACAGTCAACAACTCCCCTGTGTTGCTATATCATATCTTGACTTCTCATAGGCTTCAAAATTTGCCATCCTCCTTCTGAAACAATTTCTTCCCCGATTTTGAAAATTCTCACTTTCCTCTTACTCTTCTGGCCTTTTTTTTTGGGGGGGGGGTCTCCTTTATAGGCTCCTTCCTATTCTTTATCCCAGACTCCTGACTCTCCATAGTTTCAACAAAGTTATCTTCTATCTGCAGATAATCACAAATTTACACTTAAAACAATTTTTTTAAGTAAACTCTATCCCCCAAATGGGGCTTGAATTCACAACCTTGAAATCAAGAGTTGTGCACTCTCCTGCTCTACCTACTGACCAAGCCAGCCAGGTGCACCACAAATTTATACTTTTAACCCACAACTCTCAAACCTGTCAGTTCATTATATACCTTACCGTCTCATGGCATTGTGAACTGAACATATCTAAAATACAACCTATAATCCTTTCCTCAAAGCCTTGATCCTTTTCTTTAGTGTCTCCTCTCTTGGTGGCTAATGTCATCATCTATCTAGTTATGAATTCTAGAACCCTAGAGGTCATAACTGACAACTTGTATTAAATCCCTCAGCATCGAATCAACCACCATATCACAAGAGCAACAAAAATAGCCAACATTATCAGTCATGCTTTATTTTACTTTGGCTATCTAATTTAGCCATCACAACCACATGTGAGAGTTATCATCACCAAGATCTATTGATTTTACCTCCTAAATCTTGAATATGTCATCTTTTCCTCATTGCTACTGCTGCTGCCACCTTAGTCCAAGGGACCATCTGAGTTACTGAACAACTTCCTATTTGGTCTGCCAACAACCACTGTGAGAGTTCTCCCATTTGGCCACAGATTAGGCACCATCTTTTTCAAAAGAAAAACAAATACTCACAGATCGCTTTTCTGTTTGTCACACTCACACACCGCATCTGAAGGGGTTTTAGGATAGAGGCAACCCCCCCTAACTAATGTCTTGAGACTATGCATGGACAGTTCTCTACTTCTCCAGTTTCATGTTCGCCGTCCTCCCCCTTATGTTCTGTGCTCCAGTCACACTGGCCTTTAATCAGTATCTTGCACTTGCCATTCTATGGTAAGTAGGTCTTTTGACTCAGAACCTCTGCATTTGTTGTTCCATCTACCTAAGAGGCTCCTCCTTAAGGTGCCCTTACTCTTATTTCAGCTCTCAGTTCATTTACCAGTTTCCTGGGGAAATCTTCCTGATGTCAAATGATTTATTCATATGCCCTCACTGTACTATGTTCTTCTCTTTAATAATACCTACCACTGTTACAATTTTACATTTGTGTGTGTGTGACTGCTTGACTAATGTCTCTCTTACTAGACAAAACCCACATGAAGACAGGGACTGTCTGGTTTTGCTCATCACTGCAACTACACAATCTAGCAAAATGCCTACCATATACAGTGGGTCTCAATAAATATTCATCTGAAGGGCTGAGTTAGAAAGTCAAACTGAGATAAGGGAATAAATCAACAGTGAGCCAAAAAAAAAAGGCAGTGAATCTACCCACCTTTTGGTTTTAACAAGGGGGAGAGAGGTATTATTTACAGGGGAATGTTGAGACTAAGAATAGGTGGATTGGTTTGGTTGGCTTAAAAGCTAGGGAGGTTAAAACATGACTGAATGTTGATGGCTAGAGTCTAGTAGAAAAGAAGTAGTTAAGGGTGCTTAGCAGAGATGGAGTAACCAACAATATAACTTTTCTGACCAGACTGAGTCAAAGCCCAGGTGAAATCACTGGCTTTAGATGGAAAAGAGGCAGCTTCTTCACGGTAGCAAAATAAAATGTGACAAAATAGGCTTAAAGACTTGGTGGTAGAAAGTTAAAAGTTAGATAGTTCCAAACTAATGTCTTCTATTTATTTGTGATATCACAAGAGGGATGCCCTACTGAAAATGAGGATATAGAGAAAAGACTCAGGTTAGAGAAAAACAGTAAAATTAATGGAAAGTAGGATTGATCACCAGTACTGACAGCCCTGTTGAAATTAGGACTTACCTAGCAGAGGACTGTTCAATAATGGGATATTCTCCAGCTGTGCTTGGAAGCCTTGCACCAATAAGGTAAATTGTCATCAATGCTTTTGGCCAGATGGCTGTGAAAAAAAGGCTGAATATCAAGAAAGCCTGGGGCATTTGAAAGGGAGTGGAGAGATGATTATCTCCTAAACTGGACAGACAAAAGGAGAAGGCAGCAATTAAGAATAGGAAGGTCTGAATGATGGGAGTTGTATATGGGAACTGTTAGCTGAATTAAGACAAAGCTGGTAGAAAATACATGCCCAAGAAGTGTTTCTCTTACTGAAGATTTAATGCAGAGGGTTTAGATCATTCACAAGAGACCCTAAAGAAAATGACTACCAGTAATTAACAATCTTTAAGAGGTGACTGTACAGAAGCTGAGTCGTTTTAGTTGGTAAATAATCCCAGTTAACTGCTCAGCATCCAGTCTTCAAATCAGCTTTTTTTTGGTTTTCTCACATAATTCTCAATAGGGCTTTAACATAAGCTTTTAAATTCTAATTATGCTTTAATTCATTTAACATGAGAAAACTATAAACTACAGTGGTACTCCGAAAGGTCTCAAAACATATCCCTCAAGTGTTAAGGGTCTCCTAGACTTCATTAACACAGTGACAGCAACTGGATAGGAGCAGTAGTGACTATGACCCAGTCCTCTTTTGTAGAGCCCCTCTCTAGTGTATCAGGTAATAAAATTAATCTAAACAAAATGTTAGGGAAATAAAAAGGTGCTCAACCTAATAAGATGCTACAATACACCCGCTAGAATGGCTAACGTTATAAAGACTGACAATACTAAATGCTGACAAAGATGAGAGCAAAACCCTCTCTTGTACACAGCTGGAATGAGCATGAACTGACACAACTTTGGAAATTACAGGACAGTGTCTATTAAAGCTAAATGTAGTGTAACCTATGACTCCACAGCTCCGCTCTTATGTAGTTCCCAACAGAAATGCAGACATGCACACATCCAAAGACATGTACAAAATATACAAAACATTCCAAGTAGAACTAGTCTTTATAGTGCCAAACTAGAAATGACTCAAATGTCCATAATGATGGAATGGATAAATGTGGTGTATTCATACAATGGAATACTAAGCACAACGAGGATGTACTAAAGTGACACAGAACGACATAATAAATCTCACAAACATAATGTTAGCTTTAAGAAGCCAAGACTCAAGAATATATACAGTAGGACTTCATTTATATAAGTTCAAAAACAGAAAAAACAAATCTATGGTGATAGAAGTTGGAACAGTGGTTGCCTTTGGTGGGGGGGGTAGTGATTCAGAAGAGTGTAAAGGGGGACCTCTTGTGTACTCTTCATGTTCTATTTCTTATTGTTGATGGTGTGTTTAGTTTGTAATAATTCAATGAGCTGCATGTTTATGATTTGTATCCTTTTAGTGAATTCTCTACTTCATTGGAAAGTTTACTTAAAAATAAAAGGCTAGAAATGACTGCAAGGATGATGAAGGAAAAGGGGCCCATAAGAAGCTGAGGCTGCTGGCTCTGTACAACCTCCTTGGCCACTACGTATAGAATTGACTGCTATGTTATGGAGAGATGAAATGACCTAAGTCATATTTATCAAAGATCACAAAACTAACTAATGGTACAGCAGGAATTTGAATTCAGGTATTCTAATTTCAATGTTCTGAAGTTCTTGTAAGAATGTTTCTGGGTGTGTACAGAGGGGTCCTTGTCATCTAGGCACTCATTATCCTGATCCCCAAAGTAATGAAGTCATATGGGAAAGAAAAAAGAGTCACAACACAAAAATATTCACTGAAGAACAAGAACACTTATAAAACTGGTTCTCATTCAAACATTCTTCCTCTGGCTCAGACCACTTTCTATTTCTGCCAATCCCATCAAATGTCCTTGTCAGTCATTCTTGGTGAGTCTCTCCTGTGTTACGACGTTAAACAGAACAATACGAGTACAATGTACATCAACTGCAAAGGAAACTGCACATCTTGCAAAAGGATTCCATGAAGTTGGTGAAAATTCTACTGGAGAATACCTTAAAAACATGCAAAGCCATTGACAAAAAGAGAACCCGCAGATTAAGATCAGTGAACCACTGTGGAAGAGATCTCTGGTTGTTCCAGCTCTATTTTCCCCTACTACACAGTAACAGAATCCTGATTTTTCAGTAACTTTATTTCTAGTTTAACAGTGGATAAACAGAGGTTAACATAGTCTAAAGCTAAATCTAAGAAATGGATACAATTCAATTTTTGAACCCAAACAGTTAAACATACAATCCCCTTTTCCTCAAGTAAACAGCTGATGCTGCAACCCAGCTGCAACCTATCTACATAAGGAATGAGGCAAGCTTTACAACGCTGGAGTCCACAGATGAAACCACCTCTGGGGATGGGGGAGGGGGATGGGGGGGGAGGGTTGCCGGAAACAAATTTGAGCACTGGTTAACTGTGTTCAACTACCCTTTAGGAGCACACACTTGTTAAATGCACCAGTAATTGGAAGTCACCGGTGTTGCAAATATAAAAAGGTTTACATGAAAGGAACTTGAATGTATACATGAAAATAGATACATGAAAGTCAGTTACATACAATACTGAATGCAGACATTCACGGCGACCTCGGCACAAAAGCCGGGGAAGATTTAAAGGCATTCAGACAGATCTCTACCGCATTCATGCACCATGCCAGGAGCTGATGAACAAAGACAAGATCCCTGCAGTCAGAGTTTGCTTCAAGAAATCAGAAGCTAGGATCTTCTTACAAATCTCAAATTCCTGTACTGTTCTCCATATTCCCATCAAAACCACTAGATAAACAAACCAGGTTTTGCAGTTATTCATACACCCTGCTTTTGTCTTCTTTGGAAACAGGACCACAGTTACAGAACAGAAACATTCCCACATCTAAGATGCCTATTTGCTATAAAAAAAGCTTACGGTAACCAAGTGACTTTTCTATACTTATTGGTATAAGATGTTATGGAATTAAAAAAAAAAAACCACCAAAAAACCTCTCTTGTCTACATCCTCCGCGTTAAAATCCGTTCTTTTCATCACCCACCTTTCGCCGACGTTAAGACGGTCATTAATGCGCCACACGTCAAGGACAGAACAAAGAGTTCCTCTTAATAACAGAGGCGCAGAGGAGCCTTAAAAGACTGCGCGGTATTTATCGGTGACTGTTTCTGCTCTAAATTAACACGTACGGGAGGATTTGCCTTCAACTAGCTCCACCCGGGGAACACAGACGAGGGGCGGGGATCCTTATCTAAGAGTAGCTGATTTCAGGCCAGCAATGCTTCTCCCTTCTGAGGGGGCTTCGGGCTGGGCTGTGCCAATGGGCTTCTTCGCACGAGATCTCACGACACCTTAACGCGGCGGCTCGCCAATGGAAGGATCCTCGCCTCACAAAGAGATAACTAGGGCAGAGCTGTTACACAACCGATACGCGATGCCGAATATGCCAGCCCAGGAGTCTCCCAGGAGCCTGACTTGCGAGCCACGCAGCACCAGCAGACGAGGAGACGCTTCTGCTCGACAAATGGTTAACGCGACCCTCTACTAACAGCAGCTCGGCTGGCGTGCAAAAATGGAAGGAAAGGCGAGGACAGAGGAGAGTCGCGATCACCACCGGGCGCGGTTTCAGCCCAGGGAGCCAGGGGCGCGAGTCCCGGACCCCCTCCCCCCTGGCGTCCGTCACTCCCACAAAGGCGGTACCTGTTTCCGCATGTTATTCATGACGCCCATGAAGCCCGCCAACAATTTAGCTTCTTCTCGAGCAGCAAGTTTCTTCTCGGTCTTCTTCTTGCTGCTCTTCTCCACCCCGGAGGCTGCCATCCTCCGTCAGCTCCGTTCACGCCCGGGGCTGTGGCCGGGCCGAGCGGCGGGGGGCTGCACGCTCAGGGCACGCCGGGGCTTCTGCTTACCAAACACCGCGGCCGGGACTGCGGCTGCAGTGCCCTGCTGCCGGCGCGGCCACTGCGGAAGGACAAGGCCTGGCGGCCCCCTCAGAAACTCACCGGGAGGCGACGTCGCGGGTTCAGCGGCGTCCCGACCGAACTGGAGCCGGGCTGAGGAGTCTGCGCACTTCGCCCACGGGGGCGGGGCACTATGAAGGGAGCGGTGGGCGGAGCGTGCGCGTCACAGAGGCGCGCCGCTCCCTGCGACGCGGCGCTGGGCGGGAGGCTGGGTCGCCACCGGGAGCAGGAACGGTTTTGACTTTCAGCGGCCCCAAGGACGAGCGTGCGCTTCCATTTCCCTAAGTCAGATTTTATAAATTTAGGTTATGTGGTGAGATTATATATATATTTTTGGAAACGTAGGCGGTAGGACACATTAGGGTGTCTCCCGTTAGCGTAAGCTCCTTAGGAGCAGGATTGGTGTTTTCTTCCCTGCAGCATCAGACGCAAACTGTAGGCGCTCAATATATATTTATTAAATGATGAAAGATGTTCACGTACTGCCAGTGAAAGGCGTATTACACAGAATACAAGATTTATTTGCTTGGGATTCATAGAGCAAAAACGTACAGTCCCGTTGGCATCTCCCTGATGTGGAACGCCTGCCTACTTAGGCTGGATTACTGTGTTTGAAACCAGAAGATTAGGTGTCAGCTCCAGAAATCTTCAGTTAGTCTTCCCCAAATATTCTACCGGAACTCAATCACAGAACGCATGAAAAGACTTTTGGTGACTCTAATAATCGTTCTAGTGCATGATAATATACAAGATCATTTGAAATTATACATTGTTTCACATTCTGAAAAATTTCTACATAACCCAGAGGGTAGAAGATTTTCTACCTATGTCTATATGGGTATATATGGAGACATGTTTTATGGAAAATAACATGCTATTGAAGTATTATGCTTTCTCTTCATGAAGACAAACTATACGATAACTCAAATGAAAAAGCAAGGGGTATATAAGCCTCCATTTTTACGAAAGTCTAAGGCATTTATGCCTCTGTGTACTTTATCTTTCTTCTCTTAATCTAGAGGTTCTCAGATCTTGTATTTTAGCTAGTTCATAATTTGAGGTTTTATACTGGACCCTGGCAATAGAAACCATTTATTCCTCATGAAATTAGAAATGAGGAAAACCCTATGTACTTCATCAAATGCCCCAGGACACTGAAGAATATGAGTGCATTTAAATATTTATTTTAATTGAAAGAAGTGGAAACCTGTCTTCTAACTCTTAAGGACTTGGGAGTCACTAAGGATCCATGATTCCAAAGCAGAAATACAGGTGAGGAGATGGAATACTCATCTGTAACAAGGCCAAAAAAACCCCAAGAAACAGTAATCACCTACTTGATGTTAAATCAGTCCTTCTACATATTGCAGAATATGCCTCCTTTTATTGTGCTTTGCTTTATTGTACTTTGCAGGTATTGCATTTTTTAAAATTTAAGGTTTGTGGTAATACTGTGGTGAGCGAGTCTATCAGCACAATTTTTCCAACCGCATTTGTTCACTTTGTGGGTCACATTTTGGTAATTCTAGCAGTATTTTATATTATTATTATTATTATTATTATTATTATTATTATGTTTGTTATGGTACTCTTGATCAGTGACCTTTGATGTTACCATTCTAATTATTTTGGGGTGCCACAAACTGTCCCTATATAAGATGGTGAACTTGATAAATAATGTGTGTTCTGGCTCTTTCATCAACCAGCTGTTTCCCTGTCTCTCTTTCCTCAGGCCTCCCTATTCCCTGAGATGCATCAATGTGGGAATTAGGTCAATTAATAACCCTAATGGCCTCTAAGTGTTCAAGGGAAAGGAAGAGCTACACATCTGTCACTTTAAATCAAAAGCTAGAAATGATTAAGCTTAGTGAGGAAGACATGTTGAAAGTGAGATAGGCCAAAAGCTAGGTCTCTTGCACCAAACTGTTAGCCAACCTGTGAAGGCAAAGGAAAAGTTTTTGATGGAAATTAAAAGTACTACTCCAGTGAACATACAAATGATTAAGTGAAACAGCGTTACTGCTTATATGAAGAAAGGTTTAGTGCTCTACATAGATCAAACCAGCCACAACATTCCCTTAAGCCAAAACCTAATCCAGAGCACAATCTTAACCCTCTTCAATTCTATGAATCCTGAGAGAGGTGAGGAAGCTGCAGAAATTTGAAGCTAGCGGAGGTTGGTTCATGAGGTTTAAGGAAAGAGCTATGTCCGTGACACAAAAGTGCAAGGTGAAGTGGTGATGATGTAGAAGCCATATGAAGTTATGTACAAGATCTAGCTAAGGCAATTAATGAAATGTGGCTACACTGAACAACAGATTTTCAATCTAGACTAAACAGGCTTCTATTGGAAAAGAGGCCACCTGGTATTTTCATAGCTAAGGAAGAATAGTCAATGCCTGATTTTAAAGTTTCAAAGGACAGTGTTAGTCTCTTGGGGCTAATGAAGCTGGTGGCTTTAAGTTGAAGCCGATGCTCATTTACCATTCCAAAAATCCTAGGACCCTTAATAATTATGCTAAATTTACATGGAAAAACAAAACCTAGGTAATGGCACATTTGTTTACAATATGATTTACTTAATATTTTAGCCCCACTGTTGAGATCTGCTTCCGTTCAAAATATGACTGCTCATTGACAATATGCCTGGTCATCCAAGAGCTCTGATGGAGATATAAAACAAAGATTTTCATGCCTGCTAACACAACATCCATTCTGCAGCTCATGGGTCAAAGAGTAATTTTGACTTATTATTTAAGAAACATATTTCGGGGCACCTGCATGGCTCAATGGATTAAGTGTCTGACTCTTGATTTTCGCTCAGGTCATGATCTCATGGTTGTGAGAGTGAGCCCCAGGTAGAGCCCTGCGTTGAGCCCTGCATCAAGCAGATTCTCTCTCTTGCTTTCTGCCTGTAGACGCCATCATGTCAGAGTCTCCCAAAGAGCCTGAACAGCTGCGGTTTTCATTAGAGGTTTGGGCTTTGAACCAACCGATGAGAGTCTGAGGAGCCATTTTGAGTAATGGGGGAACGCTTACAGACTGTGTGGTAATGAGAGATCCAACACCAGGCGCTCCAGAGACTTTGGGTTTGTCACGTACGCCATTGTGGAAGAGGTGGACGCAGCCATGAATGCAAGGCCACACAAGGTGGATGGAAGAGTTGTAGAACCAGAGAGGGCTGTCTCAAGAGACGAGTCTCAAAGACCTGGTGCCCGCTTAACAGTGAAAACGATTTCTGTCAGTGGCCTTAAAGGAGACCCTGAAGCACACATCCTAGAGATTATTTTGAACAGAATGGGAAAACTGAAGTGGCTGAAATCACGGCTGACCGAGGTAGTGGCAAGAAGAGAATTTTGCTCTTGTAACATTTAATGATCATGACTCTGTAGACAAGATTGTCATTCAAAAATACCATACTGTGAATGGCCACACTGGGAAGTGAGGAGAGCCCTATTTAAGCAGGAGATGGCTGGTGCTTCATCCAGCCAGAGAGGTCAAAGTGGTCCTGGAAACTTTGGTGGTGGTTGTGGTGGGAATGACAACTCTGGTCGTGGGGGAAACTTGAGTGGGCGAGGTGGCTTTGGTGGCAATCGAGGTGGTGGTGGACATGGTGGCAGTGTGGATGGCTGTAACGGATTTGGTAATGATGGAAGCAATTTTGGAGGTGGCGGAAGCTATAATGATTTTGGCAATTACAACAATCAATCTTCAAATTTTGGACCCCTGCAAGGAGGGGAGTTTGGAGGCAGAAGCTCTGTGCCCTATGGTGGTGGAGGCCAATACTTTGTCAAACCAGAAACCAAGGTGGCTGTGGCAGTTCCAGCAGCAGCAGTAGCTATGGCAGTGGCAGAAGGTTTTAATTACTGTCGGGAAATGAAGCTTAGCAGGAGAGGAGAGCCAGAGAAGTGACAGGGAATCTACAGGTTACAACAGGTTTGTGAGCTCAGCCAAGCACGGTGGCGGCAGGGCCTAGCTGCCACAAAGGAGCCATGTTTTAGACAATATTCATGTGTATGGGCTAAAACCCGAGGACTATATTCATGACTAATTATATAACAGTTTATTTTAGTTTCTGTTCTGTGGAAAGTGTAATGCACTCCAACAAAGGGTTTTAATGTAGATTTTTTTTTGCACCCATGCTGTTGATTTCTCAATGTAATAATCTAATCATGATGCTAAATAACTATGTCTTTAAAAATAAAAGATTCTCTCTCTCTCTCCCTCTCATGCATGGAGGAGAAGAAAATAATAAATAGAATAAATAATAAAAGTAATAAAATATTTTTTAAAAATAAAAATAAAAATTTTTTCTTTAAAATAAATAAAAATAAAAATACATTTATAAGGCTATAGCTGCCATAGATAGTTATTTGTCTGATAAGTCTGGGCAAAGTAAATTGAAAATCTTCCGGAAAGGATTCACCATTTTAGATGCCATTACGAGCATTCATAACCCATGGGAAGAGGTCAAAATGTCAACATTTATAGGAGTTTGGAAGAAGTTGATTACAACCCTTATGGATGACTTGGAGGAGTTGAAGACTTCAGTGCAGGACAGAACTGTAAACGTGATGGAAACAGCAAGAGAACTAGAACCAGAGATAAAGACTGAAGATATAATTGAGTTGCTGCAATCTCAAGATCAAACTTTAATGGATGGGGAGTTACTTCTTATGCAGGAGCAAAGAAAGTGGTTTCTTCAGATGGAATCTACTCCTGGTTAGGAACTGTGAAGACTGTTGAAATGACAAGGATTTAGAATACTACAGAAACTTAGTTGATAAAGCAGCAGCAAGGTCTGAGAGGATTGACTCCAATTTTGAAAAAATTTTACTCCTACTGTGAGTAAAATGCTATCAAACAGCATCACATGCTACAGGGAAATCAGCTGTGAAAGGAGGAGTCCACTGAAGCAGCAAACTTCATAGTTGTCTTATTTTAAGAAATGGCACAGCCACCCCAGGCTTCAGCAACCTACCACCCTGACCAGTCAGCAGTCATCAATATCAAGGTAAGATCCTCCACCAGGGAAAAGATTATGGCTTGCTGAAAGTTCAGATGATGATTAGCAATTTTTAGTAATAAAGAATTTTACAATTAATGTATGTACATTGTTTTTTAAGGCATAATGCTATTGCATGCTTAATAGACTATAGTGTAAGGATAATTTTTATATGCACTGGGAAAGCATAAAATTCATTTGACTCACTGTATTATGATTTTTGCCTTATTTCAGTAATCTGGAACTGAACCATAATATCTCCAAGGTATGCCTATGTAGCACAAGGTTAAGCATGAAAACTTGCCTGGATGCCAGTCAAGCAGCCCCACTCCTTAGTTGTTCAACTTGGGGCAAATTGGTCAACTTCTCTTATGCCTCAGCATCTCTATTTGTAAGAATAGAACCTACCACATGGAACTGGTATAAGGATTACAAAAATGCTTAGATTGGTGCCACGCTGAGACAAACAATATTAGTTTACTGAGTAATAATTTCACTGTTATTATTTAATCCAGAATTCCCCAAAATGTGTTCCTCAGAATTCTAGTGCTATGAACAATCCCTATCCCCCTGAAATAGGATCCCTGTGAATACAATTTTGGGAAATAAGATATATGTTCTTAGAGAAAATCCCAAATATATTTACATATGAAGTTTTTGGCAAAGACTTTGCTGTACCTATTGCTTGAACGTAATCAAGTTTGCCATAATATACTGCCTTGGGCATCAGGTTAGACTGTTCCTATTTTCCATCCACAAATTATTTGATATTCTATCCACTTACAGTATGGGACTCTAAAGCTACCCTTGTCCTATGAGACTTTACTTATACTTGGTATAGCTTATTGGATCAAAGTTGAACACATGAGCCGAAGAAAGCCAATTAATAAACTGGTGGGGAGAGCAATTAGCTTCTCTCTGGAAACTGGACAAATAGATGTTAGTGAGCTGGCACTTAGCACTTCTACAGGGTATATGTACAAGGGGCTCAGGCAGCCATCTTAGGGCCATGTGCATAGATAAGCAGAGTAAAGCAGTCTGCAGAAACTACATAGAGGAAAAGAAACCCAGAGATCCAGAGAGAAATCAAAGGAGAGACCAGGTGGTGTGTGTGTTTGTGTGTGTGTGTGTGTGTGTGTGTGTGTGTGTGTGTGTGTGTGTGTGAGAGAGAGAGAGAGAGAGAGAGAGAGAGAGAGGGAGAGGGAGAGAGAGAGAGAGAGAGAGAGAAATAGAGGCAGAGACAGAGACATATAGTGAGGTTAAGCTTAAAATTTAGGATCTCTAATAGGCCCTTTTCAAGGTTGGAGTCCTAGCAATGTGTTCATATAGTCATTTGGTTTTGTAAAATTTCTAAAAGATATTGTAACCATACTAGGTTGAGTCTGTTGTCTCATTCTACTCTGATTTTATCTCTATATATTTCTTTTACTATAAAGTGGTGTGGGAGTGGACATGGATTTTTTGAGACATGACTAAGAACAAATTGAGCTTGGGATACATTTTGTTGGGGTTTAGTAGCATATACTTTTGTGGATCATAGTTACTTCTATATAATTAGGTTATTTTCAGCCCTTCAATGTAGGTATGACTTCCAGGCATAGTCCTTGTGCCCACTGTGCCAATTCTGTGCTGCAATGTCAAGATGTAGGGCCAGAGATCTTATCACAATATATTCTACAGTGCCCAATACCATAAGGAGTGGAGGAAAAACAAGTGTGAAATATATAAAGCCAGAAGCTGGTCTGTGGAAAATTCTTTCAATCTTCAGTTGTGTAAAATGGTAGGCAAAAAAGATTTAGTGTTCATTGAATTCTAGTCAAAAATGGTAGAAATATGCTTGTCATGCATATATTTTATAATACAGCATATAAGTTACAAGCGTGACCTCAGCTTGCAAAATGGTGGAGTAAGTTGGACCTCTGAAAATCGATTCCTCCCTGAAAGCGACAAGAACACTAGGGAACTGTCAAAATCAGCATTTTCAGGTTGCTAGAAACTAGGTAAAGGCTTGAAATAATCTAAGGAGTATTTTTTTGTATCTTGTTTTCTTTCCTCAAATATTATGTTTATGAAGCTCATCGCTCTTAATACTTACAGCTTTATCATTTTTTTTTTACTGCAATGTAATTTTTTGTTGTGTCCATATCCATCCTTTATCCATTTTCTTATTAGGGTACATTTAGGTTGTTTAGACTTTTTCTCTATCACGAAAACATAGCTATTCATATATAAATACATATCTCCTTGGATATATGTGTGAGATTCTATGGTCCAGGTGTGGAATTGCTTAGAGAGGAAATATGCATTGTCAACTTTACTAGCTTTTGTCGAATTGTTCTGCAAAGTGGTTGTACCAAGTTATATTCTTACCAGCAATGGATAAGTGCTCAACTATTTCAGAACCCCAAGTTTTGTTTATACAGCTCATAATCATAAGTGGTAAGGAAGTGGGGGATTTAAGCTGACAATTAGTCTTTATTATTTAAGCCATTTTTTCCTTCAATGAAGTCAACAAAGATTAACATTTAATGAGCACTTACTATATTCCAATCACTGTTACCTATTTTCTCTATATCATTCCCTTCATCTTCATGGCCCTCTGAACTAGGCACTGATAATTTGCACTTCACAAAAGTCAAGAACTTCTCTTCAAAAGGCACTGTTAAGAGAATGAAAAGACAAGCTACAGACTGGGAGAAAATATTTGTAAATCACATACCTGATGAATGTCTCATTTCCAGAATATAAAAGAACTCTCAATAGGAAGAAAAGAAAACAATTGGGGGGCGGAGGCAGGAAACCAAGAAAGCAAAATATTTGAACAGATACTCTATCGAAGCATATATATGGATAGGAAATAAGCATCAATAGGTGTCAGAAAATGCAAATTAAAACCACAATAAGATGTCACTTCATGCCTAAAAGAATGTCTAAAGTTACAAAGACTGACCATATCAAGTGTGTGTGAGGATTTGGAAAAACTGGTGCTCTCATACACTGCCAGTGGGAAATGTTAAATTCATAACCACTTTGGGAAATAGTTTGGCAGTTTCTTAAAATTAAACATATGACCATTAGATTAGATATTAGATAAATCAACCATTAGATAAATCAACCATTCTATTTATAGGTATTTATCCTAAAGGAATGAAAGCACATGTCCTGTAAAAACTTGTAAAAAATGTTTATAGAAGACTTATTTGTAATAGCCTGAAACTGGAAAAAACTCCATATTCAACAGATGAAGATACAAAAGAAAGTGATATACCCATACAGTGGAATACTATGTGCCAATAAAAAAGAATGAACTACTGATACATGCAAAAAAATGGATGGATATCCAAATAATTTTGCTGAGTAGAACAGGACAGGAAAAAAATAATACACACTGTATGATTCCATTTTATAATTCTAGACAATGCAAACTAATCTGTATTGATAGAAAGCAGATCAGTGGTTGCCTAGGTTATGGGTTGGGGACAGGGAGGGACAAAAGGGAAAGATTACAAAGGGGCACGAAGAAAAATTGGGGGGAGCTCTAATGGTGATATCAGCAAGATGGCTGAATAAGACCTCCCTTGCTTGTATTCCGTCCTCAACAATAACAATTTGACATCTATCCATGAACAAAAGTGCCTGTGTGGAAGCTGCGTGATTCAGATAGGAGATTGTGAATTTCCCGTGCAGTCCAAGAATTAGGAGGGGTATTTTGAGAAGACAGGCCTGCACCCAGGCAGTTGACCTATCTACTGTAGTCCCAGCTGTAGACCCAAAACAGTTTCATATCTTTGAAGACTTAGCTGTAGCCTTGTTTGGCTTTAGTTCTGTTACCAGCACTATATACCAAGGGATTTGAGAGAGGACTTGCCCACTTGTGAGTCAGGTAGTAGACATGCAGACCTTGGTTTGGGCTGTGGAACCTGAAGTAGCCCATGAACTGGCATCTGCCTATCTTAGCTATAGTCCGGGAGGTCCTGGAGAACACTGATTTAAGCAATCACCCACAACGAGAGATCCTTTTTGGAAGTTCAAGTGTCCAGCAGATAAGATCCAGCACAATGTTGGAGCCACAAACAAACAGACAAACAAACAAATCCAAGACAGTGCAGTGGTGAGGGTAAGAGGAACAGTTTGACTCTACCTGTATCAACTCTCCCACAAAGCAACACAGCTTAGTACTAAGAGAGCCCTTCTCAGCACATGATTTCTCCCACAGGGGAAAGTAAAAGCATGTGAATGAACACCTGGCTTTCCCACTTGTGCAGGATGCTGCCAAAAGGACCCATTTATCTCAGGGCACCTGAGTGGCTCAGTCAGTTAAACATCCAACTTCAGCTTGGATTATATCTCACAGTTCATGGGTTTGAGCCCCATATTAGGTTCTGTGCTGACAGCATGGAGCCTGCTTGGGGTCCTCTCTCTCTCTACCCCTCCTTCATGCATTCATTCTCTCTCTCTCTCTGTCTACCCCTCCTTCATGCCTTCATTCTCTCTCT
>NW_024412391.1:47754486-47774135 GCF_014898765.1 Herpailurus yagouaroundi
TCTCTCTCTCTCTGTCTACCCCTCCTTCATGCCTTCATTCTCTCTCTCTCTCTCTCTCTCTCTCTCTCTCTCAAAAATAAACTTTTAAAAAAGACCCCATTTCTCCCTAGTCCCAATCCGGAGTACTAAGTCATGAGCTGCATGACTGGAGGGTGGTGAACAGCTGAGAGAATAGCATCCAGGACTCAGGATGACTGTATGAAAGGGACACAGATCCTCTACACTGACAAGCATTCCATTGGGAGGCTTGCCCATGAACCACTGGGTATGCCTTGCTTGCAGATCCCCCCAGCTGGCCCACAGTCACCCCCAGCACTCTATTTGTCTCACCCACACACATTCCCATCCCATGGCCAGTTCCCTGTGTATACTCCCAATGACAGTGAGAGGGAGCTTTTGCAGACAGCTAGTGAGCACATGCCGAACGCCCAAATCTGTAAGCCTGGGAGAGACCACAAACTTGAGAATTTAGTACCACCTTTATAAAAGCAAAAGGGAGACTATTAGTACTTGACCTGTTGCTTTGGAAGACCCAGACAAGTTTAAGAATTTTGCCACAAGAGGGAGCAAAAGCCGTGAAGCAGGCATATTCATAGGTCTGAGAAAGCCTTAGAATCTGTAGCAGGACTGATGGAAGGTATCTCTCTCCCAAAGTTAGTCAGTGAAGACCTGAGAAAGTGACTGCCACTTGAAATGTAAAGACAGCAACACAAAACTTCATGAAACATAAAAAATCAAGGAAATGCGATCCCACCAAATGATCACAACAATTTTCCAGTAATCAACCCCAAGACATGAAGATCTGTGATTTACCTGCTACAGAATTCAAACAACTGTTTTGAGGAAACTCAATAAGCCACCAGAAAATACAGAGACAATTCATTGAATTTAGGAAAACAGTACATGAACAAAATGAAAAGTTTACCAAACAGATAGAAATCATAAAAAAGAACCAAACAGAAAGTTTTGGAACTGAAGAATACAATGAATGGAGTAGGGGGGGAAATACAATAGAGAGCATCAACAATAGAATGGATAGAGCAGAAGAAAGAATCTATAAAGTGGGAGACAAAACCTTTGAAATTATCTAGTCAGAGGTGAACAAAGAAAAAATAATACAAAAGATTTTCAGAGAGCCTACATAAACTATAGGATACTATTGAAAGAAGCAGTCTGTGAATTACTGAAGTCACAGAAGGAGAAGAGGAGAAGAGAGGGAGGAGGGGGCAGAAGGCTTATTTAAAGAAATAATGGCTGAGAACATCTCAAATCTGGGGACAGATTTGGCCATCCAAGTTTATCAAGCTTATAGGTCCTCCTAAGAATTCAACTCAAAAAGATCTTCTCTAAGACACAGTGTTATAAAACTGTCAAAAATAAAAGACAAAGAGAATACCTTAAAAGTGGCAGGAAAAACAATGTCTCTTAAGGAATCCTCATAAGTCTATCAGCAGATTTTTTAACAGAAATCTTAAAATAGCAAGTGGGATGGTATATCCAAAGAGTTGAAAGACAAAAAAAAACCAAACACCCCCCCACCCCAAAACCCTGCTATCCAATAATACTAATCCAGCCACATCATCATTTAGAAATGAAGGAGATAAAGAGTTTCCCAGACAAACAAAAACAGGGAGTTCGTCATTACTAGACCTACGTTGCAAGAAATGCTGCAAGGAATCTTTCTCTCTTTCTTTCCTTCTTTCCTTCTTTCCTTCTTTCCTTCCTTCCTTCCTTCCTTCCTTCCTTCCTTCCTTCCTTCCTTCTTTTTAGAGAGAGAGAGAGTGCTTGCACATATGAGTCAGGGAGAGAGGCAAAGAAAGGGAGAAAGAGAGTGAGAGAGAATCTCAAGTGGGTTCCATGCTCAGCTCAGTGCAGAGTCATGACCTAAGCCGAAATCAAGAGTTGGATGCTCAACCGACTGAGCCACCCAGGTGCCACTGTCAGGAATTTTTCAAGATGAAATGAAAGGATGATAATAAGTAACATATGCAAATATATTACACAGGTAAAGGTAAATATGAAGTCAGATTCAGAATATTCTAATAGGGTAATATGATGATGTGTTTACCACTTAACTCTAGTAAAAAGGTTAGAGAATAAAAGTATTAAAAATAATACTATAGGGGTGCCTGGGTGGCGCAGTCGGTTAAGCGTCCGACTTCAGCCAGGTCACGATCTCGCGGTCCGTGAGTTCGAGCCCCGCGTCAGGCTCTGGGCTGATGGCTCAGAGCCTGGAGCCTGTTTCTGATTCTGTGTCTCCCTCTCTCTCTGCCCCTCCCCCGTTCATGCTCTGTCTCTCTCTGTCGCAAAAATAAATAAACGTTAAAAAAAAATAATACTATAGCTACAGTAATTTGTTAATGAATAAACAATATAAAAAGGGGAGATATGTGACATTAAAACATAAAAGGGGGAGTAAAAGTGTAGAGATTTGGTATGCAATTGGAGTTAAGTTGTTATCAATATAAAATGTACTTATAAATATACTATAAGATGTTTTATATAGCCTCATGTAAACACAGTGTAGAAACCTACAGTGGATACACAAAAAACAAGGAGAGGGAGTCAAAGCATACCACTAGGAGAATTATTAATTCACAAAGGAAGATAATGAGAGAAAAAGAAAGGAACAAGAGAATGACAGAACAGGCAGACGACAATGAATAAAATGGCACTACTAAGTCTCTTGTATCAGTAATTATTCTGAATTTAAGGGAATTGTATTATCTAACCAAAAGGAATAGGGTGGCTGAATGGATACAAAAGCAAAGCAAGACCCAACAAGAGACTTATTTCATCTTTAAGGACACACATAGTCTCAAAGGAAAAGGATGTAAAAAAAATATTCTGTGCAGGTGGAAGACAAATGAGTTCAGGGGTAGGTATACTTATGTCAGACAAAATAGATTTTAACTCAAAAGCTGTGACAAGAAACAAAAAAAGGTCATTATATAATGATAAAGGAGAAAAATAATCCAGGGGATATCATAATTGTAAATACATATGTACTCAACATTAGAGCACCCAATGTATTCAGCAAATACTAACAGATCTGAAGGGAAAAATATACTACCATGATAATAGAGAAATTTAATACCCCACTTTCAAGAATAGATATACCATCAAAAAGAAAAGTTTGGACTTAAATTGTACTTTAGATCAAATAGACCTAATAGCATATACAGCATATACAGAACATTCCATCCAGCAACAGCAGAATACACATTCTTTTCAAGCACACACAGAACATTGTCCAGGATAGATCATATGGTATGTCGCAAAACAAGTCTTAGCAAATTTGAGAAGATTGAAATCATACTATGTATCTTTTGTGACCACAGTGGTATGCAACTAGAAATAAATAACAGGACAAAATTTGGAAGATCCACAAATACATGAAAATTAAAAGATGCCTGAATACCAATGAGTCAAAAAAAGAAATCACAAAGGAAATTTTTTAAAATCTTGAAACAAGTCTCCCTCTCTCTCTGCCCCTCCCCTGTTCATGCTGTGTCTCTCTCTGTCCCAAAAAATAAATAAACGTTGAAAAAAAAATTTAAAATCTTGAAACAAAAGAAAGTGAAACTACAACATGCCAAAACATAAAGGATGCAGCAAAAGCAGTTCAAAGAGGGAGGTTTTTAGTGATGAATTGCTACTTTAAGGGGAAAAAAACTCAAACAACCTAACTTTGCACCCGAAGAAACTAGAAAAAGAACAAACTAAGCTCAGAAAAACTAAAGAAAGAAAATAATAAGTGATGGGCATTGAGGAGGGCACTTGTTAGGATGAGAACTGGATGTTGTATGTAAGTGATGAATCATGGAATCTACTCCTGAAACCAAGAGCACACTGTATATACTATATGTTAGCTAACTTGACAATAAATTATATAAAGAAAAGAAAGAAAATGTTCATAATAAAATGTTGGATTAAAAAAAGAAAAGAAAATAATAAAGATCAGAGAATAAATGAATAAAATGGAGTCCAGAAAAAAAAACAATAAAAAATATGAACAAAAATAAAAGCTGTTTTTTGAAAAGATAAAAGAATTGACAAAGTTTTAGCTAGACTAATCAAGAAAAAAAAAAAAGAGAAGACTCAAGTAAATAAAATCAGTAATAGAAAGAGACATTACAACTGACACCACAGAGATACAATGGATCATAAGAGACTGTTATAAATAATTATAAACCAACAAATTGGATAGCCTATAAGAAATGGATAAATTCCTAGAAACATACAACCTACCAAGACTGAATCATGAAGAAATAGAAAAGCTAAATGGACCAGTATAAGTAAGGAGATTGAATCAATAATCAAAACCTTGCAACAAAGAAAGGCCAGGACCACACATTTTAAGAAGAATTAATACCAGTTCTTCTCAATCTCTTCCAAAAAGTAGAAGAGGAAGGAATTCTCCCAAACTCATTTTATGAGGCTAGCATTACCCTGATACCAAAGTCAGATAAGGATGATACAAGAAAAGAAAACCACAGGCTAATGTTCCTGATAAATACAAATGCAAAAATTGGCAACATTAGAAAACTGACTTCAACAGCATATTAAAAGGATCATACACCTTGATCAAGTGGGATTTATCCTTGAGATATAGGATAGTTTGGCATACACAAATCAATAAATGTGATACATCATTAATAGGATGAAAGATAAAAATCATATGACTATCTCAATAGATGCTGAAAAGTTTGGCAAAATACAACATCCTTTCATGAGAAAAACTCCCAACAAGTGGGTATAGAAGGAATGTAACTCAACATAATATGACAAGCTCACAGTTAATATCATACTCAATGGTGAAAGGTTGAAAGTTTTTTCTCTAAGATCAGGGAAAGACAGTTACTCATTCTCATCACTCCTATTCAAGATAGTACTGGAAGTCCGAGCCAGTAAAATTAGGCAAGACAAAGATATAAAAGATATCCAAATTAGAAAGGAAGAAGTAAAATTGTCTCTGTTTGAGGATGATATGTTTTTATATATAGAAAATCCTATGGGGCACCTGGGTGGCTCAGTCAGTTAAGCGTCGACTCTTGATTTTGGCTCAGGTCATGATCTCGCAGTTTGTGAGACTGAGCCCCATGTTGGGCTCTGCGCCAACAGTGCTGAGCTTGCTTGGGATTTTCTCCCCACCCCCTCTCTGCCTCTCCCCTGCTTGTTTTCTCTCTCTCTCTCTCTGAAAATAAATAAATAAATATTTAAAAAAAGAAAATCCTAAAGAATCCACCCAAAACCTGTTAGAACTAATCAATGACTTGAGTAAAGTTACAGGATACAAAATCAACATACAGAAATCAGTTGTGTTTCTCTACACTAACAGCAAACTATCTGAAAAAGAAATAAAGAAAACAATCCCATTTAAAATGGCATCAAAAGTGATAACATACTTAGGGATAAATTTCACCAAGGAGATGAAGATTGGTACACTGAAAACTATTAGTCTTTGTTGAAACAAATGGAAAGATACCCCATGTTTATGGATCAGAAAAATTAATATTGTTAGTGTCTCTCCTACCCCAAACCATCTATAGATTAAATGCAATCCCTATCAAAATTCCAATGACATTTTTCACAGAAATAGAAAAACAATCCTAAAATTTTATGGAACCACAAAAGGTCCTGAATAACCAAAGCAATATTGAGAAAAAAAGAACGAAACTGGAGGCACCACACTTCCCAATTTCAAACTATTCTACAAAGCTATAGTAGTCAAAACAGTATGGTACTGACATAAAATAGACTTATATGCCAATGGAATAGAATTGAGAGCATGGAAATAAACCCTCACCCATAAAGCTAGCTAATAGTTGACAAGGGAGACAAGAATACTCAATGGGTAAAAGATAGGCTTTTTAATAAATGATTTGGAAAAATGGGATAGTCACATGCAGAAGAATGAAATTGGAGCCCTAAATTATACCACTCATAAACATTAACTCAAGATGGATTAGAGAATGAAATGTTAAGACTGGAAATGTAAAACTCCTAGAAGAAAACATAGGTCAAAGACTCTGTGACATTGGTCTTGACAATGACTTTTTTGGATATGACACCAAAAACACAAGCAACCAAGCAAAAATAAGTACATGGGACTACATAAAACTCAAATACTTCAGGGGCACTTGGGTGGGTCAATTGGTTAAGCATCTGACTCTCGGTTTTGGCCAGGTCATGATCTCACAGTTTCATGGGGTCGAGCCCCAGAAAATTGGGCTCTTTGCTGGCAGTGTGGAGCCTGCTTGGGATTCTCTCTCTCTCCCTCTGCTCCATCTCCCCCACTCACATGCGCACATACATTTTCTCTCTCTAAAAAAAAAAAAAAGATAGGAAATTAAATCTGCCCAACTCTAGCATTCAGCATTCAGGTGCTTAACAACCATGCTATATACCTTTCTGAATTAAATTTATTCTTGAAGTTTTTATACTGTGTGGAAGGTAATCAAGAAATGAACAAACATTTATCTCACATTTTCTATGTGAGAAATACTGTAGGAGAAGTCAAAGAAGTAGAACATGGTTCCAGGCTCCTTCCACCTCCCCCCAAAAGCTTAGATTCTTTTAGGATTACAAGACACCTGAAAGCATCAAAGGCATCATGGTAGCAAGTGAAAATAGGTGAGTGGCTTGTATGAGTGTCTTTTCATCTATCCAGATCCTCTGCTGCTCTCAGGAGTGAGTGAATGAATGAACATTTAGAAGAAATCAGTTGATTTTTGTTGGACCCATATTGTTTTCTCAGCTTTTCTAAATGTCAGAAACTCCTCTGTTCCTTTTGTGAAGATAACTGATGAATGGAGGGATCATTCACCTGGAGAGAAGAGTCCCAAGTAGACAGAGGAAGCTGGTAACAAGCTTGTAGACATTGGGGTCACCTTTTTAAAAAGAGCTTAAGATCTGGATTGTAACAGTAGAAGCTTAGGTTTTGGGGAAATCTTTATCAATATGACAGGCCAAAAAAAAAAAAAAAAGATTTTCAATGTTATTTAAAGACTTCCTAATGAAGGGCACCTGGGAGTCTCAGTTGGTTAAGCATCTGACTCTTGATTTCAATTCAGGTCATCATCTCACAGTCGTGGTCAGGCTCTGTTCTGAGTGTGGAGCCTGCTTGGGATTCTCTTTCTCCCTCTCTCTCTCTGCCCCTCCCCTGCTGGTTCTCTCTCTCTGTCTCAAAATAAATAAATACATTTAAAACAATATTAAAAAATTCCTAATGAGATAGAACATCTTTTCATATGTTTATTGTCCATTTGTGTTTTTTCTATTGTGAATTGCCTGTGTATGTCCTTAGTTCATTTTACTTTTGGATTTTGTTGAGGTGGGTTTTAGGCAAATTGAGTTTGAAATAATGCATGTGTAAAAATGTCCAGTAAGTCATTGAAGATGCAGGATGAAGTCTCCAGGAAAAGAATGCAAATGAGCAAAAGTAGATTACTAACTCATAGCTCAAAGAGAAAAAGGATCCGGCAGAGGCAAAAAAGAAGTATTCAGAGTGACCTGGAAAAACATGTCCTCATATGATCCTTACCAGTCACACTTCCTGTTACTACATAATTTAGTGTGACATGCATATTCTTCCTCTCCAAGTATATTCAAGAAGACCCAAGGGTGCTGATTCATGTTCAGATGTTTGTCATTCTGACTATTATTTTTTCTTAGCAAACCCAAAATTCAGTGTGCCCCCTTGAGGCTAGAGGAGTCCACAGAACTGCCCTGGTGGTGTAATTCCAGAATGTGCTGCTGCTGCACTTTTGGCCAAGATGCCTAGTATACTGCCTTCTGAAACCAGAGCAGTCAGAAGACATGCCCCAACTAGGCCATATGACCCATGTGACCATGTTGGCCAGTGACCATCTGCATTATCACTACTGTTGCCAAAGCTGAACCTCAGGGTTGCTGTCTGCTGACCTTGGCCAAGCAAGACAGCTGTGGCTCAAGCTGTGGCTCTAATTATGCCACTAAGGATGTTGGATGTTGTAGATCCTAGTCCAGGCTATGGAGGTTCCTCATTGTAGAGGGACGAAGTGCACAATTTATTGTCAAATGGGATCTACACCAAATATAGCCCAGCCTTACCACCTTCAAATGCTTATGATACACATGGGCCCGAGTCTGCCTCCAGCCGACTGTGTTGGGAGCATATCCACTAATGAATCCAGACTCAGGATTCACTTTTCTCAGCTCATCTCTTCATCTATTTTCCCCTGTCCTCATGGTAAATTATCTCCTAGGGATCTTGTTGCTCTTTCCCGTTGGGTTGCGCTATCCAAAACCATCAAACAATTTTGATTCATTTGAACATGAGAGGGAAAGAAAGAAGTTCTCGCTTCCATTCCTCCCCAAAGTACTGGGATGTGTTGAGGGCTCTGACCAATACGCCCTCATTCCCAGCAGTATCTAAGTTTTCAACAGCAGTGGATATGTTTAGGCACAGAGTGGGGGTTGAGGGAGAGAGGGTATTATCAAAATGTCCTGTTGCATTGGGGCGCCTGGGTGGCTCAGTCAGTTAAGCGTCCAACTTCAGTTCAGGTCATGATCTCACGGTTTGTGAGTTTGAGCCCTGTGTCGCACTCTGTGCAGACATCTCAGAGCCTGGAGCCTACTTCAGATTCTGTGTCTCTCCCTCTCTCTGCCCCTCCCATGCTCATGCTCTGTCTCTCAATAATAAATAAACGTTAAAAAAAATTTTTTTTAAACGTCCTTTTAAAAAAGCACCTTCTCTGGGGCGCCTGGGTGGCGCAGTCGGTTAAGCTTCCGACTTCAGCCAGGTCACGATCTCATGGTCCGTGAGTTCGAGCCCCGCGGCAGGCTCTGGGCTGATGGCTCGGAGCCTGGAGCCTGTTTCCGATTCTGTGTCTCCCTCTCTCTCTGCCCCTCCCCCGTTCATGCTCTGTCTCTGTCTGTCCCATAAATAAATAAAAACGTTGAAAAAAAAATTAAAAAAAAATAAAAAATAAAAAAGCACCTTCTCTCGCTATTAACCAGGCAAAGTTAACCTGAAATGTTGAATCCCCAACAGAGGTGGGCTATGATGTTAATGAAGCTTAAGTGTTACTTGCTTCTACCCCTTCCAAGTAATAGGAAGGGCCCTAGCAATGTGTTCACGTGCTCACATATTTTGGTACACATCACAAAAGTAAGATATTTTTATATTGTTTTTCTAAAAGAAGTTTTCTCCCCCCAGTTATATGACCATTAGGCTCCACAAAACCTGGATCTATCCTTGATCTTGGGCAAAACTTTGTGAAGTTTTTTGTCGTCTAACTTTTAAGAAGCAAAGTGGAGTATTAGAATCAAGCCAATCTAATTCCATCCCTGTTTCCACTTCTTACTAGCTGTGTAATCCTAGACATGTTACTTAACTTCCCTGAACCTGAGGTTCTTCAGCTAGAAAAACAGAGGTAATAATCCATGCTTTACAGGATTGTTATGGGAATTAAAGCACGTAGCATAGTGTTTGGCACATAGTAATTAATCAAAAGCATTGTGTGTTATTGTGGTTCTTGTTATTATTACTTTGTTAACCACAAAAAGATCTTTTCTTTGGGGAGGTGGGTACTTATTTCCCACATTTCCTATTTATTGGGAAATGTGGAAATAGATATTTCCCACATATCTATTTATTCTCTCTTCTTATCCAGGCCTGATCAAAAAGAGCCTTGAACATGAAAGGACCCGGAAGAATGGGGCTCTGCTCTGAACTCTTAACTGAGTAATTCAGTTGCCAAGCACTATTGACTAGATTGCCTTCACTTTACCAATGTTATACTACAAAAAAAAAAAAAAAAAAAAAAAAATTCATATCCAGGTAAGAAGGCTAGAAAATGTCTTTCAAAACCATTTACTTTGGTTCTAAATCTCAAAGAGGAAATTTGATATTGAAAATATAGTTAATGAGTCAACATTCTTTCAAATGTGATGGGAAAGGGACAAGGTGGTAGGTCTTCAGCCCATGTGCCAATATGTCAATACAGGTGGCCATGCCCAGGAATATAGTGGTTCTTTTTTTTTAATTAAAGTGCCAAACATATTTAGTCTTTCAAGTGTATGCAAAGGGGGAAAAGTATAATTTAGTCACATACTCAGTTTAAAAAATGATGAAGTTTTGGAGCACCTGGGTGGCTCAGTTGGTTACGCATCCGACTTCGGCTGAGGTCATGATCTCGCAATTTGTGGGTTCTAGCCCCTCATCAGGCCCTGTGCTGACAGCTATGGGCCTGGAGCCTGCTTCAGATTCTGTGTCTCCCTCTCTCTCTCTGCCCCTCCCCTGCTCATGCTCTGTCTGTCTCTCTCTCTCTCAAAAAATAAACATTAAAAAATTGTTTTAAAAATGATGAAGTTTTGGGGTGATGGTGGGGTGCTCCAGAGTCAACGGCCAAGAAGGAATTCTTGAAGACGTCTTTGGTGCGAAAGGTGATTTTATTAAAGCACAGAGACAGGACCTGTGGGCAGAAAGAGCTGCACTGAGCTTGTGACAAGTAACTGATTATATATTCTTAGGTTGGGAGGGGGTTAGGGATAAAGTAAGTCTCTAAGGTATTTTGGAAACAAGGTTTCCAGGACCTTGAGGGGCTAGCTGCTGTTAGGAAAAGAAGCCATTTATTACCGTTTCAGAAAACCTCAGTCTTGAGACCCTTCAAGTATATATCAGGGGGCCATAAGCTTGGAGTATGATTGCCAGCATATATCTTGGGGGAATTAGGATAAAAGGAGTTTCCAAAGGAATTTTTGTATGTTAAAGTAGACTTTCATAGAATCCTGTGGGGTCAGGATAATGTCAAGCCAAGATTCCCTTTTGCGTCTAGTAAAGTGTCATCGTCAAGGCAGCTGAGCTCCTAGAAGGAGGTCATTCTGCCTGTTTCAAGGACTTGTCAATGGGCTGTAGACAGTAAGGGAATTTAATTTTTCATTTGCCTTAGTTTCCTGAATTACCATGGCAAGCATTTAAACCCCTTTCCTTTGACTTGGGTAGCCAGGAGCATTGGAGAAATATCACACATATCCCACCTGGGGAAGGGGGGTTGCTGTTAGCCTGTACTTTGCCCTCAGCTTGCACCATGCTTTCTCATCAAGAAGTATGGAGTATACACATAGGTGCTCTAGTAAAGAAGACTCAGGAATGAAAGACAATACCTCAAATTCACTCAAGGAGTTATTTGGAACACAGAAGAAACCCAAGGAGATGGGTACATTTCTTATAATTGCTTAATTGACTGTTTTGCCTGTGGGTCACATAGTAACTTACCGTAACCATAGCTTGTAATTGAAATGTTGTTTTAGTTAAGAAGACAACATGACCATGAATCCTTCTATGAAAGGATTTCAGCCCAAGGCATTTAATTCTGTTTCAGAACTCAGGTCTACTGGGGGGGGAGGAAGCACATTCTTCTGAATTCCTTAATACTGAACTTCAAAATCTTTGTCTGGCTTATCTTTTTTTTTTCTAATTTATTTATTTTTGAGAGACAGAGAGAGACCGAACGTGAGCAGGGGAGGGGCAGAGAGAGAAGGAGACACAGAATCTGAAGCAGGCTTCAGGCTCTGAGCTGTCAGCACAGAGCCTGATGCGGGGCTCGAAGCCACAAACCGTGAAATCATGACCTGAGATGAAGTCGGACGCTTAACCGACTGAGCCACCCAGGCACCCTGGGCTTATCTTGAATACACCTCTGCTGCCTCTTCTTCCAGTACCACCCTCCCGCTACCAAGAATAGTTGTTCTCCTGCAGTTATATTTATCTTCATTCTTCCACATTGCCCTCTCCTCAACCCCACAAACACACATATGAGAGTGGCTCTGTAAAGTCAGTGGGAATTTTGCCCTCTAACTCCCTTCTCACTGAGGCCTTGTAGACCACAATTTTAATTTCCACCTTCTCTAGTCTTTGCTTGCTTTCTTTCTTTCTTTCTTTCTTTCTTTCTTTCTTTCTTTCTTTCTTAATTTGAATTCAAGTTAGTTAACATGTAATGTAGTATTGGTTTCAGGAATAGAATTTAGTGATTAATATATAACACCCGGTGTTCATCCCAACAAGTGCCCTCCTTAATGCCCATCACCCATTTAGTCCATCCTTCCACCCACCTCGCCTCCAACAACCCTCAATTTGTTCTCTATATTTAAGAGTCCCTTTCTGTTTTTATCCTATTATATTTTTCCTTCCCTTCCCTTCTGTTCATCTGTTTTTTTTAAATTCTACATGTGAGTGGAAGCATGTAGGTGGCTCACTCAGTTGAGCATATGACCCTTGATTTCATGAGCTCAGGTCATGATCCCAGGGTCATGGGATTGAGCCCTGTGTCAGGCTCCACGCTCAGTGTGGAGCTTGCTTAGGATTCTCTCTCTCTCTACCTCTTCCCCTTTCCCTTGCTGGCTCTCTCTCTCTAAAATAAAAAAAATAAAAATAAAAATAACATTAAAAAATTCCATATATGGGTGAAATCATGATATTTCTCTTTCTCTGACTGACTTTTTTCACTTAGCATAATAAACTCTAGTTCCATCCATGTTGCTGCAGATGGCAAGATTTCATTCCTTTCATCGCTGAGTAATATTCCGTTGTGTGTGTGTGTGTGTGTGTGTGTGTGTGTGCATGTGTGTGTGTATATATATATATATATATATATATATATATATATATACCATGTCTTCTTTATCCATTCATCAGTCAATGGACATTTAGGCTCTTTCCATAATTTGGGTATTGTTGATAGTGCTGCTATAAACATTGGGGTGTATGTGCCCCTTTGAGTCAGCATTTTTATATCCTTTGGATAAATACCTAGTGGTGCAATTGCTGAGTCATAGGGTAGTGCTATTTTTAACTTTTTGAGGAAACACCATACTGTTTTCCAGAGTGGCTGCACCAGTTTGCATTCCCACTAACAGTGCAAAAGTGTTCCCCTTTCTCTGCATCCCCGCCAACATCTGTTGTTTCCTGAGTTGTTAAGTTTAGCTATTCTGACAGGTGTGAGGTCATATCTTATCCTGGTTTTGATCTGTATTTCCCTTAGGATGAGTGATGTTGAGCATCTTTTTACATGTCTATTAGCTATCTGGATGTCTTCTTTGGAAAAGTGTCTATTCATGTCTTCTGCCTTTTTCTTCACTGAATTATTTATTTTTTGGGTGTTGAGTTTGATAAATTCTTTGTAGATTTTGGATACTAACCCTTTGTCTGATATGTCATTTGCAAATATCTTCTCCCATTCTGTCAGTTGCCTTTTAGTTTTGTTGATTATTTCCTTCATTATACAGAATCTTTTTATTTTGATGAAGTTCCAATAGTTCATTTTTGTTTTTGTTTCCTTTGCCTCCAGAGCAGTGTCTAGTAAGAAGTTGCTCTGGCTGATAACAAAGAGGTTACTGCCTGTGTTCTCCTCTAGGATTTTGATGGTTTCCTGCCTTACATTTAGGTCCTTCATTCATTTTGAATTTATTTTTGTGTATGGTGTAAGAAAGTGGTTCTACTCTTATTTTCTATCCTCTCCTCCACACTTCGATCTATCTTTCCCCATATTTCACAAGCATTTCCAACAATAGGCAAAACAAATGGAAAATTACAATGATTTTTTAAATCTCCAAATAGGTTGAATACAATTCATTGCTATACCAACATTCAAAGTCTGTTGGGAAAGTCTTTCATAATTGTGAGGAAAGGCTTCAAAAAGACAGCCTCTTGGCACAATAGCAGAACATATTGAAAATACACAGAGGGGCACCTGGGTGGCTCTGTCAGTTAAGCGTCTGACTCTTGATTTCAACTCAGGTCATGATCTCACAGTGCTTGAGTTGCAGCCCCACATGGGGCTCTGCACTGACAGTGCGGAGCCTGCTTAGGATTCTCTCTCTCTCCCCCTCTCTCTACCCCTCCCTTGCTCTCTCTCTCTCTCTCTTAAAATAAATAAACAAAATAAAAAAAATAGTGTTTAAAAAAAGGAAAATACACAGAAAATCTGTCTGGAAAGCAATTATAAACCAAATTGCTAACAATGCTTATATAAAGGGGATGAGAGATATTTGCACAGAAATAAAAAGGAGAAAATATTCTCATAATCCCTCAACATATGCTCTTCTTATTTTAAGTTTTCTCATTTATTTTAGGAAAACAAATAAGGAATAACAGAAAGAGCAAATACAAGGAAGTGACAAATATTGCAAAATTCTTTCAGAAAAGGTCCCTGGGCTCATTTCTCTTGGCACAGAGCTTTGGTATTTTATTATAATAAGACTTTGGTATTTTATGACGGTAAGATTGTTATACTGGTGTATCTAAATGGTCCAGGTCAAGTCCTTCGTGGTGGCAGACAGCTGATGATAGGCTGGGAAGGAGAGCTACAGGGAGCTACTGTGGGCAAAAACTTTATCTTTATTGGGCACAACCACAAAGTCATCAGAACTATTAAGAAAGCAATACTCTGGTGTGAATGTAAGATGGCTCCCTTCTTCATAGACAGGGTGGGAACTAAGAAGAAAATGACATAGGTCAAGTACCTGTGAACTTCTGTCAGTCTTTGAAAAGAAGGTAAATATGTCAGAGAAGGTGTGGAACAATACAGAGCTTTTAAAAGCAAAATTCTTGAACAAAGTCTTTTTTTCAGAATGGACCTAATTTTAATTTAAATTACTGGTGTGGGAACCAGGAATTAGACAATTAGACAGAAGAGCTGGTTTCCAGTAATGCTTTCTTTCACACACACACACACATACACAAATGTCTGTACAGTTAGCCAAAGAAAACATTACTGAGACACAAACCTGGTTAACATTCTATAGGGCAATAAACATCTTCAATGTTAATTTCTCTGAAGACTATAAAATCATAATTATAACACTATATCAAATCCTTTGAGGGTAACCTCCAACTTTAAAGGCTGTAGCCCTTTTATCGGTGGTAAATTGTTAGTCAACTATACATTGAAAACAAAGTTACAATGATCACTAGAATCAGTTGAGGGTAAACCAGGACTGCATGGTTTCTCCATCCCTCTGGAGAGACTCCTAGTATTATCTGTGAAGGCTGTCAGTATTTATCTTTGTAAAGGAGCCTTTGTAAAGGTATTTTCCTATACCAGCATTGCTAGACTTGTGTGTAAAGTAGGAATAAATAGGAGGAGGGATGTTTAGGGATTCAACCCATGACTTTCAGTATTTGGAATGTGTGAAATCAGTTTTGGCTTCTCAGGAACCTCTTTGGCTCACCAGCTAATTCCTCACTGAAGTCTATTTAGGCAAAGTGACGGTTCCCTTTCTAGCTGCCTTCACTACCAAAGCTGCTTCTCTTCAATGCAAGAGTTAGAGAACCATTTATAAAATCAGGACCAAGAGAGATCTTGGTGGCAGGGATTTATTTTTCCTCCTTACCTTTGTATCCCTTCTCCTAACATAGGGGCTGACACATAGTAGGCATTAAGTAAGTGAAGTAAGCATAAACAAACTTAACTAGACAATAAATATGACTTGTCCACAAACTATCCAGTACTGGAATGGGATGAAATTGAATAAATGGAGTTGGTGAATTTTCTGTTTAAAATTTAGTAATCTTTCCAGAAAGTAGGGGAGTCAGGTATCCTATTAACCTCACTTTCATTATGAAAAATCTTCTATACATTTATTCTTCCTCCTGCATCTCTGAGGCTAAATACCTCAAAATTTTGTTCTTATAAGTGCTTTGAAAGAGACAGTAAGAGGAGAACCCAAATTTGGTTCATTTGTGATTTTTCGAGGATAACTTCTGTTCTCTAGGGGACATATTAACTTCTCAGTGATTGGGATTGAACACAACACTTTGTTGCTTCGTGCTTCCTTGGTATGAACTGCTACTTGCTTCGGACAAGCAGGGAAGAAGCCATTTTCAAGACTGAAATATATTATCAGTTGTAGACCCTATAGTATTCCCACAAAGTTGATGAAAATCCTTTGAGTTTATTCTCTTCCTGGTAATCTGTGATATAGTCTTAGGAAGAATCTTATTGTAATGCAACAGCATTTACCTATTTTGTGTATACTCTCGTGTGGAGGGGGGGAGGGCATGCATATGTGTGTGAAAGAGAGAGAGAGAGCACTTAAATGTTTGATTTGTTGTTTTTGTTTGAAGAACAATCTAGATTAAATTTTAGGAAAGGTTGACTCAGGTTACAGGATCTCTGTGCTAGGGCGCAACCAATCCATGGTACTGGAGCCGTAGTCTCCCTCCACCTCTGGCTATCTTCCAAGAGGATGGGGAGGATATGCTGAGTCCTCTAACTCAGATGTGGCTGTATTTAAAGCTTATATCTAACAATCCTACATTAGTCCTGCTTCCTCGTCCTCTGGGTGGGTCAGGATGAAATTTGTTCTGATGAAAACCGCACCTAAGGGGAGGAATTAGCTGGTAAAAGGAAAACTTTAGAATCAGGTGATACCTGGTTTTCATAGGCAAATTGAATCCCCCCACCCCACCCCAGTGTGAAAAAATTGTATTCCCTGCTTTAGGGAAAGCTCCCGTACTTTGTATCCCGCAGTGTCCTTGGAGAGCACTAACTTCTCTGTCATTGCCAAGGATGAGGTTAAAATGAATATTTTACTTCATCCATTTTGGGGACCCAGTTTGAACCCAGAGGAATGGAGATTGTTTGAGACAGAATATTTGATTTCTTGCTCATGGCTCATGTGTTGTCCTCATGCTGTCTCTAAAACAATTTGCCCAAATCTTTGTGGTTTCCCAACCAGCCTCTTCCCTTCTCTGGTTGTATGTAAATAACTATCCATACAAGATTAGAGCAAGAAAATAAATGACAATTGAAATGTAAACCTTTGTTTTTCAGCCATCCCCCAAACTTCCTCTTTGCATCTGGAAACCTATATTTCTGTATTTTTCTGTGGGTCTAGCATATTTTTCTTAGCAGAAACATGGTAGAAATTCTTAGAGGTCAGTAAAACCCTGGCCTATAAGAAAAGTAGGACATAGTAACTTAATATATTTGGGAAAATCACTATGAACTCAAGACTTTAAAAAGCTCTGTATTCACCAGCTCTTGGCTTCTTGGCTTCTCGAATGCCCCAGGGGCAGTAGTTTTTGCTCCCTCACCAACTCTCCTGTGTAGAAATGCTCAGATTTGTCTCTTTGATACTTTTCTCCACTAGAAGGACCTGCACTCCTTGGACTGCAGTTTCCAAGATTAGAGACAGGAAAAAAAAAATTTAATGGGTCAGGAAATATCCTTCCATTGCCAGACAACAAGGATTCTTTAAAAACACATTAGCTGGGGCTCGTGGGTGGCTCAGTCGGTTAAGCGTTCGACTTCAGCTCAGGTCATGATCTTGCAGTCTGTGAGTTCGAGCCCTGCGTTGGGCTCTGTGCTGACAGCTCAGAGCCTGGAGCCTGCTTCGGATTCTGTGTCTTCCTCTCTCTCTGACCCTCCCCTGTTCATGCTCTGTCTCTCTCTGTCTCAAAAATAAATAAACGTTTAAAAAAAAATTAAAAAAAAAGACAACACATTAGCGCCAGAGCTGAAAGGACAAAGGAGACAAATTAAAGGTGTTCAACTGACTAAATTTTGAAAAATTAAGAATGACGTGATTATTTTTATTAAGTTCATAATAATACTCAAACGAAGAAAGTTAAAATAAATGTTACAAAAGGTGAATATAAGACAAAAGAATGGTGAAGATGTATAGATTTGTTCAATTTTTACCTTTTACTGAATTTAATTGGTCAAGAGAGTAGTTTTCTTTTCAATTTATATGTCTTGCTAATGGTTTCTTTTTTAATGTTTATTTATTTATTTTGAGAGAGGGAGAGAGAGAGACAGACAGAGTATGAGGGGAGGGGGAAGGGGCAGTGAATGAGGGAGACACAGAATCCGAAACAGGCTCCAGGTTCAGTACTGTCAGCACAGAGCCCAAGTTGGGGCTTAAACCCACGAACCCACAAGATCATGACCTGAGCCAAAGTCGGACACTTAACCAACTGAGCCAACCAGGCACCCCAAGGATAATTAAAAAAAAAAAAATTTTTTTTTTACTGTTTATTTATTTTTGAGAGAGAGAGAGAGAGAGAGAGAGAGAGAGAATGTGAACAGGGGAGGGGCAGAGAGATAGGGAGACACAGAATCCAAAGCAGGCTCCAAGCTCTGAGCTGTCAGCACAGAGCCCGATGTGGGGCTCAAACTCATGAGCTGTGAGATCATGACCTGAGCTGAAGTCGGATGCTTAGCCGACTGAGCCACCCACGTGACCCTAGGATAATTTTTTAAAGAGGGCATTATATCTATATGATTTCCTCATATAGATATAAAATAAGTCTATGTGAAAGAGTTTATTTCACTCATTAATGAGAGAATCAGCCCTCTGTTACCACTTGGTCAAAGAAGATTTCAAAAAACCACATATTGTAGGCAATAGGAATGCTGAAATGAATTTACAGACAGATGCAACATGGGTATATCTAGAGGCAGTAGTAAATTGCCTTCAACTGTTAATTTGCATTTCAATGGACAGAAATTATCTTTACTATTATTAGTTCACTGCAATTTACAGAGTTGTAAAATAGTTTGTAGTGTAGGAGAAGTATATTATTCTTCTATCATTCTAAGTTCTTGGCTGGGACCTCTGTAACAAAAGACATTCATTCACAAGAGTTTGTTTACTATAAATTCTGTGTGACATGAGAGCTTTCATAAGGAAATGAAGGCCTGAAGAAATGGTTATACCTGAGGGTTTTAGTGCTAGGTTTGATGAAGAGTGGAGAGGTGTAGAAAAATGTGATAGAACAAAAAAAAAAAAAAAAAGAGTATGAACTTAGTATAGTAAACTGGGTAAATAGCAAGACCTCTTTGTTCAGATTCCTCTTGGACATCGTTAGAGATAAAGATGTTCTTTTCCTCAGTGTGTGGGGGGTGGGGCACCTCTTACATGATGGCTTTGTAACTTGCTCCAGGAGAAGTCCTTCCTGCACATGTCATTTCTCAACTTCCTTCAGCTTAAAATATTCCATATGTCAAGATGCCATGTTTTGGGGTAGTGTGTCCTGAGCCCCATCAAGTTAAAAGACAGTGCAACTTGGAAAAGTGTGCTAGACAGGACAGCCAATAATTTTTATTTTTTGCCTATTTCAAAGCCTCACAATTTTTCCCGACAGTCTGTTTTTAAAGTATATAAATGTCCTTATTTCTATGTCTGTTGTTAACCTTAAAAATAAAACTACCAGGGGGTGACCGGGTAGCTCAGCCGGTTAAGTGTCCAACTTCGGCTCAGGTCATGATCTTGCAGTTCATGGGTTCAAGCCCCAGGTCAGGCTCTGCGCTGACAGCTCAGAGCCTGGAGCCTGCTTCAGATTCTGTGTCTCCCTCTCTTTCTCTGCCCCTCCCCCACTTGTGCTCTGTCTGTCTCTCAAAAATGAATAAACGTTAAAAAAAAGAAAACATGAAACCATTTACCATTTTGTAGAGAGACACTATGAATCAAAAAATTCAAATCTATAGGTAAAGCGATGAACTCAAAGTAAAAGTGAGTTTAAAAAAATTTTTTTTAATCTTTATTTATTTTTGAGAGAGAGACAGCGTGTGAGCAGGGAAGGAGCAGAGAGAGGGAGACACAAGGACGTTTAAAGTAGGCTAGGGTAAGCTGTGATGTTTGGTAGGCTAGGTATTAAA
>NW_024412391.1:47774235-47805813 GCF_014898765.1 Herpailurus yagouaroundi
TTTTTTTTTTTTTTTTTTTTTTTAAATTTTTTTTTCTTTTTTTTTTTCAACGTTTTTATTTATTTTTGGGACAGAGAGAGACAGAGCATGAATGGGGGAGGGGCAGAGAGAGAGGGAGACACAGAATCGGAAACAGGCTCCAGGCTCTGAGCCATCAGCCCAGAGCCTGACGCGGGGCTCGAACTCATGGACCGCGAGATCATGACCTGGCTGAAGTCAGACGCTTAACCGACTGGGCCACCCAGGCGCCCCTCTTTCTTTCTTTGTTGTTGAGAGAGAGAAAGTAAGAGAGAGAGGCAGACAGAGAATCTGTAGCAGTCTTGGCACTGTCAGTGAAGAGCCTGGCGTGGGGCTCAAACTGTGAGATCGTGACCTGAGCCAAGATCAAGAGTTGGACACTTAACTGACTGAGCCACCCAGGCGCCCCTGACTTATGACATTTTTGAGGATGTAAACCCATCATAAGTTGAGGAATATCTACATAATAGAGGTTTAATTCAATAACTAGTGGCTAAGGATGGACTCATTTAGACTAAGTGATCAGATTCCAAATCCAATTGAGAAGTAATCACTTGACTACCCAAACCCTTGTAGTACTAGTAATCAGTATAATATTGTGTGTTTGTTTTATCTCTAAATTGTTTAAAGCATTTATAAGAACTTGTATGTTAAATTTGTAATTTTAAGTAATTATGTAGAGAGTGCAGTTAAATAAGTTTCTAGTCAATGTTTGAATATCTGGGAAACTTTAACCTCTTACATCTGTCGATTTGTTTATCAGTTGTATGAATTGTGTGTAAATGTTTAGAATAATGTTGGTCACCTAATATTTAAAGAATTGCTAAATGCTTAACGCATCAGTTTTCCCCTGCAATACTGATGTATAAAGTACGATCCCCAAATCACTTATATCATACTCATGGTCTGCAGGTGGGCTGGGTGGCTCTCCTTCACACTGTGAGTTGAGTTTAGACATGTTCCATGTGTTTCTGTTGTGGGACCAGTAGCTAGCTACTCAGGGCATTTCTTTTTTTTTTTTTTTTTTTTTTTAATTTTTTTTTTTTTTAAGGTTTTATTTATTTTTGAGACAGGGAGAGACAGAGCATGAACAGGGGAGGGTCAGAGAGAGGGAGACACAGAATCTGAAACAGGCTCTGTGCTGACAGCTCGGAGCCTGACGCGGGGCTCGAACTCACGGACCGAGAGCCGAAGTCGGCTGCCCAACGGACTGAGCCACCCGGGCGCCCCTACTCAGGGCTTTTCTTAAGGCAAATAGAAATGCAAGAGAAGAGAGTGGGAACATGTGACTACCTTAATTCCTAGGCTCAAAATTGACAGGCTCTCTTTTCTGCCCACATTCCATTATGTAACGCAAGTCAGATGGCTACGGCCAGTGTCCAACAGGTAGGGAAGGACACTTAGCTTCCAGTGAACCTTGGCAAAAGGATGAAGGCAGGAGAATTCTAAGCAAATAGCATAATCACACTTAAAACATCCTAGATCAAAATATTGGATATTCGCCAAAGCACAAATAGTTACCATTTCCTATGCACAAAAGCCTCTCAAAAGACTTTATCTAAAGCAAAATTCCAAGTAGTGAAAGATTATTTTTCTGGGGTCAAATGTAATATGATGTGAACTTAACATTATTTGATCTTAGTGTTTTTGAAGCAGGATTGCAAAATTACTCATGACACAGACATTTAGAAGAGATTTAGTTTCTTTATTTTGTCTATAGCTGTTTGGTCTTATGGCTGGGTAGGTGCTGGGAAAGAAAACAAAACCAAACAAACTTGGTTTGTTTAAAGTGTAAACAAATCTGGTTTAAAGTGTATTCTGATCCAGTCATTTAAGCCACCTCATTAGGTAATTCTCAGGTTCTCAGATTTCCCACATTTTTACTCCTCACTGCTCTCTTATCTGAAAGTATATGGGGCAGGAGTAGAACTTACTTAGAACTTATAGTATGGGGCAGGGAAAGCAGCCTCTATTGCCTTCTCCTGGTTCTTGATTTTGTACTGGTCAGTTTATCCAGGTTTTGGCTGAAAACTTCAGTAGCTACTAAATTGTCTATCTTTTCCTGGTTCAGTCAGGCCTATTTACCCTTCCTCATTGGCTTGGCCCCATTTTGGCTCTCTCTTTTTATAGACCTTTCCAAGTCTCTCCCCCATCCAGCCCCTGGCCAGGCTGTCCTTCCTGAATAACTTTTACTGTGGGATCGTCTCTCTCATTGCCACAACAGGTCAGTCCCAAGGCAGGCTGCTGGCTCTCAACAATTTGTCCATGTTACCAAGGTAGGCTTTGGAGTACAAACTAAGTTCTCTACCCACATCTCCATTTCTCCCAGGGACCCCAGCACTCCAGTTTCCTACTCATGCTGGGGCATCTCAGGCTGAGATGAAGCCACTCAGTGTAGCTGTCCCAGAATCCCACATGAGTAAGATGACCAACTTGGAGCATGAGTTTCTCACTGCCCACCTTTCCTTTCCTCTGACCCCTCTTTTCCTTCTCCTGATCCCCTGGACCATAAGAGAAAGGTTTACCTCTACTTCTCTATCCCTTTTTTTTTTCTACCACAGAGTAGGAAGTTTCTTGGCATAGTGTATAGGAAAAGGAGGAAAAGCTCTATGATTTGGTTTGCCAAGTCTAGTTTCTAACAGGTTAAGTAGAGCCAAAGAGAAATAGAAAACCTCTTTCACCTTGACAGTTTCTCACTTCAAAATCCTAGTTTACATGTCAGAAGCTAAGTGTTACTTCTTTCATTCATAATTACCATCCTCTCCCCAACAGGCACCCAGATGAATGCTTTTAGATCATTAAAGAGAAAGGACTAGCAAAAGCAAAAGACAAAAACACGTGGGTGTTTCAAAGTCCTGCTGCTACTGACACTTCGTATTTGTCAGGGCTCAAGTTGAATAATATTTCAGAAAAACAGATTTGTTTCCACTTTCAGATCTATTGCATTCTTAGGCAACATGTTAGAGAGGAATCTAGGGCATACATGACGTGAAGGTTGATATTCACTTGTAAACAGTCATTAACTTTTTGTACGTGTGTATTTGGGGATTGGGAGGCAGCCAGGGAGTGGTGAGCATTATCTAAGAATAGAAAAGAAAAATAAATTAGTCATCTCCAAATTAGCTGTCATTATAGGCTGGTCAATAGAAACCCTTGCCATGTTTATCACCCACCCTTGCTTGCTCTCTGATCAAAAGAAATCTCATTTGCATTGTCCTGATTCCCTGAGCCTTCTTTCTGTGGCCAGACGCTGGGCTGTGCAACTTTATGACAATGAGCTGCTGCTCTGTGGGGTTAAGCACCTCAGGAGGAGATATCACCTCTTCTCTTGGTTGACAGCCCCTGGGAAGTTTGGGAGCACTATTCTAGTAGGAGCCATAAATCACAGAATTAATGCTGCTCCTGCTCTTCAGGGCTTTTAAGAAATGGAAAGCACTTCATACGTATCATTTAGCTTCTCAAATCCTATCCAGAGTAGAGTTTTGTAGAATCTCCGAGAGGAGATTTCAAAACAATCCCCAACTCCACCAGGACTTGCTAAGGTCTGGAGGTGAACTGATTTCAAATGAAAAGGAAACACTGCACCTACTGCTTTTATTCTATTACTGTGCTGGCATCTATGCTAAGAGACACCTTGCTACAAGACACTTTGATAGCATCATGCCCTGTGGAGTGATCCTCTGAGAGTTACAAGCTTCTTAGTAGAAGATATTTTCTTTCTCATATATCTCCCTGGGCCTTTAAAATCCTTTTGGGGAACCTGGGTGGCTCAGTTGGTTAAGTGTCCAGCTTTGGCTCAGGTCATGATCTTGTAGTTCACGGGTTCGAGCCCCATGTTGGGCTCTGTGCTGACAGCTCAGAGCCTGCTTCAGATCCTCTATCCCCCTCTCTCTGCTCCTCCCCCACTTATACTCTCTCAAAAATAAATGAAACATAAAAAAAAAAAGAATGAAATGCCTAGATTACTTGAGTGTAAACCTTCCCTGTTTTCCTTGAAATCTTTGGTGGAATCTACTGTATTCTGGAATGTTGTATGTGAACGATTTTGGTTTTGATATTGGTATGTGATATTTGATATTGATATTGATTTGGTGGAAACTGAAGAAGGTCACAAATTTGACATGAGAGGTAATGAGATGTGGGGGGATAGAGCAGCTCAATAGGCCACTGGAGACTGGACCTGAGAAGTCCTGAGGTGGTAATTCACTGAAATCCTGGAGAGGCGTCAGAGCTTCCCTTGGCAGGAGGGGCTGGGAATGCCTCCAGGCATAAATGACATTGCATGTAAAAATGAAGGATTTAAATAAGATTATCCCTAAATTGATGAGGGATAGAGAGAGACAGGGAGACAGGGAGAGGGCGTTAGGGACAAGGAAGGAAGTACATTTATTTATTTTATTTATTTTTTAGAAGTTTTTATTATTTTTTATTTGAGAGAGAGTACAAGTGGGGAGAGGGGCAGAGGGAGAGAGAATCTTTTATTTTATTTAATTAATTTTTTTAGAGAGAGAGAGAATGGGGGAGAGAGACATCGAGAGAGGGAGAGAGAGAATCCCAAGCAGCCTCCATGCTTAGTGCAGAGCCTGATGTGGGGCTCGATCCCATGAACTGCGAGATTGTGACCCGAGCCAAAATCAAGAGTCAGATGCACAGGTGACTGAGTCACCCAGGCAGCCTGGACGTGCATTTATGAAGCCTATAGGATGACCATAGTCTTGATTGCCTGCAACAATCCCAGTTCAAACAACACATTTTACAGTCATCGAATTAAGGCCCTCCTATGTGCCAGGGTCTGCATATTCAAAAGAGAGATTAAGTAACAGAATGCTTTCTATGTATTTCTATATTATCCTTACCACAAATGCTACCAGGTAAGTTTTTTTTTGTTTTTGTTTTTTTTTTTCTGTTTGACAAATTTCAGGAATAAGGCTCAGAGATGTTAAATAATTTGCTTAAAAGTTCACACTACTGGTAAGTGACAGAGCTAAGGTTCAAGTTCATACCTGTCTCACTCTAAAGCTCATCTTCTTTTCATTCTTTTTTCATCCTAATGTATGAGGGGTTTGGGGGATATATGACAATACAGTGTCGTTATGAGCCTAGTTAGATTGTGCACTGTGTATTTCCCCATAACATATCCTTTTCATAGACAGCTTTGGAATACTCCTAAATTTATGCATCAATGGTTTCAGCTCCGAACCACATGGATTATGGCTTGAATTAATTAGGAGACTGTAAGTAATAGAATGTCTGACTAACCATGGCTAAACAGTAAGGGTCCATTATCTTACAAAAAAGAAATCTGGAAGTGGAAGGTGTTGGAAGGCTTAAGGATGTTTGAGCTCTTGGTCATCTAGACTGCAATTCTCTTGGCTTTCTCCTCATGGTCACATGACAGTTGTCACTGATCCAAATGTTCTGTCCTCATCTGACCATACCAACAAAAAGAAAGGGTTTTCTTCTCATATGACTTTCTCTTTTATCAGGGAAGAAAATATTTTTAATAACTGTTAGCTGGTTTTTCCTTACAATTGTTTGACCCCCATTGTTTATCATTCTTTTTTTTCATTGTTTTTTAAGTTTATCTATTTTGAGATAGAGAGAGCATGAGCAGCGTAGGGGCAGAGAGAATCCCATGCAGGCTCCATGCTGTTAGCATGGAGCCCAACACAGGGCTTGAACTCATGAACTGTGACATCGTGACCCCAGTTGAAATCAAGAATCAGATGCTTAACTGACTGAACCACCCACACACCCCACAAACTCATTCTTATACCAGTGTAAATAAAGGGTAATAGGACTACTGTGTTTGGCTTTGGCTGCTTATGATTCCTTCCCAGAAGCAGAATTGACCTTCCTTGAGCATATTGCTGCCTGACACTTGAACAAATTTGAATTCTAGGCGTGATGGGGAAGGCAAGAACAGCACCTGGATCTATAGTGTCTTTTACAGGATTCTCAGCCAAAGGTTCATGATGGTGGATCTGTGTGAGCAGGGCTACTGTGATAAGTCACTGTTCTTATGTGCTGGAGAAGATCCTTCTTGAAAAAAAATTTTTTTTTGTAATCTTTATTTAGTTTTGAAAGACAGGCAGAGTGTGAGCAGGGGAGGAGCAGAGAGAGAGGGAAACACAGAATCCAAAGCAGGCTCCAGGCCCTGAGCTGTCAGCACAGAGCCCGTCGCGGGGCTCGAACTCGCAAACTGTGAGATCATGACCTGAGCCAAAGTCAGACACTCAACCGACTGAGCCACCCAGGCGCCCCTCCTTCTTTATTTTATTTAAAAAATTTTTTCTTAATGTTTATTTAGTTTTGAGAGAGAGAGAGAGAGAGAGAGAGAGAGAGAGAGAGAGACAGGCAGAGTGTGAAAGAGGGAGGGGAAAAGAGAGGGAGAGATGGAACTTGAAGCAGGCTCCAGGCTCTGAGCTGTCAGCACAGAGCCCAACGCAGGGCTTGAACTCACAAAATGTGAGATCATAACCCGAGCCAAAGTCAGACGCTTAACCAACTGAGCCACCCAGGCACCCCTGGAGGAGATGCTTCTTAATAACTAACACTCCTCTCTCATCCCTGCCCCATGGATTAATGCAAAAAGTTGGATTCAAGTTTCTGAGTTTGCACTTGTGAGAAGTAACTGCCATTCTTTGGTACATGGTGTTTTTAACATAAAGAACACTATTGTTCTAAATTCCCACTCTTTGCTCAAATGTTTTTGAGGAAAGAACAGTATGAGTCATCTTTCACAGGACTGGAAATCTAAGTACTTCCCTTTGGAATAGCACACAAATAGCACACATCAAAAATTGCAAGCATCCTCACCATGATGTTTCATGTTCCTGGTATAATGGTAACACAGCGATATAATTACAACAGTGATGATAATGATGATGATGGTGGTGATGGTGATGGTGACGACATGTACCATTTATTGAATGGTGACAGCCACTGGGCTGAGAATATTTATACATACACACACTTTTAATTCTCACAACAATTACATGAGATAGGGTTGAATATCCTCATTTTCCAGACAAGAGAACTAAAAGAGAGATTATAGGGCTTGCCCAATTTTACACAGCTGCGAGCTAGGCTCTGAATCCTGTCTGCTGACTCAGAGAGAGCCTGCTGAATATCTGTGGTGTGCTGCTTTCGCTAAGTTCATGACATCACCTGCTACAGATGAAGAGCCAGGGTGGGAAAAAGCAATAGGAAGAGAGATGTTTTCTAATGGCTGAAACTGATCACTACTGAGGGGGAATTCAAAATTCATTTGTAAGAAGATAAATCTTTTTTTTTTTTTTTTTTTAGTTTTTCTTTAAATTCCAATTAGTTAACAGAATGTAATATTAGTTTCAGGTGTGCAATCTAGCGCTCCTGCACTTCCACACATCACCTGGTGCTCATCACAACAATGCACTCCGCAATCCCCATCACCTATTTAACCCATCCCCCCACCCACCTCCCTTCGTAACCATCAGTTTGTTCTCTGTAGTTAAGAGTCTGTTTCTCTCTTTGTCTCTCTCCTTCTCTTTCTCTCTTTCTTCCCCCTTTGCTTGTTTGTTTTTTTCTTAAGTTCCAACTATGAGTGAAATCGTATGGTTTTTGTCTTTCTCTAATTTATGGCTGAGTAATATTCTATTGTATGTATACACCACTTCTTTACCCATTCATCATCCAAGGGACACTTGGGCTGTTCTCATAATTTGGTATATATCTTTGGATATATATATCAAATATTTATCATAATTCATATATATCTTTGAATCATTTTTTTTTTTTACTCTTTGGGTAAATACCTAGTAGTGATATTGCTGGATCATAGGGTAGTTCTATTTTTAACTTTCTGAGGAAATTCCATACTGTTTTCCACAGTGCCTGCACCAGTTTGCATTCCCACCAACAGTGCAAGAGGGTTCTCCTTTGTCCACATCCTTGACAACACCTGTTGTTTCTTGTGTTGTTGATTTTAGCCATTCTGACAGGTGTGAGGTGATAACTCATTGTAGTTTTGATTTGTATTTCCCTGATGATGAGTGAAGTTGAGCATCTTTTCATGCATCTATTTGCCACCTGTATGTCTTTGGAAAAATATCTAATCATGTCTTCTTCCCATTTCTTAACTGGATTATTTGTTTTTTGGGTGTTGAGTTTTATATGTTCTTTGTAGATTTTGGATACTAACCCTTTGTCTGATAGGTCATTTGCAAATATCTTCTCCCATTCTGTTGGTTGCTTTTTGGTTTTGTTGATTATTTCCTTCACATGCAGAAGCTTTTTATCTTGATGAACTTCCAATAGTTCATTTTTGTTTTTGTTTTCCTTGCCTCTGGAGACATATCTAGAAAGAAGTTGCTATGGCCAATGTTAATGAAATTACTGCCTGTACTCTCCTATAGGATTTTTATGGTTTCTGGTCTCACATTTAGGTCTTTAATCCATTTTGAATTTATTTTTGTGTATGATGTAATAAAGTGGTCCAGTTTTATTCTTTTGCATGTTGCTGTCCAGTTTTCTAAACACCATTTGTTGAAGAGACTGTCTTTTTCCAATTGGATATTCTTTCCTGCTTTGTTGAAGATTAATTGACCATATAGTTGTGGGTTCCTTTCTGGGTTTTCTATTCTGTTCCATTGATCTATGTATAAGAAGACAAATCTTGATCTATAGTTTTTAGAGAATCATTATTGTATTTTCAAGGTTACCTGGAGTCAAGTCCAAGCTTTACCATTTATTACCTGCAAGTTATTTCAGCTGCTGCTGCTGCCTTGACTTCATGTGTAAATGTGTAAATATCTTCTTCACAGAGCTACAGGGAAGATTCAGTGAGTTAGTGGATACAAAGCACGTAAAACAGTAGTTGAAACTTAATGTGTCATTGAGAGGATGTAGAAATAATATGGACTTCAATCAGATGGGCTTGTGTTTGAATCCTGACTCTGCTCCTTAATAGGTGTGTGACCTGGGCTGAAATTCTAGACTCTCTGTGCCCAATACATGGCTTGTGTTAATAAATGGGTTTTAAGAACATGACCTGCTATTAATACTGTGTCTGCAGCATTTCCTCTTCTTCTATACTCATTTGTCTTATTTTGATAAGTCCGATTGATGACAGATGACTAACTAAAATCAAGTTGATGCTGCTTGGACTATAGTAGCTCAGACTCCTCTGCCTTAAAGATAACTAGACCTCAGGATAGTATCTGAAATTAACATCTGGCCGAAAGGGTGCCACAAGTAAAAGAGGGCACTAAAAGAAGAGGGAAACGTTAGGAAAAGTGATAATAGTTATCCGCTAGGTATTTTATTTTCTTAACTTCTCAGCAAAGGAATCTGGATTCTAGGTAGGAGGCAAAGATGTATGACTACCTGCTGTTGCTGCTTGTAATAAACATCCTGAAGTAGAATGGCTGTTCCTATGGTGCATTGGACAATCCTCTAAGTGTTCCAATTCTTCTTCCAAAATTATTCCTCCTCTCTCTCTTCAATAGATATATAAGAGATGATTACCCAAAGAAAAGGAAAACACAAATTCAAAAAATTATATGCACCCCTATGTTTAATGTGGCATCATTTACAATAGCTAGGATATGGGAGCAACTCAAGCATCCACGAATAGATAAATGGATAGAAACAAATACATACATATTCCATCGTACAATTGTGTATATACAATGTTGGGCTCTGTGCTGACAACTCGGAGCCTGGAGCCTGCTTTGGACTCTCTGTCTCCCCCTCTCTCTGTCCCTCCCCATCTTGTGCTCTCTCTCTCTCTCTCTCTCTCTCTCTCTCTCCAAAATAAATAAATAAACTTAAAAAAATAAAAAATAAAAATGAATAAAATATTTAAAAAGTACGAACTTCCAGTTATAAAATAAATAAGTCACATAGATGAAAAGTAAAGCATTGGAAATATAATCAATAATATTGTAATAATGTTGTATGGTGATACACTTTTCATGGTGTAATGTATAGAGTATAGAATTGTTGAATGATATGTTGTACACATGAAACTAATATAACATTGTAGGTTAATTATAATTGAATAAAAACAGAAAAGAGTTTGTGATTTCTTTAGGGCCCTGTTCTTAACCAGATGCTACAGAAGAGGGAAATGTGACAAAAGGATTCACCCAAGAGTGTTAGAGACCACTGTGACTGCAGTATACAATGAGCAACCAGAAAGAACTGCAATTTACAAAATAAGATAAAGAAATGCATTTCTAACCCGAGTTTAGGCTGGTGGGTGATTTTCTAAGGCTCCCCACATCTCATGTGGTCTGTTTTTCTCTCAGAAGCTCCAGTAGATTAGGCTTTGTAAATGCACCAGGTGATGCCAGAGCAGGCTAAGTGCAAGGTAGGACTCCAAGGGGTGTGCAGAGATTCACTTCTTTTGGCTTTATGTCTCCATTTGGCACAGGGTCTTTTCCTTAGACACAAACCAACCACATTTAATAGCTTGAGACCAAATAATATGTTTTAACCTGAATAATGTGAACAGTTATAGCCATTATCTTCTCTTACAATTATTATTTTTTCTGTTCACTAAGGTTAGGCCTGCTTGGTACTGAAGACAGAAAGTTGTTATCCTGTGAAATTTTTGTTATAACAGACCCAAACTCCAAATAACTCAGGCCAAAAGACAAATTTTTATCTTGAAATTTCTCAAGCCATTGCCCAAAAGTCCACTTCCCTTTGAGTTTTATGGAGATGAATGAAAAATATTTCCACTTTGGTGGGTATCAGGGGTTCAGATGAGGGCATATAGAAATCATGATTTGCTGGACTGCCATTCTGCTTTCTGGGATAAAATGTAATCAATTTTAAAGCCTAAGACTTTTTACAATGGAACTGACAGGCCAAAAGCAATTTTCAGTTTTTCACAAGGATCCAGGATGTAGAACTCCCTACCATGCTATTAAACATTTCTTGGCAGGGCCTTGCTAGATGTGCCTGAGAGCTCTTGGCAGAAGCTATAATGGAATCATCCTTTTTCCCTTTATCACCCTAGCAATTCACAGTTGATTTATAATACTTTCTGTGAAAGGCAATTCTCAGTCCTAAGGGACATCAAAATGAAAAGCCCACCAAATGAAATGTTTAATTTCATCAACCCAAGGATTAAGTAAAAAGTCTTTTTCTCCTTAGGGCTTACAATAGCAAAATAGCCTCCGTTAGAGAGACTTGCTTACACGAACACTTGTAAAATAAACTTCTGGCATAGATTATGTGTCATTTAAAATTATAGCAGAGAAAAATATGGGAATGTAAACCTGTTCTATTCATTCTTTATGGGACCACGTGCATTTTTTTCTTTTACTGTAACAAAGAGACTCTGTAGTATGTCTCAGTATGATAAAAGTTTATTTCTCTTAATTTTTTTTAAATTAATAGACTATTTTTAGAGCAGTTTTAGGTTTACAGAAGAATCAAGCAGAAAGTAAAGAGTTATCATATATCTCCCTTCTTCCTACTCCCCCCCTCACTGCCTCGCCCTCCCCCCCCACCATTTCTCCTATTATTAACATTTTGCGTTAGTGTGGCAAATTTATTACAATTGATGAACCAATATTGATCTATTATTATTAAACTTCATAGAATATATTAGGGTTCACTCTTTGTGTTGTACATTCTATGGATTGAACAAGTGTATAATGACATGTATCCACCATTACAGTATCATACAGAATAGTTTCATTGTCCTAAAGATACCTGTTCTCCACCTGTTCATTCCTCCCTCTCCCTTAATCACTGGCAACCACTGAACTTTTTCTGTCTCCATAGTTTTGCCTTTTCCAGAGTGTCATATAGTTGGAATTACACAGTATGTAGCCTTTTCAGAGTGGCTTCTTTATTTTTTTTTAATTAAAAAAAATTTAAGAGAGAAACAGCACGAGTGGGGGAGAGGGGCAGAGGTAGAGAGAGAGAATCTTAAGTAGGCTCTATGCTCAGCGCAGAGCCTGATGTGGGACTTAATCCCATTACCCTGGGATCGTGACCTGAGCCAAAATCAAGTCAGATACTCAACTGACTGAGCCACCAGGTGCCCCACAGACTGGCTTCTTTCATTTAGTGATATGTATTTAAGGTTCATTCATCTTCTTGTGACCTGAGTTTATTTAATTTTTTTTAAGATTTTTTTTTAAATTTATTTATTTTGAGAGCAAAAGCCTATGTGCACGAGTGGGGGATGGGTAGAGAGAAAGGGAGAGAGAGAATCCCAAGCAGATTCCGTGCTGTCAGTGCAGAGCCTGACTCAGGGCTTGATCCCACAAACCATGAGATCATAACCTGAGCCAAAATCAAGAATTGCCGCTTAAACACCTGGGCCACCCAGGTCCCCTATTTAAGATTTTACTTTTAAATAATCTTGGTATCCAACATGGGGCTTAAACTCACAACCCTGAGCTCAAGAGTTGCATGCTTTACTGACTGAACCAGCCAGGTGTCCCCGTTTATTTTAATTACTGAATAATATTTCATAGTGTTTCATAGTGTTCATAACAGTTTGTTTATCTGTTCACCTACTAAAGGATGTCTTGGTGGCTTTCAAGTTTTGGCAATTATGAATAAAGCTGCTATCAACACTTGCATGCAGATTTTTGTGTGGACATAAGTTTTCAACTCATTTGGGTAGATATCAAGGAGTGTGAATGCTTGATCACACATGAGACATGTTTGGTTTTACAAGGTCCTGTCAAACTGTCTTCTAAAGTGACTGTAACATTTCATTACCCACCAACAATGAGTAAGAGTTCCTGTTGTTCCACATCTTGGCATTGTTTGGTGTTGTTAATGTTTTTAGACTTTAGCCATTCCAGTAGGTACATAGTGACATCTCACTGTTGTTTTAATTTGTGTGCATGCATTTTAAAGTGTCTTAAAACATATTTCTACCTTTTGATCAAAAATGCTTAACCTGAAGTTGACAGATCAGATTTAGGAACTTTGTGCAATTGTGTGTAAAGTTGCGTGTGATTTTTTTGGGAACATGGGACTTATATTTATTGTTGGAATTTAAGGGAAGCTTATCAACCACAAAGACAATCCATTTTAGAGCATTGTACTATTATTATTTTTTTAATCCAATTAACTCTTAGATTATTTCTCAGATTCCAGGCTTTTTAAAAGATTAGATCATGGGCAATCGCGTTCATTATCGTCCAACATGTTTTAGAGCATCTTTAAGGTGACAAGCACAAATATTAGATACTAGAGATATAGAGCTCAACAACTCATGATCTCTGTTCTTAAGAAATTCAAGCTGGTGTAATTCATGCTATCATTAATCATAGAGGAAGACTCAAATCGCTCTGTCATGTTGAAGATTAACTCTGGGTGCTCAGTCCTGGTTGTGCCAGTAGATGTCATTATAGTGTAGGCCAACTAACTGATCTGCTAACATGAAGTCATGGAATTGAGAAAGGTCTTTTTTGTGTGTGTGTCCTGATGCATGGTGTACATACATATTAAAAAACATCATGTGGACTTTTTTCTCCTACTGACACAGACATAGAGCTGCCATGAGTTTAAATCATGGTTATTTTGAAAGTTAAAGGAGATTTTGAAGACTAAATAAATATTTATGCAAAGGGAATATGTATAACCAACAATATAACTCCTAATATATAGTGTAGTTGGCAAGTTGAGCCTATTAAACTTTCAACATGATCTTGAGGTTTATTAAAGTCTCCATGTGAAGAAAACCCAATAATAATCATTACTTACATTTAACAACATTGGCTTTTCTCCTATAAAACCCAGAGACAAATTGAATGCTTCTAGTAGCAGTGAAAGATTTAAATTTTAGTGTTTATGCCATATATGTTGTTTCAGAGAGTATTCAATGGTGAAATAAGAATTTTTTACAAGGAAAAGATGAACTAAAAATCAGAAGTCTTATTTTAATTTTTAGAGTGCTCATTCATTGATTAAATAAATTATGCTAATGCCCAACATTTTCCAAGCCTTTTACAAGCATTGCAAATACAAGGGTGAATAAATTATATACCCTGCCTATAAGGAGATTTCATTCTAGTGAAAGTGAATTCTGTTTTTATCTTTGAAAACAAAAATTAGATTAGCAATTACATAGACCCAGACTCAATCCGATTTAATATGTGTTTTAGCTAGTAAGCCAGTAAGAAATCAGTAAGATACACTAATACACAATTCTGAGGCTTAGAATTTTTCTTTAATATTAAGGGGTTAAGGTTCTGGATTCAGTTACTAAACCAATGAATACGTCTAACTTACTGCTGGGCATCCATATCCTAAAGAGGTTTTTTTTTTTTTTTTTTTTTTTTTTAAATATTTATTTATTTTTGGGAGACAGAGAGACAGAGTGGAGGAAAGGCAGAGAGAGAGGGACACGAGGATCTGAGGCAGGCTCCAGGCTCTAATCCGTCAGCACAGAGCCTGACGTGGGGCTCAAACCCACGAACCACAGGATCATGACCTGGGCTGAAGTCGGATGCTTAACTGACTAAGCCACCCAGGCACCCCCCCGCCTTTTCCCCCCATATCCTAAAGAGGTTTTGCCAATGCACACTCTTTTTCATGTTGGGAGTCACCTTGAAGAGGCCACTTTGTGTTGGGGCACCTGGGTGGCTCAGTAGGTTAAGCATCCGACTCTGGCTCAGGTCATGATCTCATGGTTTGTGGGTTTGAGCCCCACGTTGGACTCTGTGCTGATGGATCAGAGCCTGGAGTCTGCTTCAGATTTTGTGTCTCCCTCTCTCTCTGCCCCTCCCCTGCTCGTGCTCTGTCTCTCTCTGTCTTTCAAAACTAAATAAATGTTTAAAAATTTAAAAAAAAAGAGGCTACTCTGTTTCAAAGTGTTCATCAAGTAAGTGGGTGAAAATCAAAAAGCTGTCTAATTTGTAGTGGGAAGGTTGACATAGGAAACTAATTTGGTGAGGTCAGCATTATCCTGATACTGAAACCAGACAAAACTATTGCAAGAAAATAAAACTAACAACCAATATCCTGCATAAACATAGACCCCCCAAGTTCCCAACAAAGTATTAGCAAATCAAATCCAGCAATATATCAAAAAGATAATGTATCTTGAGCAAAAGAAGGCAGGGTGGCTCAGTCAAGCTAAATCATTGCAATTCACCATATCAATGGACTAAAGAAAGAAAACTTAAATGATCATCTCAATAGATGCAGAAAAACATTGGGTAAAATTCAGTATTTATTCATGATAAATACTCAAAGTAGAGAAGAAATAGAAAGGAACTTCCTCAATATAATAAAGGACATCTCTGAAAAACTTATAGCTAACATCATACTTAGTGGTGAAAGACTGAATGCTTTCCTTTAAGATCAAGAACAAAGGAGAATGTATACTCTTCACCACTGCTATTTAACACCTCACTGGTGGTTGTAGCCAGTACAATAAGGAAAGAAAAAAAATGCAGAGAGATTGAAAAAGAAGAAATAATACTGTATCTACATACAGGTAATGATTGTCTAGAAAAGAAATCCCAAGGAATTTATAAATTAGCTATTGGAACTAATAAGTGAATTTAGCAGGCTTGCAGGATACATACTTAATACATAAAAATCAATCGTATTTCTATATGTTAGCTAAGAACAATTGAAATTGAAATAAAAAATTACTTAACAATAGAACTAAAATCATTAAATACTTATGTATAAATCTAACAAAATATGTATAACATTTGTATATTGAAAATTATAAAACATTGATAATAGAATAAAATCTCTAAAGAGAGAAGTATCTGTGTTCATAGTTTGGAAGAATCACTATTGTTAAGATGCCAATTCTTCCCAAATTGAATATTGATTCGGTACAATCCTAATAAAAGTTCTTACAATAATCCAGTTAAAAAATAAGCAGTAAATAGACATTCTTCCAAAGAAGACATACAGATGGCCAACAGACATGTGAAATGATGCTCAACATCAGTCATCATCAGGGAAATACAAATCAAAACTATAATGAGATATCACCTCACACCTGTCAGAATGGCTAAAATTAACAACACAGGGAACAGCAGCTATTGGCAAGGGTGTGGAGAAAAGGAAACCCTCTTACACTGTTGGTGGAAATACAAATTGGTGCAGCCATTCTGAAAACACTATGGAGGTTCCTCATAAAGTTAAAAGTAGAACAATTCTATGACCCAGCAATTGCACTACTAGGTATTTACCTAAAGGATACAAAAATAATGATTTGAATGGATACATGCATGCCAATGTTTACAGCAGTATCTTCAAGAGCCAAATTATGGAAAGACCCCAAATGTCCATCGACTGGTGAATGGATAAAGAAGAAGTGTATACACACACACGCACGCACACCCACCCACTCCCCCACACACACTGGAATATTATTCAGCTATAAAAAGGAATGAAATCTTACCATTTGCAATGATGTTGTCGGAGCTAGAGTGCATTATGCTAAGTGAAATAAGTCAATCAGAGAAAGACAAATACCATATGGTTTTCAGTCATATGTGGAATTTAAAAAATGTAAAAGATGAACATGGGGGGTGGGTGGAAGAGAGAGGCAAACCCTAAAACAGACTCTTCACTACAGAGAACACACTGAGGGTTGCTAGAGAGGAGGTGAGTGAGGAGATGGGTTAAATGGGTGATGGGTGTTAAGGAGGGCAATTGTTGTGATGAGTACTGGGTGTATGTAAGTGATGAATCACTAAATCCTACGCCTGAAACTAATATCACACTGTATGTTAACTAACCAGAATTTAAATAGAAACATGGCAGAAAAAAAGAAAAAACAAAACAAAAAATCCTTACAAGCCATAGTTATCAAGATAGCATGGTATTGATAAACGGATAGACACAGATCAATGAAACAGACTGCAGCAAGAATTGTCAGACTACAGCTTGAAGGTCTAATCTGCCTATTTTGTAAGTAAAGTTTTATTGAAATATAGTCAGATTCATTTGTTCACATGTCGTCTATGGCTGTTGAGTAGTTACAACAGAGACTGTATGGCCTGCAAAATCTAAAATATTTCTTATCTGTCCCTTTACAGGAAAGGTTGTCTAACTCCTAAAATAGAATCCAGGTATAGAATCTCATATATGGTCAACTGGTTTTTGACAAATGTGCTGAAGCAATTCAATAGAGAAAGTGCAGACTTTAAATACATACAGCTGCAACAATAAATGCTAGACATATATGTATAAAAATAGGAACCTTGACCCATATCTTACAGCCTTTTAAAAACTTAACTCAAAATAGATCATAGATCTGAATGTACATCTTGAATTATAAAATCTCTAGAAGAAAACATGTGAAAATCTTTGTGAATTTGAGCTAGGCAAACAGTTCTCAATTAGTATCCAAAAAGTACAAACTAGGAAAGAAAAAGTTGATATACTGGACTTGATAAAAATTTTAAAAAACTTATTCTTCAAAAGAGACTGCTAAGAAAGTAAAAAAGAAGCCGCTGGGGGAAAAAATTTACAAACACTATCTAATAAAAGACTGATTTCTTTAATATGCAAAGAACTCTGACAACTCAATAATAAGAAAACAGACAACCTGATTAAAAAAATCAACAACTTATTTGAACAAACATTTCACAAAATGAGATACAGATGGCAAATAAACACTGAAACTATCTTTAGTCATAAGGGAAATGTAAATTAAAATCACAGTGAGATATTACTACAGACTTCTTGTGCTGCCAACGATGCTGTGCCTCTGGTTCTCTCATACATTGTGGGTGGAATATAAAATAGTGCAGACACTTTGAAAAAACTGTGTGATGGTTTCTTATAAAATCAAACATGTACTTACTACACAACCTAACTTACCTTCTAGGTCTTTACCCAAAAGAAATAAACACATAGGTCCACACAAAGACCTGTACATGAATATTTATAGCAGCTTTATTCGTAACCATCCCAAACTGCAAACAACCCAAATGGTCATCAACTTGTAAAGGGATAAGTATAAACTATGGTATATCTGTACTGTGTACACATACACTGTGATACATCCCATACCATGAATTCCATATAATGCAATACTACTCCACAACAAAAAGGACAAACCTTAATTGCATTATGCTAACCAAAGAAAAGCTAGCCTTATAAGGCCACACACTATCTGTTTTAATTTATATGGTACCCTGGAAAAGTTAAAACCATAGGACAGCCATAGGCTAGGGATTGACCATAAAGGGGCATCTGGGAAATTTTTTAAGTGGTAAAGATGTTTTATGTCTTTTTCAAATATTTATTTATTTATTTAGAGAGAGAGAGAGCAAGCAGGGGAAAGGCAGAGAGGGAGAGAGAGAGAGAGAGAGAGAGAGAGAGAGAGAGAGAGAGAGAGAAAATCTGAAGCAGGCTCCACACCACCAGCATAGAGCCCCACATGGGGCTCAAACTCACAAACCATGAGATCATGACCTGAGCTGAAACCAAGAGTTTGATGCTTAACCATCTGAGACACCCAGGCACCCTGAAATGTTTTATATCTTAATTGTAGTGGTGGTTATATGGCTGAATGTATTTATCAGAATTCATAAAATTATTCATCTGAAAAAGGTGAATTTTACTCTATGCAAATTATATCCCAGTAAACTTTATTTAAAAATGGCTACCAGGGGGGGCGCCTTGGTGGCTTGGTTGGTTAAGCGTCCGACTTTGGCTCAGGTCATGATCTCACAGTCCCTGAGTTCGAGCCCCGCGTCGGGCTCTGTGCTGACAGCTCAGAGCCTGGAGCCTGTTTCAGATTCTGTGTCTCCCTCTCTCTCTGCCCCTCCCCTGTTCATGATCTGTCTCTCTGTCTCAAAAATAAATAAACGCTAAAAAAAATGGCTACCAGGTAAGAAAAAGATTTTGAGTAAACATTGAAAAGCTGGTTAACTCCTGCTGGGAGGTAACTCAAAACAGATGAAGCTAATTCAAGCTAGAAATTTAGAAGAAATCCAGAAGCCCACATAAACATTTTCATGTTCAAACATTTGGATCTGTGAGGTCTCAGGGAATATTAAGGGTCTATGGCATATATCATAAAGTGCAAGAGTCTAATAAGAATCTATTTTTCACGTAAGAGACTTGCAGGCATCCAAGGGAGTAGGTAAGTAGCTCTGCCTAGAGGCTCAGGCAAGCTGAACAGAGATAATGATGTTCCCTGCTGAGTAGCTTCTTCAAGGATGAGACAAGAATAAAAATGGGCACCTGAGTGGCTCAGTTAGTTAAGCATCGAACTTCAGTTCAGGTCATGATCTCATGGTTCATGAGTTGGAGCTCCACGTTGGGCTCTGTGCTGACAGCTCGATCCTGGAGCCTGCTTCGGATTCTGTGTCTCCCTCTCTCTCTGCCCCTTTCCCACTTGCACTCTGTTTCTCTCTCTCTCTCTCTCTCTCAAAAATAAATAAACATTAAAAAAAAAAAGAATAAAATTGAAGAGAGAGACATTGTAGGAGAAGGAACAACCTAAGATATTAAGACATGAGAGAGTAAGGTATCTTCTAGGAAAGGTAATAAGTATTTTTGAAAGTTTAAAATGCAGTTATTCATTGTATTACACAATTATTACTTTTATCTTGATTAATTTGTTCCATTCATTTATTCCACACATTCTTGATTATCTACTTTGTGCCTGGTACTAGGTACAGCTTAGGGAGATAAAGATAAATAAGATATAATTTCTGTTCTCCAGGAGCTTATGGGCAAGTAGTTCTCTCCCCATCTCCACTCCCCCCAAAGTGTTAACAAGATTTTTAAATAGGGGCATGTGCATGCATATGCAAGTTTTTCAGAGAATAGAGGATCTAACTCAAATGGTGGCTGTGAGCAACCAGTAGTGAAAGAGTAAACTTGACAAAAAACGGATTTTCAAGCCGATTATTGAAGTATGATGAAGGTTTGTCAAACAGACTTGCAAGGTGGAAGGAATAGCATATGTAAAAACATAGCAGCAGAACAGAACATGGCACTTGGAGAAGATGAGTTGTTAAGTATGGCTAGAGAGCAAAGGGCAAGGTGCATTTGAATGCATAGACAAAGAAATGTGGCTAGAAAAGTGAACAAAAGTCTTTGCATGCCAAGCTAAGGAATTTGGACTTCTCCTACAGACAGCTGGGAGCTACTGAAATATTCTACTCAAAGTAATGACATGATCAGATTCAAGTGTTAAAATACCATTTTTCCAGCTTTTTGGAATGTGATTCAAAAATAGAAGAAGGTAGAAATGGGGAAACCAGTTTTACAATTGCTGCAAAAATGTAATTGTGGGATGCTGGAGACCTGGCCAGTGACCCTGCAAGTATAGATTAAGGGGCACTTTCAAAAGATATCTGAGAGAACAAACTGATGGACTTGTGAATCACCTGCAGGTTCATGGGGGAGAGGAGCAGTGAGGGAGAAATGGAATTCAGTATGTCTACCTCAGCTCTGGTTTGAGTGGTGGGATGGTGAAGCCATTAACTGGGTTAAGTTATAGAAGAAAGAACAAATTCTCTCTCTCTCTCTCTCTCTCTCTTTTTGTTTTAATTTGAGATACAGAGAGGGAGTGAGAGAGCGCATACACAAGTGAGGCAGGGGCAGAGAAAGAGAGAGAGAGAGAGAGAGAAAGAATCTCAAGCAGGCTCCATGGTCAGCTCAACTTGGAGCCCGATGTGGGGTCAATCTCATGACTATGAGATCACGAACTGAAGTCAAGAGTTGGATGCTTAACTGACGGAGCCGCCCAGGCACCCTAGAAAGAGAAAATTATTGTTATTTTTTTAAGTTTGTTTATTTTTGAAGGGGAGAGAGACAGAGCATGAGTGGGGGAAGAGCAGAGAGAGAGGAAGACACAGAATCTGAAGCAGGCTCCAGGCTCTGAGCTGTCATCACAGAGCCCGACATGGGGCTCAAACTCACGAACTGCGAGATCATGACCTGAGCTGAAGTCAGATGCTTAACCGACTCAGCCACCCAGGTGCCCCAAAAGAGCATATTCTAAAGATAGTTGTTTAATAAAATCAATTTTTCACATAGGAGGTCTAAAAACAGTATAAATTTAAATTAGAGAATGATGTAAAAAAATATTCTGGATCCTATTCTCCTCTTTCCCAGCTAAGGACATATTTCTTTGCTCCTTCACATTCAAATACATACTGACATACAAAAACAGAACGGAATCTAAGACCTTGCAAACCATGTCCAATTACTTCTGAACTGTTTCACTAGTGATACAATGGTTACCTTAGAAATGAGATAAATAGAAAGTTGTTTCCTTTTGTGTTTTGAGTAATTGTCTTGCTGCCTGGGATGATAAGTTCTAGCCTTGAGCTCTCTGTGAAACCATATCACCTTTTTCTTTGTTGGTTCACTTCATTCTTCATTTCAAAAGAAATCTCAAAACACGTTGTTCCAAGTTTCTTTTCAATGCCTCTGTCTTCAATATCTTCTATAGCAATAGTTATAGAATGTCTAGTACGTGTCAGGCATAGTGTTAGGTGCTCCAGAGGTAGTATTTCTTTTGATTCTCAGTAGCACTAGGAGGTACAAGTTATTTATTTAAAAGATGAAGAAACTCTGTGAGTTTAAGAATCTTGTCCCAGGGGCACCTGGGTGACTCAGTCGGTTAAGCATCCAATTGCTGGTTTAGGCTCAGATCATGATCTCATGGTTTTGTGAGTTGAAGCCCCACATCAGGCTTTGTGCTGGCAGCTCGGAGTCTGCTTGGGATTCTCGCTCTCCCTCTCTCTCTCTCTGCCCCTCCCACACTCATGCTGTCTCTGTCTCTCTCAAAATAAATAAATAAAATTAAACAATTAAAAAAAAAAGAAGAGGGGCGCCTGGGTGGCGCAGTCGGTTAAGCGTCCGACTTCAGCCAGGTCACGATCTCGTGGTCCGTGAGTTCGAGCCCCGCGTCAGGCTCTGGGCTGATGGCTCAGAGCCTGGAGCCTGTTTCCGATTCTGTGTCTCCCTCTCTCTCTGCCCCTCCCCCGTTCATGCTCTGTCTCTCTCTGTCCCAAAAATAAATAAAAACGTTAAAAAAAAAAACCTTCATTAAAAAAAAAAAAGAAGAATCTTGCCCCAAATTCCCTAACTGGTTAGTGAAATGAACCACTTTTTGCACTTGGGTCTGGCTGACTCTAAAGCCCTTGAAATTTCCATTATGTCACACTGATTAGTGTGATGTATACAGAAAATAATATATATTTTCTATATATAGAAAAATAAAATTTTTTATTTTATTTTATTTTTTTTATTTTAGAGAGAATGCATGTAAGTTGGGAAGAGAGATGGAGGGAGAGAGAGAGAGGGAGAGAGAGGGAGAGAGACAGACAGAGAGAGAGAGAATCCTAAGCAGGCTTCATGCTTAGTGTGGAGCCTGATGTATAGCTTGATCCCACAACAATGGGATCATGACCTGAGCTGAAATCAAGAGTCAGCCACTCAACAAACTGACCCAACCAGAATCCTGAAAAATAAAAACTTTTTAATGGAAAATTTTAAACAGAAAGAAAAGATTAGGGGATGGTATAATGAACCTCCCTGTACCATTCACCCCAACTTCTCCAAATACTAACTCATAGCCAACCTTGTTTCATCTTTACACATTTTTCTCCACTCTCTCCCTCTACCACTGAATTATTTTACACCAAATCCCAGACATCATACCATTTCATCTGTAGATATTTTTGTATGTAGGTTTAAAAGATAAATATTCTTAAAAAAAAACAATCACAATACCATTATTACATCAAAAGAAATAGGCAATAAATTCCTTAACATCATGAAATCTGCAGTCAGTGTCTCTATTTCCCTGATTGTCTTATACATTGTTTTAAATAGCTGGTTGTTTGTATTAGCGTCATTGGAACTAATTTTTACTTGAGGTACATAGGTTAAATTAGTTAAAACACCAGCTCATTTTGGTCTATCATCACATCCACATGCATGGGGGCTAGGAGGAACTCAGTGTCAAATTGTAGATGAACTACTGAATCAGTGAGTGATCTGTAGGTCTCTATTTCTTTTTAAATTGAGATGTAATTGACATTGTATTAGTTTCATGCATACAACATAATGACTTGACATTAGTATATATTGTGAAACGATCCCCACAGTAAGTCTAGTTAACATTTAGCATCACACAGCTACAACTTTTTCCTTGTGCTGAAAACTTTTAAGATCTACTCTCTTAGTAACTTTCACATATATAGTACAGTATTATTAACCATAGTAATCATGCTGTACATTACATCCTCAGGGCTTATTTATTTTATAACTGGAAATTTGAACCTTTTGACCCCCTTTACCTATTTCTGATATAGACCAGGGCAGACATGGGCAGAAGTCAAATCCTCTTTGTGATCTGTGTGAAGTGAATCATTATTTTGACACCTTAACCAATATGCAAAGTTTCATGGTGTTTGACCACCTATGACAAATGAAATTATCTTCATTTCTTTTGCTAACTGCTTTAAAAACAAGATGAGGAATTAACCAAGAGCAGAATGTTAATGTAGATTTTCTATCAGATTAAAATGTCACACAATAAAAAAATGTAAAAGCTGTACATATGTAGTTTTTCCACAACATCTAGTGATGCCCAGGTATTAGAATCTGTCTCATGGTGGTCAAGTTTTTAGCTTAGGTAATGTTTGTCTCTAATGCCCTCCTTCTCTTTGTCCTTCTTCCCCAGCTCCCTTTTGGCTGGGGTCCATGTTTACCTATGTCTTCCTAGAGACTCCCCTACTAAAAACACCTAGTTAGTCTTGATCTGATTCCAAATTCACCCATTGTCTAAATTGCCCATCCTTTACTTCATCCTCCAGTACAAAGCCCTTTTCCCAAGGATAAGCAAATGTAATGGAAAGCCTGTAGGCTTTGGAGTCAGACAGGAATGAAGTGGAATCCCATCTCTACTACTCTGTAACCTTGTCCAAGTTGATTAACTTTCTAAACATTGGTTTTGAGATTAACCAGTGGGTTGTTGGCAGCAATAGAATAGTTATGCACCCTTTAACTTTCAGGTAGCACCTTCAACCAAACCTTCTTTTGTATGACGAATCAAAAAGATCAGTCCAGGTTCTAAGGTCTGGATGGGTGGCTCCGTGTGTGCATAGAGTAGTGGTAGAGACTCAGAGGTGGGCAGAGAGAGGACATGCTGTCAACCAGCCCTTCTTCATTTTGTTTTGTTTTTTAAAAAGACCGAGACTCATATGCCACCTTCCCACAGCTACTGCCTCAAATCGCCAAAGCAAAGTAGACCTAACTTCCCTCCTTTTCTCTACACACCCCTTTCATAACTTGTAGTCCCTTTTCAGATTCCTTGAGAAGTTCTCTGAGACCTGATTTGGAGGTGGGAGGTTTGCTTCATTTCATCACCCACTAGAAAAGGCCTTGCATAGGGCTTTCATATCAAGAATTGGAGGGAAAAAATCTTTTAAATATTCAGTTATTGGTATTTCATAGCATGGCCATAGGCAAGCAGAGGTGAATCAGGGACTGCCTGAGTGGAGTTGCTTATTGTGTGATTCAGTAGATTGTTCTGGGGCCCTTCTTGCCACATTTGAAATAAGCCTTCTTCTGGCAGTCACTAAGTGAGACAACCCAATTCTCTAGCCTCTTCAAGGCAGATTTTAAAATGGTGCTGTGGGAAGCCCTTGGGTTCCAATGATGATGGAGAAGAGGGTAGGACACCAGAGGGTCTAGAGGCACTCCATTTTTGTTCTGTAAGTTCTACTTTGTTCATTGAGTCTAATGGAAATGTTTGGAAAAAGAACACAGTTTTGCTACTAAACACACACACACACACACACACACACACACACACACACAGAACACACTGGCAAACCACTGTTTTGGATATTCTGCTCAAGGTAAAGTTAAGAAGGAGAATGGGGAGAGGAAGCAGGCAGGAAAGAGGCAGCAAGACCCGTGAACTTGTCCTTACTATGACATTATATTACTAGTATTAGGTGTTCCCAATGAAGTTAAGAAAATATATGTGTTCACGTTCATGTGTGGTTGGTAGAACCTTTTCAGTGGTTCTCAACTCTGCTTGCACATTGTAATTATCTGAGGAGCTTTATAAAAAATACCAGTGCCTGGCTTTCACCCTACAGAGGTCTGACAATGCTTTGTTATTAACCCACCTCTGGTATCTAGTAATTAAAAACATATATCCACATTGTAACATTTGAACAATTATATATTATATAAATATACATATATAAAATATGTGTATATTATATATAAACATTATATAGGGAAACTTGACACAATTCTAGAGTTGAATTATTAAGAATGACTGCTGATAATGACATTTTTGGATGTTTTCTCGATTTTATATTTTTCTCTGCTCATGAAGACCCAAGATAAATGGCCATAGGCTTCCCTGGCATTGTGTTAGATAAGGAGGGGCCATAAAACAAACTTTTATCATTTTGTGTTTTCTTTATCAACCTGAGGGATAATAACATACATTTATCTTCATGATCTATTCCTACCTCCTGGTTACAATAAAGGCATTTTAGAGAGTTATCCTCTGGGCAAATTGTCTGATGTGAAACATTTGCTTGAAAATATAACTATAAAGGGTATTGGCCATGGTCTTGGAACCCACAAGCCCATAAATGTCCACTCTGCTTGAATAATGTTGCAGGAAAGTACAAGCATTAAATAAATTCAGAAGCCATTTACTGTAAATTTATTCCAAAAGTCTCTGTTGTTTTCAAGATGACACAATTAAACAGCCCAAAATGAACTATAGCATTAGAAGATAGGTGCTTCTTACTTTTCAAGTATTTGAAAGGGCTGTGTTTCTTAATTTTATTAATTCTCACAGTTCAAAATGATGTGATGATAGAGCCACAAATCAATTTGTCCTAAAGAATCCTTTAAACCTCATGGAAGTGAATCATAAATATTTACAATACACACTTTCTGAGCTCAGAGAGTAAAATTCTTCTCTCCATAATGTAGATGCTTTAAAGGGAGCATTCTTTCCTTGGAATCCAGGGCCTTTGTTGTCAAATAACTCTTCCCAAACTCTGTCTGTGTTTCCATTGCAAGGGGTGAGCTCTGAAAGGAAAGAGTGGGCTCTTCACCCTGTAGAGATGGGTCTATTTTGAGATTAGCACAGGTTAAGAGAAATACTTCTGAAATTTGACATGCTTTTTTAAATTCAAATATGGACCTGCATAACCCACTTGAAAAGGCTCAGGGAAGAGATTGTTAGGAAACCATGGATATGGAGTTGCTGATGGAAGGTCTAGGGTTGTTCTTGTACTAGACAAGTTCGCCTATCTGGGTTCTTATATTTAGAAAAGTTTTAGTCAAGACATCACAGACAGAATTTTTCCATTCTTGGTGCTACTTAATATTATTAGTAAGGTCACTTGTGAATGAAAATATTGGGGGGAAATAAAAAAGAGTAAAGGTATGTTCCAAAATATTTCCTTCTCATTCAGCAAATAACAGTTTCTATCAAACAGTGGCAGGGGAGAAAATGAACATCTGTTGAATACTTATTGTAGTCCAGGCATGGTGCTCAGCACTATGGTATGTATTACTCCTTCAGTCCTTACAAATGTCATGAAAAATGTTACCTTGCAGATTATAAATTAAAGTTTCAGAGAAGCTTTCCCAAAGTTGTAGATCAGGAGAATGGTGAAGCCAAGATTCAAATTACAGCCTGAATTCGAAGTCCACATTCTTTTCATTATACTGAACTGCATCTTTCTTAAAAAGCACAATGAACTGGGGCGCCTGGGTGACGCAGTCGGTTGAGCGTCCGACTTCAGCCAGGTCACGATCTCGCGGTCCGTGAGTTCGAGCCCCGCGTCGGGCTCTGGGCTGATGGCTCTGGGCTGATGGCTCTGGGCTGATGGCTCGGAGCCTGGAGCCTGTTTCCGATTCTGTGTCTCCCTCTCTCTCTGCCCCTCCCCTGTTCATGCTCTGTCTCTCTCTGTCCCAAAAATAAATAAATGTTGAAAAAAAAAATTAAAAAAAAAAAAAAAAGCACAATGCACTAAACCATAGGAAAGTGAAACCGTTATGAGTAGTGGCTTAGCAAAACAACTGTGGGGTCAGATAGACTTGAAGCCCAGATTCTTTATTCAGCAGTCCGGAGTTTGGGCAAGTTATATAGTTCATAGTGGGTATTCTTAGGATTAAATGATAAGTGTGTTAAATAAAATCATTGGCAGTGCATGACACATAAGTGTTCAATAAATTCTAGCTATAATTGTTTTCATTTTCAGAAATTTAAAGACCCCCATTCCTATACCTTTAAAGAAGTAAAAGCTGGGGTTCTGAGTCTCAGTGAATTTCTCAAGGACATAAAGTTCATCAGAGGCAAAACTAGTATTGGAACTCCACTCTTTGGAGTCCTGTTTATCCTTGTTGTCTTTCCAAGATGTAGCACATTCACAAGAGGATTTTAAGAAAGTGTCTGAGTTATCTTAATGATGACCACATTTCTCAAACCTGAGGGAACAGAATGTTTGAAATATAAGAAACTACTTGAAATCTTTTCTTAAAACACCCCAGATACGGATACTATTAGTATCTGAAAAGACCGATCTTCCTCTTCCTCCTTCCTAACACAACCCCAAATTGGTTCAGGTGTCCACCCCTTTCTCATCTCTAGGGGAGAATTCTATAGAGTTTAAGGCAGTGGACGTGGACTACATGGAAGATGTATAGTACATGGAAGGCTTGTTAAAACTCATCACTGGACACTATCTCCAGCATTTCTGATTCAGTAAAGCTGGAGTGAAGTATAAGAATTTGCATTTCTACAGAGTTCCACATTCTCAGAAGTGTCAACTGTTGATTTGGGGACTAGTTTAAGAATCACTGGTTGAGGACAATCAATGTCATTCCTCTGTTCTGGGGCTGGGCAAGTGTAGTGAATTGGTCCAATCTGACTAAAAGCAATGATTCATACTCCTTGGTTGGGGATTTACTTTCTTCTGTTGCAGATGACTAATGAACAATTATCAGTTGCTGGCAGCCATCTTACTACCATGAGGACAGAGCCAGCCTCAGCAAAAAGGCAGTATGTAGATGGCAGAACAGAGAGAGGGGGAGAGCCCAAGCTTTTGATCACATTGAGCACCTGAATCAGCCAAACCAGGGGCTTTATCTTCCTCTATACCTCCTGGTATGTGAAGTTGTACAGATTTTCCTTGTTTAAGCTACACCAGATCAGAGCTTGTTACTTTGGCCAGATACTGGTACTTAATGTCAGATACATTCCTAAAACTCAATAAAATGAAAGTAAATGTATTTGAAGTAAGTAACATTTTTATTTGATTCCAGCATTTCCTTTTCCAAATAACTGACCACATTAACTTTCATTAATGAGATCATAAATACATAAATAAAATCTATTTCTGTGTTTTAAATCACAGAAAATGCTCAAAAAAAAAAAAAAAAAAGCACAGCCCTATTCTTAATGCTTTTGTGATATACCATGGACAGGAAAACCAATTTTCTTTCAAAAGATTTGATGTGATTAGTTAGTAGTGTTCAGTAAGAAACATACTCCAGTACATTACTAAATTAGGAAACACTTGAAATTTTTAGACAAGATAAATTCCTCCTAAGGAAGTTGATCCACATAACCTTAATAATTGCAGTTTGTTATAGTTTCCATTCTGTTTCATAAGTCCAGAAAGGAGCAGAAGTGACATAAATCACTTCACCTCTTCATGTTTTATATTTTTACTGTAACCACAACTATGATAAGCATATTATAAAATATAAAGCAAAACTCTCAATAACATATTAGCTCTTCCTTTTAAAAAGGATCACAGAGGGGCGCCTAGGTGGCGCAGTCGGTTAAGCGTCCGACTTCAGCCAGGTCACGATCTCGTAGTCCGTGAGTTCGAGCCCCGCGTCAGGCTCTGGGCTGATGGCTCGGAGCCTGGAGCCTGTTTCCGGTTCTGTGTCTCCCTCTCTCTCTGCCCCTCCCCCATTCATGCTCTGTCTCTCTCTGTCCCAAAAATAAATAAAAACGTTGAAAAAAAAATTTAAAAAAAAAAATAAAAAATAAAAAGGATCACAGAACAGATTTTTTTTTTTACCCAGCTTATTTCTTCCTTGTAAAAACATGCCATTTGTTGTGTGTGACTATAAGCAAACAACATTTTTGTCTGTGATTTTGATACATTTCCATGTAAGTCTTCTCTGTGTGGAAGGTTATTTTATTGTAGCATAATCAGCTGGTTCTCTTTCAGACAATGTATGTTAGCTGGGGACAGAGCCTAAGTCTTGAAGTTATTTTGAGAATGGCCAACAACAAGTTTTGAGTTTTTCTGTTTCCTCTAAACCAAAGATCATGATGAGTAGTAATCATAGTATTTATTGCTACTTACTCCGTGTTACACGTTGTGCTAAGTGCTCTACAGGGATTTTCTCATTTCATTCAATCATTAATTCATTCAACAAACTTTTGCAGAACACCTAACATTTGCTACTCTGGTACTACAGACCATTTTCAGTTAGAATGTTCATCAGGTTGGAAAAAAGCAGAAGTCTGATTTTGGATCCCAGGGCAAGAGCCGCATTGCTCAGGAGGTAGGAGATGGAGGTGATAGAAATCATATTCTTTCCTTTTTATTCACTGAGTTTCTACTTCCACTGTGATATACTGTGTTTCTCAAAGTTTGTGCCTTGATATTTCCACAAGAGAATTATAAATAGGTATTACTTTAGAAGTCTCCATGACTAAAAATTTTGAGGGGATATAGGGGATTCAATCATGAAACACAATTCTTGACTACAGGCATTCTCTGTGCCTTTAATATATTTTGGGGCTTTTTAAGAAGGTGCCACATTTTTTAAATCTTTAAAAAAAAAATTTTTTTTTTAACGTTTATTTATTTTTGAGACAGAGAGAGACAGAGCATGAGCAGGGGAGGGTCAGAGAGAGAGGGAGACACAGAATCTGAAACGGGCTCCAGGCTCTGAGCTGTCAGCACAGAGCCCGACGCGGGGCTCGAACTCAAGGACCGCGAGATCATGACCTGAGCTGAAGTCGGCCGCTTAACCGACTGAGCCACCCAGGCGCCCCAATCTTTTTTTTTTAACATTTTTTTTTATTTTTTGAGAGACAGAGAGAGACAGAGCATGAGTGGGGGAGGGGCAGAGAGAGAGGGAGACAACCAGAAGCAGGCTCCAGGCTCTGAGCTGTCAACACAGAGTCGGACGCGGGTCTCGAACCCACAAACCGCGAGATCATGACCTGAGCCAAAATCGGACACTTATCTGACTGAGCCACCCAGGTGCCCCAAAAGGTGCTGCATTATTTGCATGATGTCTCAAACTTATTTGACCGTAACCCCCTCCCACCTTTACCCCCACAGGACATATAGTGTTAGGGTTCCGTGGCACATACTTCAGGAAAGGCTGGTCCAAACTATTTTTGGTTTCAAAAGTTTTTTTCATTCCTCCCTCCATATCAAAGCTCTCTAGTGCTGAAAAGCCCCGCAACTGCAAACTTCCCACCCCCTGCCAATCTTCTACACCTTCAACACATCTGGTTTCCAGAACCCACAGACATGTCTGGTTAAATTTGAAATATCTGTAACAGACATTTCACTTCTCAGATTCTTTCCTTCCTGGATGATATAGTGGCCTTGATCCACAGCGACAAGGGGAGGAGGGAAGAAGAAGACATAGGGAGGAAGGTTACAACCAGGAAGGGAAAAATGTATATTTCAGTAAATAAGTGAAACTTGGCATGGTTCTTCTGAAAAACTGCCAACTCCCAACTGAAACTGAAATGTGTAAAAATTAAAGTCATGAATCGTGTTTATCCTGGATGCAAAATGAAAGGGAAAATTTGGAAACTGCCTGCTTTATCTTGACATGTTTCAAAGCCAAGTCCGATAATTCTTGTCAGAGGAGGTGTGGAGAGGGAAGAAATGGTCTTTGGAACTTGGATCGTTTAATTTGGCATTCATGTTAGCGAAATAACATAATCATTTCAAAACCTGGATTTCTGCTGTGTGAAGTGTATAGCTGCATATTGTTGTGAGTTGCTGCACTAATGAAGCCCAGTTGGGAAACAATAGTGTCGGTAATTAAAAAAAAAAACAAAAAAAAACCCAAAAGGAAACCTATTAACTCTGGACACCTGTCCCTCTTCCAAGTAAATACATCCATCAGATCTCTGGAAATCAGAAAAAGAGTAATAGTTAGCATCAAGTCTGGGAGAGGGGGACTTGTGGAATTCTATAATCCATAGCTTCCTTTTCAAAGAGAAAGGTTTTGCATGAGCAAGGATCCTGGTAGGAAACTGAATTCCCCATTCAAAATTGTTTATTGGAAGAGGTTTAGTAAAGGGACTATTTACAGAGATGAGGGAATGGTTAAGGGAGCCAGCAAGGATGTTGAAATACCCAGGAATTAGCAACAGTGGGAAGCTATAACCATTAGTCGGCCTGAGGGGGCAAGGAAAACAAAGGTGTTACCAGTTCGAGGAGGGACCACCCCATAGAAGCTGGACTGGTAAATGCAGGAACCAAAACAAAAAGTAGGCAGGAAATCTCTCTCTCTCTCTCTCTCTCTCTCTCTCTCTCTCTCTCTCTCTCT
>NW_024412391.1:47805823-47835201 GCF_014898765.1 Herpailurus yagouaroundi
TCTCTCTCTCTCTCTCTCTCTCTCTCTCTCTCTCTCTCTCTCTCTCTCAGTCTGTTCTTTCTCTCTTTCAGCCCTCAGTTCTCCTGCAGGTGTCTTCCACTGTCCAAACCCAGAAAGAAATAGAACCAGAGAACAAGAGAGTCCAGGAGATGTGGTGTGAATAGTGAGACCACTCGGACACCATGGAAAGAAAGACTCTGGGGAGGAAATGGAGAATAACAGGCCTCTTTTACCACACTTGTAACCTCTGGGTAAAAACTCTGAGCGAGACCGCAATATGTCAATAAAGAGGAAATTTTACTTTTGGATCAGAGTCCAACCCCCTCATTTTATAGATGAGAAAACTGAGATCCACAAAGCTTAGTCAAAGTCACACATCTTATGAGATTAATGTAAGGGTTCAGCCCAGTCCTGACTTCTAGCTTTGCAAGGGGTCTTTTCCACTCTCCCACTCTCATATTTCAGACCCTCTGTGTCTACTCATTATTTTACTTCTGCCTCAAATTTCAGTTCTCAGATCTCTTGTGTCTTTTAGGGAAGGAAAAATAGAGATGAAGCTTTCTTCTCCAGGCAGACATATGCCGCAAACACTGGGCTATTCATCTGAATAAGGTGCACAATGCACAGAAATGAAAATGTGCTTTTGTTAATGCGCAGCTACATCTCTTTGGACAAGCTGGATGGATAAGCAAAAACTGGCTCACCAGGAGAGGTCAACTGGATCCTTTCAAATGCACCACAGGTGTGTTGTGTGACAATCTGGACGGTTAATTAATGTGGTCAAAATGCTGCATCTATTATTAGGTTAGGTGGCGGCTTTGTCCTCCCAAGGAATGCAAGGCACTTTAAGTTTCAGTATTTTAGGGTCTGCCTTAGAGAAAATTGGGAAATGGTTGATCTTTGCCTTAAGTCTCCTGATATCCATTCCTTCCAAGGTTCCTTTCTTCCCTGTCATGGAGAGCTAGTTCCCGGCTTACCCAGGAGCTGGTCTTCTCCCCTCCCCCACACACGTTGAGTATGACTTCCTTGAACGTGGCCCAGCCTTTCAGACTGTCCTTGGCCCTTTGCTCAGTCAAAGCCCATCTGTCCTTTAGGGTTTCTCTCTCAGGAGATTTCAACAGGAGATCTGCTAAAAAAAAAAAAAAAACACCTGTGTCTAACTGTCCAAAGTTGTTACTTAGTGTGTTAATGTGTTACCCTTCCCAAATACTCTCCCCACTTTCTCATTCCTGGCCACTGCCTCTCCATTTACAGATTCTCTACATTTAGATAGAGCCCATGAAGGGGTATCTGAGACTCCAGGCAACCTGTGACAGAGGCAGCAGAGGGAAGATCATCTAGCCACCACCTCTTGGTTGAGATGCAGCGAATGGTAATTTGCAGCCTCTTTAATGTTTACTTATTTTTGAGAGAGACAGAGACAGAATGCGAGTGGGTTAGGGGCAGAGAGAGGGAGACACAGTATCTGAAGCAGGCTCCAGGCTCCGAGCTGTCAGCACAGAGTCCGATGCGGTACTTGAACTCACGAGCTGTGAGATCATGACCTGAGCCGAAGTCGGTCGCTCAACTGACTGAGCCACCGAGGCGCCCCTGCAGCTCTTTATAAAGCAAAAATAGCTTCTCATTGACTCCTGTTGCCAGCAATGGAAAAACAAACCTCTGCCAGGCAGAGTTGGAGGTCAAGTAAACTCTTCTTTGGCCATCTAAGAAACATCATGTTACTGGAAGTTCACATACATTTTTCAGAGAACCTGTTGTGTCTATGGGTCATTCTAAGAAAGAACTTTCTGAGAGATTTTTATTTCACAGTGACAAAACACCTGTCAAAGTTCACTATTTCCTTGCTTATAAGAACTAATATTATCTGTACCAGCATTAATCATCATCATATTTTATGGCTGATGGTTGAATTAGTTGGAGAAACTGCCATCACCTATTTTCAAGCTATAAAATTTGAAGCTCAGCTGTTTTTCACTCTTTGTACTTAACCTCTTTCCCACTCCTCTGCCCTAGCCTCTGTTGGCACATCCTTCTCCCAGAAAGTGTTATCTCAATAATGTTAGTGATAATATACTGGAGCTGAACAGCAGGACTGACCAGAAATTACCTAGTCCAGAATTTCTCACTGCTACCTTCAGGCCATGTACATGTAGGTAACTAACACATGCAGTCTTTGGTTTACAGTAGGGAGTTAATAACTGATTATTGATCTTGCAACTGGTAGACAAGTAGGTCCTGGAGGTCTGATGCACAGTATAGTGAATATAGACAACAATGTTGTATTATAATCATCAAACTTGCTAAGAGTCTAGATTGTAATTATTCTAATCACAAACAAGAAATGATAAGTATGTGACATGATGGAGGTGCTATTATAGCTACAATGGTCATCATATTACAATATGTAAATACATCAAATCAACATGGTGTATGTCATAATTTACATGACGTTATATGTCAAATATATTTCAATTTAAAAAAGGTTGTTGATTATGAATCAAAATGTGGCTGAGCAGTGATCTGCAATGAAACAGATATGCAGAAATGCTTTAAAATTGCAGAGCATGGAAAGGTCTGCATTAGTCATGATGGAAATGCAAATTAAAACCACAGTGAGATGCCTTTACATGCTCACCAGGATGGCTAGAATTTAAAAGACTGGTAATGCAGATATTGACAAGGATGTGGAGCAACCGGAACTCTTATATTTCACTGACAGGTGTGCAAATGATACCATTACTTGAAACTTGTTTGGCAGCATGCAAAGAACAGTGTGTGCTGGCCTTACACTCAATAATTCCACTCTTGAATGTATACCACAAAAGTGCACATACATGTATTCTGAGAGTCATGTACGAGACTGCTCCCAGAAGCATTATTCATAATTAATTGCCCTCCTCTGAAAACAACCCAAATGTCATCAGTTGTAGAACTGTCAGATACCTTGTTGCATGTTCATATTTTAGAATATCATACAGCAATGAAAAGAATACAATTACAATAAGAAATATGGATGGACTCAACAAACATAATATGCAGAGAAAAAAGTCAGGCTCAAAATATATGTTCTGTATTACTCCACGTATATAAAATGTAGTAGGCATAGGTACATTAAAGCAATAGGAGTCAAAACTGAGGTTGCCTTTGGAAAAGAGGAAGGGAGTGGTAATTGGAAACAGGCCCAATGGAGCTCCTGGATTGTTGCCAATATTCTTTGTCTTGTGCAGTGGTTGCAGTGTTCACCTGTAACAATCTGCTGATGTAATCATATTTTTGCTTTATCTATTTTTCTACACGTACTGCTATGCTTCAGTTAAAAAAAAAAATAGAGGTTCCTGGGTGGCTCAGGCAGTTGAGTGTCCACTCTTGATTTTGGCTCTGGTCATAATCCCAGGGTTGTGGGATCAAGCCCCGTGCTGAACATACTTAAGATTCTCTCTCTGTCCCTCTGTTCCTTTCTGCTGCTCATGCTCTTTCTCTTTCTCTTAAATATAAATAAATGAGAAAATTAAAATAAAATAAAATAAAATAAAATAAAATAAAATAAAATATAATTGCAGAGCTGGAGGACTGATCCAAGTTAATACAGTCTGCTGCTTCTTGGCCTTTTTAGCATATCTTATTTCCTTCAGTAGACCTTCTGTTTTCAGCTCCTGATAGTGTCAGGAGCTCATGGTCTGCAGAATGAGAGACTCCTAGATACTGTCCCAGGCTCAGATATCTACATTCTGCCCTCTGCCCTCCCCATTATCTTTCCTAAAACCCTGCATTTTCTTAGGGACATGATCAAGTAGTCTCTGCTAATTTTCTGATGACGATAACGACTTTTCTTCCTGGGGAAATTCAAATTTGAAAAAAAAATCCTTACGAGTGACTTTAGGGATTAGTACCATGGTTCAGCCCATAGAAGTAGAGGTTTTTTTGGGAGGTGACACCCTCTAAATGACACAGGGTAAATGGGCCTGGACACATACCCCAAGCCTGTGCTTAGGACTTGCCTCAGGTAAGCAGAGACGTCCAGACATGGTGTTCCTTTCCTGGGTTCTGCTGGCACAACAGGTATGGAGAAAGACCAGCTTGATGGTGGGCTGGGTCACTTCAACATGGTGGTGGAGGAAACAGGTGCTGGGCTTGTCTTTACTGAACAGCAGTGATGATGTTGAATTTGCTCATTGGCATTTTTTTCTTTTTGGCATAAATATCAGGGCGTGGTGATGATGACTAAGTAGATGAGAACAAAATTGAAAAATGGAAGTATTACTCATACATTGGACTCTCTGAACCCAGGAGTTACAGACCAGAATGAATGGGCTGGCAGAATTTTGGGGGGATGTGCTTCTTCCTGCCATTCCTTTTTGTTCCTCTCCTTGCAGCTGGGCTTCAAGGTCCCAGGCTTATTTACCCTTCAACCAGTACTTGAGCTTGTTGAATTGCTTCAGGGGTACCACTTGGCAAGAAAACCAAGAAAGTATGTGGCCCAAGAGCCGTTTCTGTTCTCTGGGTGAGAGGTTAACACATGGGAAACAATTTTGGGAGGATTCAAGGTGATACGCAGTGAGATGTTACACTGAATACTACTGAAGTACTTTGCATCCCATGAATGCAGTGAGCGGTCAGAAAGGGAAGAAATCATGTTTCCATTTGGCCTATGGAACCTGAAAATGATTCATAAACCAAACCTAGACTGTGGAGAAAAACTGCCAATTCTTCATGTTCTCCTTTTACCTGTGTTTCTGAAGTTCCTCCTTGGGCCCAGCAATTTCACTATTGTAGGAGAGCCAGAAATGACAAAACACAGTTCCTCTTCCCCTGGGGTGGGGGTGGGAGCAAAGGGAGAGTGTTACTGTTTATCACAGTCATCTATAGATTTTTTTTCTGTGTTTTCTGTTCTCTGGGTCTCCCTTTGGAAGAGAAAAATCTACATACAAGTTTGTGCTCTTATACTAAATACTAGCGAGGTCTTTTGCTTGTCAACGGTAATAAGATCTTCTCTGTGGAATTTATGACAGCACTTTAAAGAATTTTGAATAATGCATTGGATACAAGCAACAGGAAGAATGTTTCACTGAGGTTCACTTGGGCAGAATTAACAATAAGCTGTGTACAGTGTGTTGCCTATTCATCTTAAAAAATAATGTGCACTTCTTTTTTTGGTTATAGAGCTCTATCTGCTTTATTGTAGAATATTTGGTAAATCAAAAACATATATGAAGAAGAAAATGAAATCCACCCATGATTTCTTCAAGCTTACATGTTGTTGATATATCCTCCTGGCACGAACATGTGATTCATGTTGTGGTCATGTAATACATGCAGTTTGTACCATGTTTTTCATCTTTTTCCCATGTCATAAAATATTTTTACAACAATGTAATTGATAAAAGCTATATAACAAGAATCTCCCAACAATAATTCTTCTAGAAGACATTGGTGAATAAAATGGTTCAGGAGATACATGTGGACATTTTACATTTCCAATCACTTGAGTGTAGTAACTACTCATTCGGTTTTCCATCCTTACTACCTCTATGGCTTTCTCATAAATATGAGCCAGATTGGCTCCACTAGTAAGAGATAAGAGAAAGACTTTTCCCCCTTAAAACATCTGTTATAAACATACTGAAATTTTAATTTATGAATCTTTAAAAAAAATTTTTTTTTTTTTAGAGAGACAGAAGGAGAGAGAGCACGAGTAGGGGAGAGGGGCAGAGGGAGAGAGAATGAGAGGAAGAAAGAGAGAGAGAGAGGGAGAGAGAATCCCAAGCTGGCTCCATGCTCACTGCAGAGCCTGATGTGGGGCTCAGTCACATGGCCCTGGGATCATGACCTGAGCTGAAATCAAGAGTCAGACGCTCAACTGACTGAGCCACCCAGGCACCTCTATGAATCTTTTTTTTAAGATGTGAAGAATGTTTTTTTTTTCCCCTCTGAGATGTTATTTCTAGAAAAATTCATAATCAACCTTGAAGGATAAAGTTCTCTTTGCAAAATACAATTGATCCAGCTTCTTTTGCTTGGTCCACAATTCTGGGAGTCTACTTACTGGTCTATACAGGAGTGAAAGGTACAACAATTTACTTAGAATACCTTAAATGATGCAGATGGGAATCTTATAGGACTCTGGGAACAGCTGGGACCTCACAGATGTTGAACACAGGTGAGAATTGGTGTGATTCAGTGCAGCTGTAGGAATGGGTTATCTCATTTTTCCCTCGACAGCAGGATTTCATTGATCTCTATACAGTGACTCATTCTGCTCTGTCTCTACTTCTACGGTTCCTTTGTTACCAATTACTTCATTCTCTACTTTATATGTCTCTTCTCTGCCTAATGGCTTCAGTTTACTCATAACTTGCCCTTCTCAGGGCTTCTCGGGCTGTCTTTCCCAATACATGATTGATTTTGTCTTCACATTCCAGTTCAAATTCTTGAAAGAGAATGGGTGTAGTTAGTCATTGCCATCCTTGTTTGGCTAGAGTGTTCACATCAGGTCACATTTTAGGCCTGGCTGCCTCAGGTTATATGTTTCTATGAAGGGGGTTGTCTGATATAGATCATGCCTCAGCCTGCTGCCTCACCTGGGGACACTGGCTGGCTGGAGTAAAACTCTTAAAGGGTAATCTGAATCTGGCACAGCAGCACAGAATGACCTCTTAGGCCCATTCTTTTTGTTTTGGGTTTAAAGACAAAAATTTTAATATACCACTAAGGTAACATTTTTCATGCTTTTTTTTTTTTTTTTTTTTTTCCGAAGACAAAATTCTCCTAACTCTTTCATTTAATATAGTCATGTTAGGGGCACCTGGGTGGCTCAGTCGGTTGAGCGTCTGACTTCTGCTCAGGTCATGATCTCACAGTCTGTGGGTTCAAGCCCCGTGACTGGCTCTGTGCTGCCAGTTTGGAGTCTGGAGCCTGCTTCTGATTCTGCGTCTCTCTCTCTCTCTCTCTCTCTCTCTCTCTCTCTCTCACTGCCCCTCCCCCACTCATGCTCGGTCTCTCTCTCTCTCTCTCTCTCTCTCTGTCAAAAATAAACACTAAAAAAAAATTAAAAAAATAAAATAGTCATGTTACATAGAAACAATAAGTAGATTTGTGTGGTTGCCAAGGGCTAGAGGTTGGAGGGAAATGGGGAGATGTTGGTAAAAAGGTACAAATTCCCAGTTGTAAGATGAATAAGTTTTGGGGATATAATATACAGCATGGTGAGTACAGTTAACAATACTGAGCTATATTCTTGAAAGTTGCTGAGAGAATAGATTTCAGGTGTTTTCACCATAAGAAAAGAAAAAAAAAGGTAACCCTGTGAGGTGAAGGATGTGTTAACTAATCTTATTGTGGTAATCATTTCACAATATATATGTATATTAAATCATCATGTAGTACATCTTGAACATATACAATCTTATATGTCAATTATATATCAATAAAGCTGGAAAAAAATAGTCATGTTACCTCGCTATTTTTCAGCTGACTCTAATAGAAATATATTTGAGCTAAATATTTCTTAAAGTTCCTAAATTTTAATATTATGGAGAAAATGTTCATGCTCTATAATGTTCAACTGGCATTTTAATAAGCTTATTTGCTTATTAAAGAAAGTAAATGCATTTTAATAGTTAATATAGAATTGTGCCTACAGATATCAGAGAATAGCAAAGATGGGTAGGGAAGGTCTGGAATATGCTGACTTTCGTAAAGTAGGTTAACAACATTTCCCTTTTGAAACAGAATGTTCTCAGGCATTTTCCTGGCCCTTGGCTGCTAAAATATAAATGGTTATGTGTAATGGTTAACTGCAGACTGTTATTGTTGGAAATTATTTTTATATGCACAAATTATGATGGAGAGTGAATTGCAAACATAAATTGTTTTTGGTTTTATTCTGATTTAGAAGGATGACTTAAATTGCCTTCTATATCATCTTACCACTGTAAAACGGGAAGTGAAGTCAGGCAAAGAACTGCTTCCTGTCTTCTTGCAGAGAGGAAACAAATATATAAATATGCATAGGCAGCCTTCAGTCTTTCTCTCTACTCAGTCTATCCCATGCACAGTCTTGATTTAGCATTAGTAAAATATAATGTCGTTCCCCTATTCTCAACTCTGGCTGTATGTTAGAATCACTTGGAAAGTTTTTAAAAGAAAACCTATTTCTAGGCCCCACTCCCCAATTTTTTGATTTATTTGGTGTGGGTGCAGTTTGGGCATTGATGCTTTTGAGAGGCATCCTAAGTAATTCTAAGGAGCAGATAGGAAGCCACTAGGCAAAAAGACAGAGTGTGAACATTTACATTTGCCTTCAAGACAAATTTTCTATCCCCAGTTTAACTTATCAGGCAGTGGCCAGCTCAACTAGCCTCCCATACCCTCTGTACAGTGCTTGTGTTTCCCCCTCTTCTATTTCTTTTTCAGGGATTCCAAGAGTTTTCTTCTCACGCAGTTTTTTCTGATTCAAATTCCTGCCCATTTTTCAAGATGCTGGCTCAGTTTTTACCTCCTCCATGAAGCCTTCCCTGACTGCCCTTGTTTAAAGGGCTTGCTCCCTCTTCTGAACTCACACAGCAATTCTTGCTTAGAAAATCATCTAAACAGTGAAGCAGTCATGTACTGCTTTGTGTCATCTCTTCTATTGTGTTAAATACATTAATCTCACTTTTCACCTGTTATCCAACTACCTACACTGTAAGCGTCTAGCATTACTTTGTATCTTTGACAAGCTGAGTGCCTTGCACAGTGTAGGAAGTCAATAAATATTCTCCCCTCCCTTCCATCCTCACTTCCGCAGGTATTGTTCAGGTCTTCATTTCTCCTGGAGTTTTGCCCTGGTCCTACTGTGCCTTCCTGACGCCAGAGTCTTTGGCTTTTTTAAGTCAGGCCAATGCATCAGTGGATCACATGGCTAGTGTCCAGTAAGACTAATTGTATCTTGTACTCTGCTCATTCTTGCTTTCTTCCTATTTTATGAGCTAAGTGACCCTTTGGCTTTCTACACCCCGCCCCCCCCCCACCTTCTGTTCCCTCACTCTTTTACTCCCTATCCTGCCAGGATTTGATGACAAAATTCAATTTCTCAGGTTTTGACCTCTTGTGCTAAGATGTCAGAGTATAACATACTTTCTGGGGCTTCTTGTCCCTATTCCTTTGGGCAAACACTTCCCCTGCCAGGCTCTGGCCCAGCTGACCTAAATTATTTTGTCAGTACCCTTGTCTGATCTGTCAAGATTCCCCTCAAAGAGAACAAACACTCTCTATACTGTCTTTAGATTCTCATTCTTTAAAAGAAAACTGATTGTCTACATGATTAAAAACTTCTGTTGGTCCCTTATTGCCTGCAGAATAAAGTTTAAACCTGAGATGTCCAAGATGGGAGTAATTACGACTCAATAAAAAAGTGAGTTCCTGATGTGAGAACGACCTGGCTGTGGTATCTGTCACCCCATTGATTGCCAAGGTTGATTTGGCTGATCTGTCTGGCCAGGTGGGTATCCATTTTCTCCCTCACCATTCTACGTGTTCTCTCCTGAAGCTGAACATAGCTCCAAGAAGACAACTTGTCCTGATAGAGGACCATTCTTCAAGTAGCTGAGCTCCCCTGCTAGATCCTATAAACAAACTCTCCAGGTCCATTTGTAGGAGAAGGTAGACTAATAAAGCTTCCAAGACTCCAGACACATCCAAATGAGGTGCTGCAGGTGGCAGTCTGCCTTTATTAAAAAAAAAAAGAGAGTTCTTCAGCTATGCCATATAAGTCGCTAGTGGCTATTGCACTGGACAACAAAAATACAGAGCATTTCCATCATTGCAGAAAGCTCTGTTGAACAGTGCTCTTCTAAATACCTTAATGTAGCTCATGAGGCCGTTTATAATCTCATCTCAATCTTTTGCTCTAAATTTTTGGCGCTACTCACTTTCAGTCCCACCGACTTTCTCAGTGGGTGCCCTTTTACAACTCCATGCCTTTGACAATGCTGTTTCCCTTTTACTGAAATCCTCTTTGACTTTCTTCTCTGGCAAATTCCTATTTACCTTTTAAGATCCAGCGCAAACATTACCTTCCTTGTGAAGTTCCCTGACATTCCTAAACACGATGATTTCTTCCTCTGTTTCCCTTGCTCATTGAACCTAGCTCTATTGCCCTTATTACTGTATTTTGTTTTTTGCTTATAAAGTCAGCTATGTTCTTGGAAGGGGGATGCTGACTGTTCTAGAGATCTGCTCTAATGGTTATCTAAAATTGTTTGCTTGATGCCTGTTTGAAATCATGTATTTTCTTATTTATGTGCTTGGCATGTTTGAAAGGATCATTTAGTGCTTTAGAAGTCCTTCCCCTTTCTGGTGTAAACCTAGAATGACTTCTTGTCTTCCAGACTGAAGTCCATTTCTCTTCTAATTAGTTCTGACTGGACTTGAGAGGGATGTGATAGGAGGAATTGACAAAGTCCAAAACAGAGGGACTGTATGTAGGAGCTGGTTCAGATGTGCTCAGGTTCCAGTGGCCACACAAAATAGTATGTGTTTGGGAAAGAGTAGGGAGGGAATATGGAGAAAATAAAAACAGCCCATGGAAAGAAGTTGGGGATTTGTGTTTGACTTTTTCCAGGCCAAGGCCAAAAGCAATTAAGATGGGAAGAATTTTTATGACCATTTTGCAAAAACGTACATATTTTTCCCTCCTGGTATTTGATGAGATTTTAATAAATTCTTGTGACTCGAATTACTGGGAAGTAAATGCTCCTGACCAAGAAATTAAAGTATCAGTTAATTTATCTTCTGCGATCATGGTTAACATCACTCTGAAAGGCTTATTTTCTTCTGAGAGGGCTATAAATCCTATTGGCTCCGATCTGAGAGACCTTCGCGGATCACTGTAATCTAGCCGTGCCGCAAATCGTACAGTGAATCATCTTCCCCTTGGCGCCCCGATCACGCCCATTGATTAGACCACGCCTACCTAAAAGTCTCCCTCCCTCCCACCTTGTGGCTCCGCCCCAGGCCTAGCAGAGGAAGATTCTTATTGGTGAAGAAGTTGTCCTGGTTCCGCCCCAGGGCACGGCGATAGGCCGAGCCGGAGTGGGGCGGTGGTGGTTGGCTGCCTGGGGACGGGTCGGTAGCCGTGCCTGTCAGAGTGGCTGGCGGCAGTGGCGGCTCTCCGGGCTGGGTTGTCAGTCAGTGAGCAGAGGGGGAAGATGGCTCGCTGGGACCCGTTCTGTTAGGAAGAAGGGGGGGCAGGTGGTGCTTCTACTCCGGAGAAAGCAGAGCAGCCGCTGTCGCTGTCGCTGGGAGTCAAACAAGCCGAGGTTCTGGAGGTGGAGCTCGGGAAGCCGCTCTGGTGAGTACGACCCAGCGACCCACGCCGGGCCCCCAGAGCAGCCGGCGACCGATAACTTTTTTGTCAGGGAGGAGCCGGGGCGAGGCGGCGGCGGGGAGGGGACCGGGACTTTGTCCCCGGGGCGGCGCCTTCGTTGGGGGTAACGGCTCCCTCGCGAGGCGCCGCGGGTGGGCGCGAGAAGGCGCTGGACTCTAGGGGCTTCCGAGGGGCCGGAGCAGCGGGGTCGGGTGAGTGGGCTGCGGCCGGCGGCTGCTCGCCCCGAAGTTGGGCGCAGCCCGTGTGCTGCCTGGGCGGCGGCAGCTTTGTGCGCGTGGACTCGGGTCTTTCTCTTTCCCAGCAAGGAGCAGCCCAGACTCCGGGCGTGCCCAGGGGGCAGCAGCCTGGGCGGGACCCGCCGCCCCTCTGCGGGGAGCCCCCCCACCCCCACCCAGCCGCAGCTGATGCTCGGGCCTGGCCTCTCCCACTCCCGGGAGGCTACAGCTGTACGTCCAGTCTAGTGGCTAAAATGGTCACCGTCAACTCCCCCCCCCCCCCCATCTTTAAAAGCAGCGTTCGCCCTGGTCTTCGGTGTCCCCCGCAGGGCAGTGAGATTCAGAAAGCAGCCACGATTCCTTCCTTGATTATTACACTGGAGATCCCCTCTTCAGCACTTGCTCCGTTCTTTCTAGGAGTTATTCCGCTCCTGAGGCTGCTTTTAACGTGCTCGCGAATCGTCGGGGTTTTGTCTGAAAATGGTTGCATTGGAAGACCCCAAGTTTGCACGCTTCAGCAAAACTGCGTATCCGCCCTTGAGCGTGCACAGTTGTGCTCTTGTGCCCTCCAAGTTCAGGCATTCCTGAAAGATTTTAATTTTGCCCTAGTGGTTTCGTGCTGCACTGGATCGGGTCTCTGATAAATACGCTGTCACACACCCCGCAGCGGCTCCGCTCTTCAGGCAGGGGGAGTTTGTTCCACAGGCAGCTACTAATTTCAGAGACCACACGACAGGCAGTAGGACCAAGCTGTCCTTTTGCAAATTGTGTGTCCTTTGGGTCACACAGTAGTTTTTGGAGCCGATAGGCCACACCTTTGGTTCATGTAACACTTGACAGTTTGAAATTTTCGGCATTTAAAATCTTATCTGCATAAAGTCATGAGGATCGGTGTAACCTTGAGTCAATGTGATAGACCCGGGAGGGTTGTTTTCCATAAGTACATTTTCCTAAAATCCACAGACTACCCCTCCCCTCCAGTTTCTAAGCATCTTTTCTTTGGGTTAATACATTTTTAAGGTTTACGAAATGAATGTTGGTTCCAAACACCATTTTTTTGAAGTACAGGGAAAGGCAAGAAAGAAAAAAAAAAAAAAAAAGGATCTGCTGGGCCAATAGTAGCTTTAAAGTCAGTTATTCAAATAATCATTTAAATAAAGTGGCTCAGGGGAAAACCATCACATATTTAGATTAAAAATATTCTGGATTTGGCTTATTTTATCCATAGATAGTTATTACCATAGAGGGATTATAAAACCTTTTAGTTATCGACATTAACAGCACCTGGATATAGACACCCAGATAAGGTGTTGGTTGGGTCAGTATGTTATTCCTGCTATGCTTTCTTTCTTTGTTGTGTTTCTATTTTATGAAATCTGCTCTTGATTGCATTTCTCAGAGTGGTGTCGTTTTGACAGTCAGAGTTTAAACATGTCTTATAGTCAACTGTTTTATTCAGGATCCTGTGGCATGATATTTATTTTATAATGAAAATGTAAAAACTTTGAAAAATGTTAATATCAGTACCCTTTTGGGGATATCATATTTACATTTTGTAAATAACTGAAATTATGCCAAACATAAATTTATTTTGCACTGCCCCAGGCTGAATAGGTTCTATGGCAGAAATGAATGGCATTACTCTTGTCATCAAGGAAAATACTGTATGATGTACAAGACAGATAAGTAACAATTATAATACAATGTGATAAATGTGAATAGAGATATGCCTAGTGTAGGAACGTAGCAGAGTAGGAGATGGCTAACTCAGCTTGGATGTAGGTAGAATCAGGAGCACACAGTACAGTTTGGAGATCTGCTATGATTTAGCCAAGTGCAGGAGGTCACTAACTTTCCAAGAGAAGAATATGATAAGTGAGAAGGCAAGGAGGCATGAGAAACTATGGCAATTTAGAGAAGTCATTGTCAATGACAAGTCCGAAGTCAATAACATTGACATTAACATGACTTGAATGCTGGGGTTAGATAAGGAAATGGTAGAAGATGAAAATAGTGAGGGTGGTAGAACTCCAGATCAGGGCATTGTATCCTTGGCTATGGGGATTGGATTGGCGGTGATAAGTAGGAAGCCATTTAATGAATTTCTGTTTTAGATCCTCACTCTAGTAGAGTGTAGTAGCATCTGACAGGTACTGTTACCTTTGGGAAGAAAGAAGGAAGAATCAGGACCCTGAAGATTTGACTTGGTTCTAGTGATTGGAAGTGAGGGAAGATGGAGGGAAGATGATAATTTCTATTTTGGGTTTTCTGAATCTGAGGAAGCTGTGGAGCATTCGGGTGAAGATGTCATTAGATGTTTGGATCCATGGATGTGGAACTTATAAAAGAAATCAGGATTGCAGGGCAGATCGGCGGTTGAATTGAAGCCGTATTGATTTGGTGATATTGAAATGACTCAGGGAAAGGTTTTAGTGTTGTAAAAGCAGCGGCTAGAGAACAGTCTGTTAAAAAGCAGAAATGGGTAGAAGAATAGTGTGAAAGAGATAGAAGAGTGCTAGTTAGAAAGGTAGGAGGAACATCAGGAGAGATGCTAAGGATAGAGAGAATTTCAAATAGAGGGGAATGGGTCAACAAGTTTGAATGTTGTAAAGAGGTGTCAAGGAAGGAGAGGATTCCAGGGACCTAAGGATCAGGATTCCATAGGTGGCTTGAACAGGTACAGTTTTAACTGAGTAGGGTTCAGAAACCAGTCTTTGGAAGATTGAGAAAGAATGGGTGATGATAAAGTAGACATGCTTGAGTGAGGCATTTCAAGAAAACTGAAGAAGGGAGAGGATGATAGCTAAAGAGCAGTGGTTCCCATCCTTAGCTGCACATTTCCAACCATCTGGGGAGCTTTTAAGAATCTTGGTTTCCAGGGGAAAGTCCATACCAATTTGAGGTTGAGGTAGTACCCCAGGCATTAGTATTTATTTCAGCAGCTTTGTTGAAATTAATTGGCATTTAATAAACCACACATATTTAAAGTGTGCAATTTAATGTTTGCCATAGATTTGCACCTGTAAAATCATCACTGCAGTCCGAATAATGAACATATCCATCACCTACAAAAGTTTTCTTGTGTCCCTTTGTAATTTCTCCCTCTCATCCTCAGGAAACCACTGATCTACTTTCTGTTACTATAGATTAGTTGGACAGGTATTTTAAAGTTCCCTGGGTAATTCCAATGTTCAGGCAAGGTTGAAAACCACTGAAGAGGGATATAGGTTGAAGAAATGTTATGTTTGTTTCTTTACATGCATAAATAAGGTGAGAAGTAAGAAGTAGGAAAGATGAGATATTTACTGGAATTGAGTCCCCAAGAAGATGGAAGTGGGTGAAATTCAGAGCTTTGACAAATAAGAAAGGAAGACAATTTGGAAGCAACAAAGAATCTGATGTTAAAGACAGCACATTTCTTTGTTATCAGCATCCAAGTTGTCATCGTGTAGTATCAAGACTGATTTTCTAAAGTATTCAAACAAAGTTAGCATATTAATATTGCGAAAATGGATGCCGCTCAGGAAATCTCCCTAAATGGAGCCTGGGACCCCTGGCACCACCATGTAATGCTTTGTCATTTTTTGGAGGGGAGCAGATGGAACTAACAGTTTGACTACTGCTTGTTACTGAGAGCCAAGTACTGCCAGAGTCTTTTTGGCCCTGTTGGAGTTAGGCTGCATATCTGCACTGAGGAAAGAGAATATTTAACATTTGAAAATCTTCTGTTTAAAACATCTTTTTGCTCAGAAGAAATTCTGTTTGCTTGCCCTTTGGATATATGCCTTTTAAATGCTTTGGAGGATGAAATCATTTCTGTGTCTCCCAAATGAGACCAGGAAGAGTTGTGATTAGGGAGTTGTCAAAGGCCCATACTTCCTATCCTGAGAAAGGTAATATTTATATCCCCACCCCCTCCTCTTTTTTTCTTTTCTTTTTCCTTTCTTTTATTTTCTTCTTTCTTTCTTTCTTTCTTTCTTTCTTTCTTTCTTTCTTTCTTTCTTTCTAAACCTTCTAAATCTTTTCAGATTACCTTAAAAAATTTTTTTAAGGTTTTATTAATTTTTGAGATAGAGACAGAGCATGACTGAGGGAGGGGCAGTGAGAGAGGGAGACACAGAATCTGAAGCAGGCTCCAGGCTCTGAGCTGTCAGCACAGATCCCGACGTGGGGCTTGAACTCACAGACTGTGAGATCATGACCTGAGCCCAAGTCAGATGCTTAACCAACTGAGCCACCCAGGCACCCCTTCAGATTACCTTTAATTCAATTTATTAAGATCTCAAAAGAGCCCCAATGGAATTTCAAATTAATTTTTTTTGAGATAGTTGTGATACCTTTACAATATTTTCATCATTTCTTAAAGTCATTTAAAAAAATTAGTGTTATTTTTATTAGTAAACTGTACCCCAACGAAAGGCTTGAACTCGTGACTCCAAGACCAAGAGTCATATGTTCTACTAACTGAACCAGCCAGGTGCCCCCAAGTCATTTTTTAATGACTCAGTGTTTTATAGTTTTCCTGATGTGGTTCTGCCTATTTTTAAAGTAAATTTTTGGTATTTTAAAACATGTTGCTATTGCGAATGGAATTTTTTTTCATTGTATTTTTTTTTTAACATTTGTTTATTTTTGAGACAGAGAGAGAGAGAGCATGAACAGGGGAGGGTGAGAGAAAGAGGGTGACTCAGAATTTGAAGCAGGCTCCAGGCTCTGAGCTGTCAGCACAGAGCCCGACGTGAGGCTTGAACTCACAGACTGCGAGATCATGACTTGAGCTGAAGTTGGACGCTTAACCGACTGAGCCACCCAGGTGCCCCTCGTTGTATTTTAATGAGGATTGCATATTCTCAGTGGAATATAGAAAAGTTGGTAATTTAGGTATACTGTTTTCTAACTGGTCATTTTATGAAATTCTTTTTTTTTTTAAACCCCCAAATAGGGCTTGAACTCATGACCCTGAGAGCAAGACCTGAGCTGAGATCAAGAGTCAGATGCTGAACCAACTGACCCACCCAGGCACCCCCATTTATAAAATTCTTAATTTCATTTTTTTAAGTTTATTTATTTTGAGAAAAAGAGAAAGCGGGTGTGCTTGTGCATGTAAACAGGAGAGGGGCAGAGAGAGAGAGAGAGAGAGAGAGAGAGAGAGAGAGAGAGAGAGAATCCCAAGCAGGCTCTGTGTTGTCAGTGAGAGAGGTAGAGAGAGAATCACAAGTAGGCTCCATGCTGTCAGTGTGGCGCCCAATGCAGGTCTTGATCTCATGACCTTGATATCATGACCTGAGCAGAAATCAAGAGTGGATGCTTAACCAACTGAATGAACACCCAGGTGCCCCTAAAATTCTTAATTTCTTATAGTTTTTATTGGATTTTGTGATACAGCAGTTATAGCATTTGTAAATGATGGTAAATTTGCCTTCTTGCCAACATCTAATCCTTATTTTATTTTTGACATTAAATGTCTGGAGTGATGTTAAATTATATTAGTGAATAGTGAGCATCTTTGGCTCACTTCTCATTTGAGTGAGAAGCCTTTAGGGTTTCACAGTTGTGTATTCTTTCTGGCAACTTTTGTTTTTAGCATGTTAAGGAAATAATCTTCCTTAATTCCTTTTTGGAATTGAGATTTAATTGGAAAAGATATTAAATTTGATCGCATACCCTTGTAATGTACACTGAGATGATCATATAATTTTTCTTCTTTTACCTACTGGCTGATGAATTATATTAGAGGACTTCCTAGTAGATTTCACCAAACAATTGCTGGTAAAGGCAACTTGGTAATAGCATACCTCTTTAAAGTAGTGCTATGATTGCTATGTAAGATTGATCTTTAGTATTCTTCTTATATTACCTTATATATTACTAGCTTCGCAAAATAAAAAAAGAAAGAGAAACCTTCCATTTTTCTTTTATATCCTCTGGCAATTCATCTCTTCCTTAAGGTCAGAAATAGTTTAGCTATAAAAATGTCTAGGCCTTTTGGATTAAGTACAGTTTATGTACATGCACAATTTTGAGACATAAGTAGCATTGTCCTTACTCTACAGATTAACTGAGACTCAACGAGGTTTAAAATACTTGTTCAAGATCAACAACTAATTAGTGGTAGAGAGTTTAAGTTGGATTCCTATCTGATGCCATAGATCATGTGTTTTAATCAGTACCCTAATTTTTTCTTAATCAGACTCTTCCCTTATTCTCTATTATTGAGAAGTTAATTTAATCACTTTATTTGAGTGTCTTATTGTTTTCCTTTCTGCCCAATTAGTCTCAGTTTTTGGTAACCCTATCATAATTATTACTAGTCACTCCATGTAATATCATATCTCCTGCTATTTTAATAAATACATCCAAGTGTGGTTATGATAGAAGATCCCAGAATTGAAATACATAAATGTATAATGTACTTTATATAATATACATTTTAATTTAATGCAGTTTCAAGATCAATTTGCATTCCTGAATCCTGTTTGTACCTTGTAAAGAATGTTAAGTGCAACACAGATAAAAGATCAAGGAGTTTTGGAAAATAGTACTTTTCCACTGTAGTTTAAACATTTGTCATTGTTGAGGCTTGCATCAGAGTAGCCTTTTAGTAGTAAATGTTAAGTGATATTTGTTTGGTGTGTGTTTTCCTGAACAAAGAGTCTTTGATTAGCTGATGAACATTAGTTGCTTTCTCATGTAAATGCTTAAGGATTCATTCAGTTATTTGTACTTGACTTAATGAAAACATTGTATATGAGTTCTTAAACTGTACTATGAAAGTTATTTGAGGCATCAGCTTTTGGAAGATTTGCATTTATTCTTTCATAGAATGATGTTTAGGTTTGGAAATTTAGAAGAATAATGTAAGCCTTAAAACTGCCTAAATTGGGCAAGCAATTATGAACTCTATTTTAATCTTTTGGAGCTTGCCTGGTTTTATTTGTTTGCTTTTTCCCTTTTGAATGTAAAAAGCATTTAACTAATTTAATTAGGGTATTAGTTCTAAGCAACATACACATACTGTACTCCCCTGCTTCTGCCAATGGGGGCATAGAAAGTTGCCAGTCTGACCTCTTTATACTTGCCAGGTATATACATTCCCTTTTCAACTTAAAGTTCAAGGTTCCTGCTGACTTGTTAATCCATAGATATTACTGTGGTGGATGGAGTGGCAACATAGCCCCCCAGGCAGTGCGCACTTTTGTAGTGGAAAAGCAGGGGAGACTATTTTGGGAAATTATGAACCTTCAAGTGGGTCCTGATAAGGGAATAGAGAGGAAGGTGGAAGTGTTTTAGGAATCAGGAGGGGAGGGGAGAAGTGTCAAACTAAGAAAGGAAGTAGAAATGTGCATATGGAATGGACTATTCAAGAAGTACAGAAAATCAGAATGGTTATATGGGTGATAGAACCAGAATATTGAGGTCAGTGAAGTCTTAGAGTTTCAGAAAGGAATATGCGTGTGGCAAGGTTAAAGGGAAAGAATATTGAGAAAAAAATCAGTAGATTGTCATTTCTAAGGTGATGGAAAGTATACGATGAGAACCAAATACATACTGTAAAGGGGGTTAAGGAATAAATTGGTGGTGAAATAATTGGAGGCAGTAGCAGTAGATGAGGCTACTAAATCAGAAAGTTAATCGGTGAAGAATAAGTAAGTATGGAAGTAGCTAGAGAGCATAAGAATCTAATGAAGCCTCCCTTCCATCACCCCTCTCCCCCCTTTTCAGAAACTGTAAGCTTCTGAGATGCATTCTCAATTGTCCAATTGATAAATATTTTGTTAGTGACAATTAGAGCTATTGTTATTGAACATCTATGGTGTGCTAGTGTATTATTTTTAATCCCTAAAACATTCCTGTGATATAGATGTCATCACTACTTTTCACGTTGGAGGAAATTGAGACTTAGAGAGTTTAAGTAATTTGCTGGAAATTGGGCATGAGTTTTTGGACTCTTTTTATTGTGCCATGTTGCTTTTTCTATTTGTTGAGCTGTGTCAAAACACTAGAGGGGAAGGGTGTAAAAGGACTATAAGGTATGATAGTCTCCTAATAGAAAGGAGTGGAAGAGAGATTTTAGCTATGTTTGCTATAATTTGTATTAGCTATATTTTGTATTTAAAATATTAAACAAAATTTTTTAATGTTTTTATTTATTTTTGAGACAGAGAGAGACAGAGCATGAGCAGGGGAGGGGCAGAGAGAGGGGGAGACACAGAATCTGAAGCAGGCTCCAGGCTCTGAGCTGTCAGCACAGAGCCCGACTCGGGGCTCGAACTCACGGAGAGTGAGATCATGACCTGAGCTGAAGTTGGACGCTCAACCGACTGAGCCACTCAGGCGCCCCTTAAAATATTTTATAAAAGGATTCCTTTCAACACGCTTCTCTACCATACATATATATAACATTTAATTAAAAAATTTTTTTAGGGTTTATTTTTGAGAGAGAGAGAGAGAGAGAGAGAGAGAGAGAGAGAGAGAGAGACAGAGTGTGAGCAGGGGAGGGGCGGAGAGAGAGAGGGAACCACAGAATTCGAAGCAGGCTCCAGGCTCTGAGCTGTCAGCACAGAGCCCAACGTAGGGCTCGAACTCACAAACCACAAGATCATGACCTGAGCTGAAGTCAGACGCTTAATCGACTGAGCCACCCAGGCGATCCAGCATTTAATTTTTAACAAGCCCTTTTCTGGGGGAACTGATTTTCTTTTTTTTTTTTTTTTTTTTTTAATCCATGATAATGATAGGTTGAGGGGAAAGGAAAGACAGGCTAAGAAAGGTGATGTCAAGAAAAGTAAGAGTAAAACTTAATTCTTTTCACTATGAGAACTTCAAATATGTTATACATGTGTATGTTATACTCAGGAAGGCCAGCCTCTTGGTGGAAATGGTGTTGAGCTTGTTGCTGATGTAGTCAGGGCAGATACTTTTCATGTCAACAGATTATAAAGCTCCAGAGTTTACAGTAATATTATGTGATTTATGGCACTCGAATTCCATCAGTCAGGAATTGGTTATTGGCAAAAGGGTCCAAACAGATGTGTTCTGTTTTCTGTTGTAAACCCTTTTTTCAGAAACAATGCATAATTGAAAAAGAAATGCTTAAACTACTTTAGGGATTTTAAACATTCTTACAGGACTTTGAAGTACTTGAGGAGGAATCAAGATAGAAATTTTTGTTGTACCACTTTTAGTTTCATATTCAGCTGCAAAGCAACATCTAAGTTATATTTTGTTATACTCATATAAAAGTTAATATTATTGAAAACTTTATTTAAAGAAAAAATGTAATGTTTATTTTTGAGAGAGAGTGAGAGACAGAGAGAGAGAGAGCATGCACACAAGCAGGGGAGGGTCAGAGAGAGAGGGGCACAAGAGGATCCATAGTGGGCTCTGTGCTGAAAGCAGGGAACCCAATGTGGAGCTTGAATTTGCAAACTGCAAGATCATGTCCTGAGCCAAAGTCTGAAGCTTAACCAACAGAGCCACCCAGGTGCCCCTTGAAAACTTTATTTAAAAAAATTTTTAATTCAGTCTCTGCTAAAACAAATTGACTCTTACCCCAGTTAATATGCATCAGCATGATCATACTGAACCATTTATTGCTGCTTTGCTTTCTATAAGTTTTAAACCAAGATAAACAACTATTTTAATAAGATCCACCAAGTTTCTGATTGAGAAGAACCGAGTAGAATTTTCTAGTAAGTCAAGATCTGTTGCTTTTGTTATTATGGCTCTGCTAGCACACATTGCCATCATTGACTATGTTTACTTGCATTTTCTCATTGCACCTTCCCTTTGCCCCCATCACTTTTTAATTGAACATTGGAGCCTCTATTGGTGGACTTTATTTATTTTAAATGATTATTTATTTATTTTGAGAGAGAGAGAGCATAGAGGGGCATAGAGAGAAGGAGAGAGAGAATCCCAAGCAGGCTCCATACTGTCAGCTCAGAGCCCCAGGTGGGTCTCGAACTCCTGAACTGTGAGATCATGACCTAAGCTGAAATCCACAGTGGGATGCTTAACTGACTGAGCCACCCAGGCCCCCCTCAGACTTTATTAACGGTTGAGAGTTTCATTCCAATATACGAAAGGGCAGTGACTCACTCTAAAACATCAACCCAACCCACAAGTCAACTGGAATTTGGCTCCCTTAACATTTCTCTCTTCCTTTGTCCTCAACACTAGAGCAGATAAAACTGCCACTTAGAATGCAAAAAGCTTTAAAGAAATTAAAGTAGAGCTGTGCCTCGGAAAGTGTATTTCTGTACGCTGTAATTTTGGGGAAAGAGAGAGGAAAAAGGACCAAATGGTAACAAAATGATTCCAAGACAATATTTACATTGGGCTTTCTTTTATATTCCTCCCCATTTTCCTCATTAGCATTGTTATTATTTTATTTTATTTGCCTATACCCTGATTTGCCTTGCTTTGTTTCAAAAGGGATTAAAGGACACTCGCTTCCACGTTTACTTGTCTCCTACAGTGGACTGAGAATCCCTCAGGTCAGGGACTATGTCATATTCCGCTTTGTAAACTTAGCATCTAGGACATATAGACATTCAATAGTTTATTAATAAATGGGTGATACTTAAAAACCTCTAGTACAAGAAAAGAGAGATTACTTTCTACAACCCTACTTTATTGCAGCTTTGAAAGTGTTAATGGGCTGAATCGTGTCTTCTGTCCCCCTTTTTATATGTTGAAATCCTAATACTCAGGACCTCAGAATATAACCATAATTTGAGATAGGGTCTTTGCAGAGTTAATTAAGTTAAAATGAGATAATTAAGGTGGGCCCTAATCCAATATGACTGATGTCCTTATAAGAGGAAGTTGGGACATGACTTCTGCTGACAGAAGATGATATGAAGACATAGGGAGAAGATACAAGCCAAGAAGAAAGGCCTGGAACAGATCCTTTCCACTCAGTAGAAGCCAACCCTGCTGACTCCTTGATTTTTGGGCTTTTAGTCTCCAGAAATGTGAGAAAATAGATTTCTGTTGTTTAGGCCACAGTCTACGGTACTTTGTTACAGCAACCCTAACAAACTAATATTGGTGACTTGTCTGCTTGGATTTAGTGAAATCCCAAATACCCCTAATTTGCCTATCCCCAAGGATCAATTTGCAGTGCTGAATGCCAGAACCTTAAAACTTTGACTCTTCCCTCAGGCAAGACAAACAAGGTAGAGAGAAATTTGGATGGCTCAATGTAGAAAGTAATAACTATTTGTCTATTTTCACCTCCCCCCACAGTACAGTCAATGGCAAGCAGCTGGCTGATTCTTTAGTTCAATTGGATTTATTTGGTTTGGCAAGGAAAAAGTGTTTATGGGTATTTTGTGTTCTTAAGTGTTCAAGAGCCTCTGCCAATAGACCTGGTTGCTTTTTCAGAGTAGAAACTGCAAGAGGAAGACTGAATAAAATACTTTTTAATTTAATATTAATTTGAACTAATTGCTTGTACATAATCTTAGCAACATTACTTTGCTTGTGTTATGATCAATAGGAGCAGAGTAATGTATCTTTTGGCTCATGCCTATTGCTTTGATAGTTGTCATAACCCCTGATCATCAACCAGTCATACTGAGTTGTCTCAGTTATTGTCAGCACTTTGTCATCACACGCTTTAGCCATAAGCTAAATATATATGCATTTTTTGCCACTTATTTCTTGTTTTTTAATTGGACTATATATTAAATCGTGATGTGTTAGTCAACTCTTACAGTGTTTTGAGATACTTTGCTGAAAGGGAAAAATTTGAACATATACAAAAGTAGAACACTTGCCCTTTCATCATTTGGAAGCAGATATCAGAGTTCTGAGAATAGGGTAAACTAAATTAACTAGTGAACTCTGTGTCACCCTGCTAAAGATGATCTTGCTTAGTATCCCATAATGCTGTGTGTCCATCAATCCTAAATTCTGGCCAGTGAGCTATACGTGTAAGTTAAAAGGGGAGCAGGGAAGGAAGTCTCCCTTAAAAGAAAGGAGGACGTTCTTTTGCCTGCTTAACTTCTTTCCTGGAATGTGGGCAGGATGGCTATGGTAGCCATCTTGGAATGTGAAGTAGCCTTGAGGATAGCAATTTTGCTAGGATAGTAGAGCAAAACAGGCAGCTGCCACCATACTAGCCCTGGACTGCCACCCTCTTCCCATTCATTTTTGATAAGACGGAAATAAACTTTATCTTGTTTAAGTCATTGTTACTTTGGATTTTACTATAATATACACTTAATTAAATTTCTAAAAAAAAGTCATTTAATTTATAGTAATTAAAATAGTGTAGTACAGATGCAGGAATAATCAAAAAGATCATTGAAATAGAGTCCAGGAACAGACCCAAGTATATGATAATTTAATATATATTAAATGTGTCAATTCTTACCTCTGGGAAATGGTTCAATAAATGGTGCTGGTATAACTGGTTATTCATTTGGGGAGAATAAGTTACATTCACACTGTGTGTATGTATTTAAAAAAATCCAGAAATATTAATGATTTATCACATAGAAAATAAAACTCTGGTTACTCTAGAGGAAAACTCTGGAGAAAAATTTTATGAAGCAAAATTCAGTATTAATAAAAGAAATGATTATCGGACTTGAGTACATAAAAATGTAAAACTTTCTATACAATGAAAATACCAAAAACAAAGCTAAAAAGCAAATGACAAAACTGGGGAAATATTTGCAACATTTAGAAAGAATAGTCTGTGATAAGCTCTACAAAATTTGAAGGAAAAAAATAGGCAGAGTATATAAGTAGACAATTCACAGAAGAAGAAATAATAAACATTTGAAAAGATTTTAACAGAAATGCAAATAGATGTTTGCAATGTGGCTTTTTTGGCCCATAAAAATGGCAATAATTAAGAAGATTAATAATGTCTATAATTGGTTAGGGTATAGGGAAATGACACGTCCATCTATTCTTAATGGAAGTATAGCATGATATAATCTTTTTGGAAGGCAATTTTAACCACAAGTAACCTTTGATCCAGCATCCTGAGTCTATCCTGTAGAAATACTTGGAGAGATTCAGGAAAGTTTATCATAGCATTGTTCAGTTAGTGAAAACTGGAAACTGCCATTTTAAAGGGCTGGAAAAAAATTTCAAAAATGGGAAATATCCCTAACTTAATAGATTTAGTTAAAATTGTAATATTCAGAAGGTTTTTTTTCTCCAAAAGACCGATTTCTCTATATGTGTTTTGAGGTATATTAGTTATCTGTTGCTGTGTGACAAATTACCCTAAAACTTAGTAGCTTAAAAATAACAAAGATTTATTATTCTCATGATTTTATGGGCAGTTCTGCCTTTGTGTAGCTAAAATCAATCTAGTTGAAATCACTTGTGCAGCTGCATTCTTCTGGGGGCTTACATGAGGCTGAAATCCCCAGGATGGTCTCTCATCTTCCAAGATCTTTCTCCATGTGGCTTCTCATCCACATGCCTATCCCTCAGATTTTATAGCATGGTGGCTGCTTTCTGCTGGCATCATGCTTCCTAAAGTCCATTCACCAAAACAGGTCACATTGCCAAGCCCAGTACCAGTGTGGGAGAGGACTGCACAAAAGTATACAGACTGTTGAAGGCCATAAATATAATGGTAATAGTCTACCACACATGGATTAAAACACCACCACCACCACCAACAACAACAAAAACAACGAAGTCCAGGTCCAGAATATATTAGGTAAAAAAAAAAATCAAGTCGTGGAGAGAGTGATTCTATTTTTTTTTTCTTTTTGTGAAAAAATCAAAACACAATTTGACTATCATATCATATCAGTTTGAATGCAGGTGCAGTTTGAAGATTCAGCTGTGTCCTATTAAGCCAAGACATTAAAGAAATTTATGAAAATATGAAGCAAAGCCATTCTTCTCAGTAACTTTTTTGTTTGTGGGAAAATTGTTACATTTATTTATTTATGATTATTTTTTATTTGAGTATAGCTGACACATAATGTAACATTAGTTTCAGGTGTGTAACTTAGTGATTTGACAAGTTTATACACTATGCTGTGTTCACTGCAACTGTAGCTACCATCTGTCCCTTACATTGCTATTACAGTGTCATTGACTATATTCCTTATGCCCTGGTTTTTATTCCTGTGACTTATTCATGGAGTATTGTTATTTTAAATAAAAACGTGTGGGGCACCTGGGTGGCTCAGTCAGTTGAGTGTCCAATTTTGGCTCAGGTCATGATCTTGCAGTTTGTGAGTTCGAGCCCAGCATTGGGCTCTGTGCTGACAGCTCAGAAACTGGAGCCCGCTTTGGATTCTGTGTTTCCCTCTCTCTGCCCCTTCCCTGCTCATGCTGTATCTCTCTCTGTCTCTCAAAGATGAATAAATGCTAAAAAAAAAAAATAAAAAAAAATGTGTTATGTTGACATGTACTGGATTTATTGTAACAAATGTTTAAAGTTTTGTCATAAAAATTTCAAACATGATAACCATCAGTAAATATAACTACCACCATAACAAAAGCTATTTGGGATTCTCAATAATTTTTAAGAGTAAAGAATTTTCAGAATTGCTGATTATATAGTATATGTATGGAAAAGAGTTTGAAATAATACACAATGGTAAAACAGTGCTTTCTAATGAAGAGTGGGATAGCAACAGTGATAAGGATGAACATTTCTTTTAATTATGTGGGAAAGATCTAAGAATAGCAATTTAAAAAATCTCTAATATAGAAAAATATTGATGAAGGTGGGAGATCAATGTTTTACCAAAGTGTTTATATTTTTTTGTTTTCTTTTTTACTGGAAAATTTGTAATTTGTTGTAGTTGCATAATAAACAGAACCCTTCTTTTAAATTCTACATTGCTGATTTTGTGTAATTCTGATGATCTTATGATGATTCTAGCACTTGCAATTATTCCTTTGGAAAATAAAGGTGCTACCTTGTTTCAATTTTTCCCTCACTTATTTTCCTCACTTCCTTTGCCATCTGGATTATAGGCTCCCATAGACACAGAGCATATCTTACTGTTCTTTTGCTATTAGTACAAAGTAATAGGCATAGTTTGCATTATACTCAGTAGGCACTCAAGGGCTTGTTGAATTATTAATGTTGCCATTTGAATGCATAGTAATGTTTACTTTTTGTATAAGTAAAAACATTGTGTGAGTTATCCACATAACTTCCCATCCTATGTCTGTTTTTGCCTGGTCTTGTTCTCTTTCTTTGTTCCCACTCTGTCCCTGCCTGGCCTATAGTCTGGATAAATTGTATGAGCTAGACAGGGGATGAATAAAAATTTGCCATCTTGAGGTTCTGGTTTACTGAATCCGTAAAAGCATTACTAAGCACCATACTACTTACTACTTATGCAATATCTTGAATATTGTTATTGAATGCTCAGTGAATGGTATTGAGGTAATTTTTATCTTTTGAAATTTTTATACTTATCTCTTAAAATCTTTAAGTTCAAGGTTGTTTTCTCTAGTAAAGCCAATGACATGAAGTATGTATGCATCCACTCCCAAGAGCCACATTAATTATTCCTATAAGATAAAAGAACATTTTCTTTAAGTAGTGTAGATAACACATAATAGTTTGCATGTTGGAATATGAACATAAGGGCAAAGTGAGACAATGGAGGTAAATCATTGTGTTATAAATAATTTACCTCTACTTTGCTGATGGGGAAGTCAGACTTGAAAATTTCAACTTAATGGTAGTGTCTTCATTTACAACATGCAAATACTTTTGTCTTGTTACCTTCATAACTTTAAATTACACTGCCTACACCACTGCTTTTATTTTTCTCTCCATTGGATCCCAATGAAAGCCCTGGTGTTCAATGATTTCATTCCATTGGAATTATTTCCGGTTTTGTTTTCCTGAACATTCATCAGATTCTTTGTTGTAATTCTTGTATACTTTTATTGCTTTCCTCTTCGATATCTCTCCTGTTTCTTGTTTCATTGAGTTCTATTTCATTGGCCCTTTTGGAACCTTTCTCAGCCTAGACCTGTATTCCTTCTCTATACTAAACATTAAAAATGACTTTTCACTGTGAATATTTACTTAGTTTGGGGCCTCCTATACTTAGTGTATGTCCACTTTGGGAAAAGTCATTTATTGTTATTGCACTCAAAATTAATACGTGGGTAGCTTTTCAAGAGATCTCTAGCTCCGATTCCTTACTTTTTTTGTAGTATAAAATTCCTTGCATTCAGGGTGACTTACTGCATACCATGATGTCAACTACCATGGAGGGCTAATAATAAGGTAAATATTACATTAAAAATTCTGAGTAGAATTCAGGGCCCAAACTATGAAGATTCAAAGATTTATTCTTATTTATTCAATGGCTCATGAACCTGTTATGTGTGAGCCAATTTAAAAAGGCCAATTATAACTTAGATTTTTTTTTTCTTTCCAAGATTTTATGTTCATTCAAGTTGGCTAACATATAGTGTAGTATTGGTTTCAGGAGTAGAATTTAGTGATTCATCACTTACATTATAACACCCAGTGCCTGTCACAACAAGTGCCCTCTTTAATGCCCATCACTCATTTAGCCCATCCCCCCACTTCCCTTCCCCTCCAGCAACCTTAGATTAAAAAAAACAATTTTTTTTTAACATTTATTCATTTTTGAGAGACAGAGCAGGAGCAGGGGAGAGGCAGAGAGAGAGAGGGAGATGCAGAATCTGAAGCAGGCTCCAGGCTCTTAGCTGTCAGCACATAGCCTGACATGGGGCTTGAACTCAGGAACTGTGAGATCATGACCTGAGCTGAAGTCAGACGCTTAACTGACTGAATCACCCAGGTGCCCTGACCCTAACTTAGATTTTTACGAATTGATTGGGTCAGAATGAAAAAGGTGTTGGGATTTAGCTGAGTTTAAGCATAAAATGAGCTATTTCTGTGAGGCTTGATTGTTAAGGAAAGTTAAAAATTTTTAGGTTTCCCAGATTAAAATGTGCCTCATAATCAGTTTGTTAGATTTCTTCTGGGGTGTTATATTTATAGTAGATACTAGATATGTTTACCATTCTACCCATGCACAGCCCCTTCTAAAAAACCAGTCTCTACATGAGTCTGTATCAGTGATCTTAACTGTTGGACCCAGGGGAGATATCTTCCCATGCATGGCCAATCTCCAGCCTGGCTAGTAAGTTGTAGTCAGAATCAAAGTAAGGATCTGTCACAGTCAGATTTATTTACAGAATTTAGATTGTGGAAATTAAGAAATATAGATTTGGTGTAGAGGAGAGTGTGTGCCTAGAGCAAAAAGACCATGATAGTTAGGACTAGAATAACCATAATGGGCCATAGGTAGGATGAGTAAGTTAGGAAGCCATTCAGCAAATAAAGAATGGCACTGAGAGAATCAGAGGAATTAAAATAGACTGCCTTTAGAAGATAAGGATTTAAGTTCTAGTTTCTGGTTTTTTAGGTTCAATTTCTTTAAGCCCCTTTTGTGCTACAGTTCTCGCCTTGGATTTCTGCAAGATTCTTTGCAAATATTATTTAAAAAAATTTATTTATTTATTTATTTATTTAAAAAAAAATTTTTTTTTCAACGTTTTATTTATTTTTGGGACAGAGAGAGACAGAGCATGAACGGGGGAGGGGCAAGAGAGAGAGGGAGACACAGAATCGGAAGCAGGCTCCAGGCTCTGAGCCATCAGCCCAGAGCCTGACGCGGGGCTCGAACTCACGGACCGCGAGATCGTGACCTGGCTGAAGTCGGACGCTTAACCGACTGCGCCACCCAGGCGCCCCAAAAAAATTTTTTTTTAACGTTTATTTATTTTTGAGACAGAGAGAG
>NW_024412391.1:47835301-47879066 GCF_014898765.1 Herpailurus yagouaroundi
GAGCTGTCAGCACAGAGCCCGACACGGGGCTTGAACTCACAGACCGCGAGATCATGACCTGAGCCGAAGTCAGACACTCAACTGACTGAGCCACCCAGGCACCCCAAATATTATTTTTTTTAAGCTAGCATTCAAGTAGCCTTGACTAAAATAATGTGCAGTTTATTGACAAATTAGATTTCTTTTAGGTAAGAGCAGCTAGGATGGTGAGATCTCTGGGAACCCCATCACTGAGATGAGCCACTTCTTTTTTACATTAACGTAACATATGCCTCAGTGGTTCAACGTATTTTTAAGTGCTCTATTTTATACTGTGGTTTGTGATGGGTTTTATGAACTGTGGCTTCCTGGTGGAGTGAATATGTGTTTCTTGGTGGTTTTATTATATAGTAAACCATCTGTAGTCTTTATCTTTCCCCCCACCTTTTGTAGAATGGTAGAGTTTATAAGCTCCAATATTCAGGATTATTCAGGTTAAAGGCATTTTACAAAGAATTATGCTCTGTATTTTGCCATCAGATTAATAAAAATTATCCCTTTGGAAAACATCAACACTTTGAAAGCAACCTATATTCATCCTATGCTTTGAGATATGGGTATTGGACATGTGGGTTCTGTGGTCTTCTATGTATATCCTTATCTAACATTAAGATAGTGTATTGTCTGAAAATGTCTAACAGTATAATAACATTTTATGAAACTTTGTTTTGAATAACTTATTTTTATATATGGATGTAGGATGAGGAGGCACTTTAAGAATCTTTTAATTTATTCCCTAATTTTCACAGGGGTTTTACTTAAAAATTTGTAGACAGATGTGTAGAGAAATCTATCACAGTCTTAAAGGATTTTGGAAATTGTATGTTTTCTCTCAGGTGCCTGTTTTATATTGAAGTTCCCAGTAATAAGAGTTATTAATTATTCTATCAAACCTGAATCCCTTATTGCATCATTTGACTTTTAAAAATTTATATTATATTAATTGTCTAAAAATTTGCAAATATCTTATACTATAAAGCAGAAAAATCAGATGAAACCTCATTTTTTCTTTTTTTTTTTCTTTTTTTTTTCAACGTTTATTTTTGGGACAGAGAGAGACAGAGCATGAACGGGGGAGGGGCAGAGAGAGAGGGAGACACAGAGTCGGAAACAGGCTCCAGGCTCTGAGCCATCAGCCCAGAGCCTGACGCGGGGCTCGAACTCACGGACCGTGAGATCGTGACCTGGCTGAAGTCGGACGCTTAACCGACTGCGCCACCCAGGCGCCCCAGAAACCTCATTTTTTCTTAACTGAAAGTTTAAATGGAATCATTGACCTCTCAGGAGAATTTTGAGGTGTTGGCATCAGGATATATGCAAAATGAGGTTGTTTATATCTAATGAATAAAAGTAATTTTTATGTAGTATAGTGGCAAATGTGATGGTTACTGTGGTATTTTGGTTTCATTGATTAAGCGTAGCACTTATGATAGGGTGATTATTAGTGAGTTTTTTTTCTCCAGACTTTGAATTGTATCCAACCAGTGCACAATATCTGCCATTATTAACGATAGGATCAGACAAAAAAGTATACATATGCAGAATATAATTACATTTATTGAACATTCATAGATTATGTCCTAGTTGCAAGGGGTTTTACTATGAGTTTTCATGGAAAAATCTAATTCCTTGATGGCAGGGACCATGTTTTGCTCAACCTAATATTCTCTGATGTGAGTTAGCACAATGCATTGCACTCAAAAGGTATACCCTAAATGTTTGATTAAGACAGTATTGTGGTTATCCATTGCTACCTACCAAACCATCCTCAAACTTAGTGCATTCAAACAGCACATATATATTATGTCTCACAAATCTGAGGTTGACTAAATTTAGCTTGGCAGGTCTTCTGCTCCATGTTGTCAGCTGAAGCTGCATTCATCTGGAGACTTGACTTGGCTGGAACGTCCAAAATGGCCCAGTCACATGGCTGGTACTTAGTGCTAACTCTCAGCTCATAGCTTAGCAGTGGCCTCTGTTCTTTTCCATGCAGACTTTCTTGGTAGTTTGGGCTTCTTACAGTGTGGTAGCCTGATTCCAAATGCGTGGAAGTGGAAGCTGCAGGTTTCTTAAGGCCTAGCCTTAGAAGTTTTACAGAATTTAGTTCACTGCATTTTCTTGGTCAAAGCAATTCATAGGGCCAGTCCGGATATCAAAATGGTTGTTGACAAATAGTTTTTTTTTTTAACTTTGTTATTTCAGTTTAAATCAAATATCCTTTCCCTAGATAAAATATTCTTCTGAAGTCCTGAAGGATTTGAGAAGAATAGGAAGATAGAAATAGGAAATGAGAAGAGGGATTGCTATATTTTTTCTAATTGTCCTATCTTTTCCAATAGAAACACACTGGCCTGGTTGCCATAGCACACTGATATCCTAATATGATTATATTTGTTCTTGGGGTAGACAAAAGATGCTTTAGTCAAATACCATGTCCCATAGTAAAAATTTCTGCTCTATTTTTGATAACCAGATACTTGTTTTATGATTTACAGGGAGAATAGGCCTAGGTTACAGGTCTTTGGATTGACTTCCCACATCAGGTTCTATAAATTTCTATTTCTTCTCCCTGTGCCTTGAGAGGAAGCTTTATTCACTTGAGGACACAGGTAAGTAGTGAGGCCATGAGCAACACTTCTTTTCAAACAATAGCACGGATACCCTATTCTTTCATAGGATTTTCCAGTTGATTGGTCAGTTTCTAAGCAGTGAAATCCTTAAAATTAAATTAATTTTATTCTGTAACACAATCTGAGCCTTTCCTTCTACTCTGTTTTCCTGTAATTCAGCTAAGAATCTTGTTTTCTTTTTACTATCTCACTGAGTTTTTTTTTAAATTTTTAATTTTTAAAAATTTACATCCAAATTAGTTAGCACATAGTGCAACAATGATTTCAGGAGTAGATTCCTTAGTGCCCCTTACCCATTTAGCCCATCCCCTCTCCCACAACCCCTCCAGCCACCTTCAGTTTGTTTTCCATATTTATGAGTCTCTTCTGTTTTGTCCCCCTCCCTGTTTTTATATCAGTTTTGTTTCCTTTCCCTTCTGTTCATCTGTTTTGTCTCTTAAAGTCCTCATATGACTGAAGTCATATGATTTTGTCTTTCTCTGACTAATTTCACTTAGCATAATACCCTGTAGTTCCATCCACGTATTTGCAAATGTCAAGATTTCATTCTTTTTGATTGCCGAGTAATACTCCATTGTATATATATACCACATCTTCTTTATCCATTCATCCTTCGATGGACATCAATGGGCTCTTTCCATACTTGGCTATTGTTGATAGTGCTGCTATAAACATGGGGGTGCATGTGCCCCTTCGAAACAGCACACCTGTATCCTGTGGATAAATGCCTAGTAGTGTAATAGCTAGGTCGTAGGGTAGTTCTATTTTTAGTTTTTTGAGGAACCTCCATACTGTTTTCCAGAGTGGCTGTACCAGCTTGCATTCCCACCAACAATGCAAAAGAGATCCTCTTTCTCTGCATCCTCGCCAACATCTGTTGTTGCCTGAGTTGTTAATGTTAGCCATTCTGACAGGTGTCAGGTGGTATCTCATGGTGGTTTTGATTTGTATTTCCCTGATGATGAGTGATGTTGAGCATTTTTCATGTGTCGGTTGGCCATCTGGATGTCTTCTTTGGAAAAGTGTCTATTCCTGTGTTTTGCCCATTTCTTCACTAGATTATTTGTTTTTTGGGTGTTGTGTTTAATCCGTTCTTTATAGATTTTGGATACTAACCCTTTATCTGATATGTCATTTGCAAATATCTTCTCCCATTCCATCGGTTGTCTTTTAGTTTTGCTAATTGTTTCCTTAGCTGTGCAGAAGCTTTTTATTTTGATGAGGTACCAGTAGTTCATTTTTGCATTTGTTTCCTTTGCCTCTGGAGACGAGTTGAGTAAGAAGTTAATGTGGCCAAGATCAAAGATGTTTTTGCCTGGTTTCTTCTTGAAAATTTTGATGGCTTCATGTCTTACATTTAGGTCTTTCATCCATTTTGAGTTTATTTTTGTGTATGGTGTAAGAAAGTGGCCCAGGTTCATTCTTCTGCATGTCGCTGTCCAGTTTTCCCAGCACCGCTTGCTGAAGAGACTGTCTTTATTCCATTGGATATTCCTTCCTGCTTTGTCAAAGATGAGTTGGCCATATGTTTGTGGGTCCATTTTGGGGTTCTCTATTCTGTTCCATTGATCTGAGTGTCTGTTTTTGTGCCAGTACCATACTGTCTTGAGGATTACAGCTTTGTGGTACAGCTTGAAGCCCGGGATTGTGATGGCTCCTGCTTTGGTTTTCTTTTTCAAGATTGCTTTGGCTATTCGGGGTCTTTTCTGGTTCCATACAAATTTTAGGATTATTTGTTCTAGCTCTGTGAAGAATACTGGTGTTACTTTGAAAGGGATTGCATTGAATATGTAGATTGCTTTGAGTAGTACCGACATTTTAACAATACTTGTTGTTCCTATCCAGGAGCATGGAATCTTTTTCCATTTTTTGGTGTCCCCTTCAATTTATTTCATAAGCTTTCTACAGTTCTAAGTGTATAGATTTTTCACCTCTTTGGTTAGATTTATTCCTAGGTATTTTATGGTTTTTGGTGCAACTGTAAATGGGATCGATTCCTTGATTTCTCTTTCTGTCGCTTCATTGTTGGTATATAGGAATGCAACCGATTTCTGTGCATTGATTTTATATCCTGCAACTTTGCTGAATTCATGAATCAGTTCTAGCAGTTTTTTGGTGGCATCTTTTGGGTTTTCCATATAGAGTATCATGTCATCTGCGAAGAGTGAAAGTTTGACCTCCTCCTGGCCGATTTGGATGCCTTTTATTTCTTTGTGTTGTCTGATTGCAGAGGCTAAGACTTCCAATACTATGTTGAATAACAGTGGCAAGAGTGGATATCCCTGTCTTGTTCCTGACCTTAAGGGGAAAGCTCTCAGTTTTTCACCATTGAGGATAATGTTAGCATTGGGTCGTTCATATATGGTTTTTATGATCTTGAGGTATGCTCCTTCTATCCCTACTTTCTTGAGGATTTTTGTCAAGAAAGGTTGCTGTATTTTGTCAAATGCTTTCTCTGCATCTATTGAGAGGATCATATGGTTCTTGTCCTTTCTCTGATTGATGTGATGAATCACGTGAATTGTTTTGTGGATATTGAACCAGCCCTGCATCCCAGGTATAAATCCCACTTGGTTGTGGTGAATAATTGTTTTACTGTATTGTTGGATCCGGTTGGCTAATATCTTGTTGAGATTTTTTGCATCCATGTTCATCAGGGAAATTGGTCTATAGTTCTCCTTTTTAGTGGGGTGTCTGTCTGGTTTTGGAATCAAGGTAATGCTGGCTTCATAGAAAGAGTTTGGAAGTTTTCCTTCCATTTCTATTTTTTTGGAACAGTTTCAAGAGAATAGGTGTTAACTTTTCCTTAAATGTTTGGTAGAAATTCCCTGGAAAGCCATCTGGCCCTGGACTTTTGTTTTTTGGCAGATTTTTGATTACTAATTCAATTTCCTTACTGGTTATGGGTCTGTTCAAATTTTCTCTTTTATCCTGTTTCAGTTTTGGTAGTGTATATGTTTCTAGGAATTTGTCCATTTCTTCTAGAGTACCCATTTTATTGGCATATAATTGCTCATAATATTCCTTATTATTTTTTTATTTCTGTTATGTTGGTTGTGATCTCTCCTCTTTCATTCTTGATTTTATTTATTTGGGTCCTTTCCTTTTTCTTCTTGATCAAACTGGCTACTGGTTTATCAATTTTGTTAATTCTTTCAAAGAACCAGCTTCTGGTTTCATTGATGTGTTCTGTGGTTTTTTTTGGTTTCGGTAGCATTAATTTCTCCTCTAATCTTTATTATTTCCTGTCTTCTGGTGGTTTTGGTCTTATTTGCTGTTCTTTTTCCAGCTCCTTAAGGCATAAGGTTAGGTTGTGTTTCTGAGATCTTTCTTCCTTCTTTAGGAAGGCCTGGATTGCTATATACTTTACTCTTATGACCGCGTTCACTGCGTCTGAGAGATTTTGGTTTGTGGTGTTAACATTTTTGTTGACTTCCATATACTTTTTAATTTCCTCTTTAACTGCTTAGTTAGCCCATTCATTCTTTAGTAGGACGTTCTTCAGTCTCCAAGTATTTGTTACCTTTCCAGTTTTTTTTCTTGTGGTTGATTTTGAGTTTCATAGCATTGTGGTCTGAAAATATACATGGTATGATCTTGATCTTTTTGTACTTACTTAGGGCTGATTTGTGTCCCAGTATATGGTCTATTCTGGAGAACGTTCCATGTGCACTGGAGAAGAATGTATATTCTGCTGCTTTAGGATGAAATGTTCTGAATATATCTGTTAAGTCCATCTGGTCCAGTGTGTCATTCAAAGCCATTGTTTCCTTGTTGATTTTTTGACTAGGTGATCTGTCCATTGGTGTGAGTGCGGTAAGAATCTTGATAATCTTCTTGTGGCACTTAATTTATTGCTATGGCTCCATTTCATAAGACAGAAGTTTAAAAGTTCATGATGTGTCACAATCCACTTATAGAAATTTAGTTCTATAGATTTGTAGAAGCTTGATTTTCATAATGACATTAAAAAACAAATGGTTATGAATAAGTTGGTAGTAATTTTTGGTTAAAACTTCATGATGAAGGGGATGATGTAAAGTAATAGTAAAAATCAATAAATTTTTAGAGTTTTACAGTAAACATTGTAAATACATTTTTCTTTCTATTTTTCACTTGAAGCATAGTTGACATATAATAAGATATTAGTTGACATATAATAAGATATTAGATATGTAACAGTGATTCAACAATTATATACATTACAAAATGCTCACCATGATGAGTGTAATTATCCTCTGTCATCATATAAAGATATTGCAATATTATTGACTATATTCCCTGTGCTGTATTTTTTGTCCCAAGACTTATTTATTTTCAACGTTTATTTATTTTTGGGACAGAGAGAGACAGAGCATGAACGGGCGAGGGGCAGAGAGAGAGGGAGACACAGAATCGGAAACAGGCTCCAGGCTCTGAGCCATCAGCGCAGAGCCCGACGCGGGGCTCGAACTCACGGACCGTGAGATCGTGACCTGGCTGAAGTCGGACGCTTAACCGACTGCGCCACCCAGGCGCCCCCAAGACTTATTTATTTTATAACTGGAAGTTTGTATCTGTTAGTCCCCTTCATCTATTTTGCCTATCCTCCTTCACCCCCCTCCACTCTGGCAACCACTAATTTGTTCTCTTATTTATCTGCCTGTTTCTTTTTAATTTGTTTATTTGTTTTACCTTTTGATTCTCTATATAAAAGAAATCATGATATTTATCTTTCTCTGTCTGATTTATTTCACTTAGCATAATACCCTCTAGGTCCATCTATGTTGTTATAAATGGCAAGATTTCATTCTTTTTCTGAGTTATATTCCATTGTATATATGTACACCACATGTCCTTATCCATTCATCAATTGATGAACACTTAGGTTGCTTCCATATTTTGGCTATTGTAAATAATGCTGCAATAAACATAGTGATACATATAACTTTACAAATTAGTGTTTTCATTTTCTTTGGATAAATGCCCAGATGTAGAATTATTTATTGGGTTTCGTGGTATTTCTATTTTTAGTTTTTTGAGGAATTTCTATACTGTTTTCTATGTGGCTACACCAATTGATGATCCTCCCAACAATGCACAAGCGTTCCTTTTTCCCCACAATCTTGCCAACACCTGTTATGTGCTATCTTTTTGTACATTTTTTCTTTTATTTTCTTCCCGAATTGGGGAATAATAAAACAATTACAATAAATTGTATGTCTCTGATGACAACACTTTTATGGTATGCTTTCTGGAAAACTTCTTGAGGAATTCAGGAATTGTTGTTAAAATAAGAATATAAGGCCCACATTATAGAAAGGTCTTATTATATACTAAAAAATATAAAAAAAATAATTTCACACAGATGAAGTCTGCTTGTGAAATACAACATAGAATCCTAGCAAGCTTTCTAATATAACTTTAAATGTTCTATTTCAAGATATTTTTGAGAAAGATAGGAAGTTAGTTACACAGCAGAAAGCATCTGTGTTAGTTTTGTTCCTTTTGCCTTTGAGAAGAATAAAGATACTTTATGTGTTTTTTAAAAATTTTAATGTTTTTATTTTTGAAAGAGAGAGAGAGACAGAACACGTGGAGGAAGGGCAGAGAAAGAGAGAAAGAGAGAGAGGGAGAGTCTGAAGCAGGCTCCAGGCTCCGAGCTGTCAGTACACAGCCTGATGCAGGGCTTGAACTCATGAGCCGTGAGATCATGGCCTGAGCCAAAGTCGGATGCTCAACTGACTGAGCCATCTAGGTGCCCCAGAATAAAGATATTTTAAATGTGAGACTATATTTTGAATATTACATGAGGTGTCTAATTAGGTTTAAAAAGCTACAAAGTTACATAATCAAGACTGCCATAAATGTTAATAGGCTACATGTTAGATATGAAATGTAGGGGTGTAGAGAATCTCTTTGCTGAGTGTTGGTAGAAACAGTTTTTTAAATCATAGTTTCTATTTTGTGGTCACTTTGCTTCTTGCCCTACCTAGTCTCTAGTGGCACCTTTAGTCATAACTGTTATTCATCTTGGAGCCCAGGGCTAATGGAGAGAACATTTAAAAAAAAAATAACATTACAATGTGTGACTAGGACAAAGAAAAGATCTGCCCTATATGTGACTAATATCTTTCTATCAACTGGAAAACACTTGGCTTTTCACTTTCTATTTCTTTAAATGCCTATGCTACACTTTGTAAAATTCTATTGTTCTCTTTCTCATATAATGCATTAATATTTCAGGTCACATTTTTAAAAAACTTTTTAAATGTTTATTTATTTTTGAGATAGAGACAGAGCACGAGCAGGGAGGGACAGAGAGAGAGGGAGACACAGAATATGAAGCAGGCTCCAGGCTCTGAGCTGTCAGCACAGAACCCGATGTGGGGCTTGAACCCACAAACTGTGAGATCATGGCCTGAGCCGAAGTCGGACGCTTAACTGACTGAGCCACCCAGGCACCCCCCACATTTTTAATATTTATACATTTTATGTTTTTCTTAAGATGCTTCTCCTTTTTATAAAGTTTCAAAAACTTGCCATTTGAAAGGATTTTTGTTAAGTTTTACCATATTTAGATTTGCTTTGAACTACCTTGATTTGGTAATCTAAAACTATATGAATACCATTTGAATTTGTCAATTATTAGCATTTTATGGCAGTTTAATATTTCTATGAAATTATAGATTTAATTTAAAATATTTCAACATTAGGGGAAGTGGGTGATGGGCATTGAGGAGGGCACTTGGGATGAGCACTGGGTATTGTATGGAAACCAATTTGACAATAAATTTCATATTAAAAAAACAAAAAACAAAACAAAAATAAAATATTTCTACATTGTACTGAACCTTTTTTATTATAAAGACAAAAGGCTTAAGTATGTTGCTGTTCTTTTCATTTTTAACATTTATTTATTTTTGAGAGAGAGAGAGTGACAGAATGCGAGCAAGGGAAGGGGAAAAAGAGAGGGAGACACAGAGTCTGAAGCAAGCTCCAGGCTCGAGCTGTCAACACAGAGCCCAATGCATGGCTCAAACTCACAAACTGCAAGATCATGACCTGAACTGAAGTTGATTGCTTAACTAACTGAGCCGCCCAGGTGCCCCTGGAAGGTGCTTTCAAATTACATTTGTGGCAGATAATATGCTATATTATTCTATGTTTAATAAAATAAACTTACCAGACACCTGGGTGGCTCAGTTGTTTGAGCATCCTACTCTTGATTTCAGCTCAGGATGTGAGATCAAGTCTTGGGATCAAGTCTTGCATTGGGCTCAACATGGAGCCTGCTTGAGATTCTCTCTCTCCCTCTTTGCTGCTCCTTGGATTGTGCGCACTGTCTCTCTCCCTCTCTGTCTTTCTCTCAAAGTAAATAAACTTTAAAGTAAAATAAAATAAATTTGCCTTTAAAAATTAGAAATATCCAGGGCGCCTGGGTGACTCAGTTGGTTAAGCATCCGACTTCAGCTCAGGTCATGATCTCGCAGTTCGTGAGCTCAAGCCCTGCGTCATGCTCTGTGCTGACAGCTCGGAGCCTGGAGCTTGCTTCGGATTCTGTGACTCCCTCTCTCTCTGCTCCTCCCCCACTCACACTCTGTCTCTCTCTCTTTCTCTCTCTTTTTCTTTTTCTCAAAAAAAAAAAAAAAAAAACAAAACAAAAAACCAACCAACCAAACAAACCAAAAAAGAATAAATGTTTAAAAAAATTAGAAATATCTGTACTAATTTTCATTTCAGATCTGCCCTATATGTGACTAATATCTTTCTATAGATTTGGAAATGAAGTTCTTGAGTGTACTCTTGCAGTGAAAACATTATGCAGACATTGCACATCAACTAGTCATTAGGGAAATGCAAATTAGGACTGTAGTGAGATCAACCACACACCCATTAGAACAGGTAAAATAAAAAGTAGTGACTACCACATGCTGACAAAGATGTGGAGAAACTGAATTTTTACACATTATTGGTGAGAATATAAAATGGTATAGCCTGGAAGACAGTATATCTGGAAAATAGTTTGGCAGTATCTTAAAAAACTAAACCTGTAACTATCACATGAACCAACAATCACAACAATTTCCTGGATATTTATTTATGTCAGACAATTAAAAATTTTTTTTTAAAATGTTTTATTTATTTTGAGAGAGAGCAAGAAAGAGCATATGCAGGGGAGGGGCAGAGACATAGGGAGAGAGAGAATCCCAGATGGGCTCTGTATTGTCAGCTTGGAGCCCGATGCAGGACTTGAACTCATGAACCGTGAGATCATGGCCTGAGCTGAAATCAAGAGTCAAGACTTAACCGACTGAGCTACCTAGATACCCTGAGAAATGAAAACTTGTATTTGCACGAAAACCTGTATAAGAATATTCATGGCAGCAGTAATAATAAAAAACCGGAAACAACCGAAATGTCCTTCAGCAGGTAAATGATTAAGTGGTATATTCATACCATAGAATACTAGTTTGCAATAAAAAGGAACAAAGTGTTGATACATGTAACAACTTGGATGGATCATAGGGACATTATGCTGAGTGGAAAAAAAGACCATCTCAAAAGGTCATATAGTATATGATTGTATCCATATAACAGTCTTAGAAGAGAAAATTGTAGAGATGGAGAGCAGATTAGCGGTTACCAGGAATTAGGGATGATGAAAATGAAGAGGAAAAGTGTGACTATAAGGGAGTATCACTAGATAGATCTTTGTGGTGATGGAATAGTGCTATATCTTGATTGTGCTGGAGGTTATACTAATCTACACACATGATAAAATGGCATAGAACGAAACATTCTCTTTGTACCAGTATCAATTTCCTAGCTTTGATATCATATCAAATTTACCTATGGTGTAATGATTAAGAGAAACTAGAATAAAGAGCACATTGATTTCTTGTATTATTATTTTTTTAAGTTTATCTATTTATCTTGAGAGAGAGAGAGCAGGGGAGGAGCAGAGAGAGGGAAAGAGAGAATCCCAAGCAGGCTCCACAGTCAGTGCAGAGCCTGACCTGGGGCTCGATCTCAAGACCCTGTGAGATCATGACCTGAGCCGAAATCAAGAGTCGGATGCTTAACTGACTGAACAATGCAGGCGCCCCTGTATGATTTTTTAATGGGGTAAAATTCACATAAAATTAACCATTTTACACTGTACAATTCAGAGGTATTTGTACATTTACATTGTTGTGCAATCCTTGCCTCTATCCAATACCAAAACATTTTCATCATCCCAAAAGGAAACCCCATACCCATTAAGCCTTTCTGCCCCCACCTTCCTTCCAGCCCTGACAACCACTAAACTGCTTTCTATCTTTATGGATTTACCTATTCTGAATACTTCATCTGAATGGAATCATATAGTATGTGATTTTTTTGGTTTGAATTTTTCTATTTACATAATATTTTTATTTATTTTTTAAATTTTTATTAATTTTTTTAACGTTTATTTATTTTTGAGACAGAGAGAGACAGAGCATGAACGGGGGAGGGGCAGAGAGAGAGGGAGACACAGAATCTGAAGCAGGCTCCAGGCTCTGAGCCATCAGCCCAGAGCCCGACACGGGGCTCGAACTCACGGACCACGAGATCATGACCTGAGCTGAAGTCGGATGCTTAACCGACTGAGCCACCCAGGCGCCCCCATAATATTTTTAAAGTATATTCATGTTGCTCATGAATCAATCTTTCATTTCTTTTTATGACTAAATAATATGGCACATTTGGTTTATCGTTTCGCCAGTTGATGGATCATTACACCTTTTGGTTATTGTGAATGGTGCTGCTCTGGACATTCATGTGCAAGTTTTGAACATCTACTTTTAATTCTTTGGAGTATATTCCTAAGAGTGGAATTGCTAGGTCATATGGTAATTCTACGTTTAAAATTTTGAGAACTGCTTGGGGCACCTGGGTGACTCATTTGGTTGAGTGTCCGACTTCAGCTCAGGTCATGATCTCACAGTTCATGGGTTCAAGCCCCACGTCAGGCTCTGTGCTGACAGCTCAGAGCCTGGAGTCTGTTTCATATTCTGTGTCTCCCTCTCTCTCTGCCCCTCCCCTGTTCATGCTCTGTCTCTGTCTTAAGAATAAATAAACATTAAAAAAAAATAAAATTTTGAGAACTGCTAAACTGTTGTCCATAGTGGCTAAACCCTTTTACTTTCCCCGGCAGTGTACAAGGGTTACTGTTTCTTTACATGCTTGCCAACATGTGTTATTTTCCTTTTTGAAAGAAAAGTTGTTGTTGCATATTTGAAAGTTGCTAAGAGAGTAGATGTTAAAAGTTCTCATGACAAGAAAAAAAATTTTTTGTACCTATTAATGGTGTTGGGTGTTAACTAGACTTATTTTGTGATCATTTCACAATATATATTGAGTCATTATATTGTATACCCGAAACTAACATAATGCTATATATCGATTATACCTCAAAAAATTATTATAGCCATCCTACTGGATATGAAGTGGATTTCCTCTCATGGAGGAAATTTGCATTTCCCCAAAGACTAAACATCTTTTCATATGCTTGTTGGCCGTTTGTGTATTCTATTTAGAGAAATGTCTATTCAAGTCTTTTTCCATTTTTAAATTTGATTGTCTGTCTTTTTTATTGTTATTGAGATGTAAGAGTTTAAAAAAATTTTTTTAATGTTTATTTTTGAGCAGTGAGAGAGAGGGGGGTGAGGGGCAGAGAGAGAGGGAGTCAGAATCTAAAGCAGGGTCCAGGCTCTGAGCTGTCAGCACAGAGCCCTACGTGGGGCTTGAACTCATGAGCCATGAAATCATGTATGACCTGAACCAAAGTTGGACGCTTAACTGACTGAGCCACACAGGCACCCAGAGTTGTAAGAGTTTTTTTTATATCTTCTTATAGTAGATCTTTATCTGATACATGATTTGCAAATATTTTCTCCCATTCTTTGTGTTTTCTTTTCACTTTCTTGATGATGTCCTTTGATGCACAAAAATTTTAAATTTTGATGAAGTCTATTTTTTCTTTGTTTGCTCTTACTTTTAGTGTCATATATAAGGAACTATTGCCAAACACAAGGTAATGAAAATTAACCCTTATGTTTTCTTTCAAGAGTTTTACAGTTTTAGCTTTTATATTTAGATCTTCAAGTCATTTTGAGTTAATTTTTTTATTTGGTGTGAAGTATGGGTCCAATTTCATTCTTTTTCATGTAGATATCCAGTTGTTCCAGCACCTTTGTTGAAGAGACTGTTCCTTACCCATTGCATGATCTTGACATCTTTGTTGAAAATCAGTTGAACTCTTGATTCTACTTTATTGATCTATGTATCTACCCTTACACCAGTACCACGGTGGTTTGGTTACTGTAGCTTTGTAATATGTTTTGAAATTGGGATGTGTGAGTCCTCCAATTCCATTTTTCTTTTTAAGGATTGTTTTGACTATTGAGTTCTTGAAATTCCATAGGAATTGTAGGAACAGCTTGTCAATTTCTGTAAAAAGGCATTTGGAATTTTGAGAGGAATTACATTGAATCTGACAGAGTTCTGCAAGAGTTGATTTGACAGCTTTTGTTAGCTTATTAGTTGCTTCTGTGGAGAAATAGAGCTCTGGAATGCTCTACTCCCATTTTTGTTGACATTACTCCTGTACTAGTTTTTGCATCTTCCTATAAATTTATGAGTATTTCAAAATTAGAAGTTTAAAAAGTTATCTCAATTTTGTGACCTTCTAAGGAATGAGCTATTATAAATTCATAGAAAAATAATCTTTGTGGTTGTGTGCAGACTTTAGCTATAGAAAGTATTTTCTTTCTCCTGAATAATTTGGTTTAGAATATGACAGACAGCAAGAGAGGAATTGGAAGAAAGAGGTAGAGATTATTACCCTAATTTGAAGATCTCTAAGTTTCTGTTCTTGAGTCCCCAGTTCTTAACATATTTACCTCTCATTTTGGTAAGATCAATGACAGTTTTGTGTTAATTCAAGCATCACCTGGATAATACCCTTTTGTGGATATTGAAGAGGTAGGTATGATATGGTAAAGTGGAATTTGAAGGACATTTTATGGATATCTTCTATATTGAAAGGAGGATAAATAGATATGAATAGCAAGTAAGAGGTACAATTAGGATTTAATTAATACCCAGCTTAATTACTTTTCTGTTTTGTAAAGTTTACTTATTTTTGAGAGTGGGGGAAGTGGGGCAGAGAGAGAGGGAGAGAGAATCCCAAGCAGGCTCTGCACTGTCAGCACAGAGCCTGACATGGGGCTTGATCTTAGAAACCATGAGATCATGACCTGAGCCGAGATCTAGAGTCAGATGCTTAACCGACTAAGCCAGGCATCCCATTAATTACTTTTCACTAGTGGTTATTGACGTTTTTTATTGATTCTCTTCCCCCTTAACACTTGTCACTTCTTTGTAGAGAATAAAATAAAAATCTATAGTTATATACTACTATATATAATACTTTAGAATTAGCTTTCAAATTCTTGGTTCAGGTCAGAGTCAAGAAATCTAAGCAGTTTTGAAAATTTGTTGAACTTGCTTGACCAATATGTGTCAGCTTTATTATACTGACATTAGCTATAATATATGTATAAAATATGCTAGATTTGTTTTTAAAAAGGGCTTACAGTGTATATAAATAGGGGCCATTTATTAACTTAAGAGATCTTTCTTAAATATCTCCTATCTGATAGGTACTGGATTAGGTACCAAGAATAGAATGTGGGCAAAACCAGTTTTAGTTCCTGCTCCTAAGGCAGAGTACATCTACTTGGTATATTATTCACCTATGCAAAAACAAACTGACCATTATATCTCCAGAGCAGCAATTTATTTCTTGCCTACATTACCTCTAGGTGATTGTTGATTAGTTGTGGCTTTGCCTACATGTCTCTCATTCCAGGATAAAGGAGCAACCTCTATCTGGGACATTTAGGTTTCCCCCTCCCTCTCTGCACTTTAGCCATACAGACTTCTTTCTTTTCCTTGAACAAACCCAATGGTTCATTTCCAGGGTCTTTTCCTAAAAGATTCAGTTTACTTGGCACACTACACACCACACCTTCTCATCATGTCCTAGTTAACTCACACTTAGTTAAATCTCAGCTGAAGTTCAGTTATTAGGGAAAATTTTCCTGATCCCCCAAGTCTGTGTCAGTTTACACTAATTCAAAGTGATCAGCCAGTAATTGAATTGATTACTAAAACAAAAGTCAACACTCTTTAGAGGATTATAAAAGGAACCAGAATACATTTTGTCATCCATAATGTCCAATATATAATCAAAGTTCATAGTCATGTAAAGGAGAAGGAAAATGGAACTCAAGAAAAATGAGTGGTCAATAGAGATCAGCCCTAAGATGGTTCATAAATTGGACTTAGCTGAGAAAGGTTTCAAAGCAGCTATGATAAATATACTCAAAAATTAAAATAAAATATGTTTAAAGAGTCAAAGGAAAATGAAACCTTAATGAATTAATAGATAGGGAATATCAGAGAAAAATGGAAAGTGTAATAAGAAAACCAAATGGAAATCCTAGGTCTGAGGAGAAATAAATAAATAAATAAATAAATAAATAAATAAATAAATATTTCTTGTATGGATGTGAGGGCTATCTGGCTGTGACATCTTTCACCCCATTGATCACTAGCGTTGGTTTGGCTGATCTGGCTGGCTAGGCGGGTGTTCGTTTCCTCCTTCACTACTTCATGTGTGTTCCTCACAAAGCTGTGTGCTCTGTCAAAGAGGGTGACCTTCCCCAATGAAGGAGTATAGTTCTTCTGTCAAAGGTATACAAGTAGCTGTGCTCCACTGCTAGAACCCCCAAACAAGCTCTCAAGGTCCATTTATAGGCGAACAGGGTAGTCAAAATTCCAAGATTCCAGACACATCCAAATGAGGTGCTGCATGTGGCAGTCTGCCTTTCTTAAAAAAAGGAAGGAAGGAAGGAAGGAAGGAAGGAAGGAAGGAAGGAAGGAAGGAAAAAGATAAAATTTTCCTGTATGAAATTTTTACAGCAGATTGGAGATAGAAGAATAAAGAGGATATCAGTAGAATTATCCAATCCAAGAAACACAGAGAAAAAAGATTGAAGGAAAAGGAACAGAGCTTCTAGGATCAGTGGGAAAATATCAGTCTTACATATGTGTAATTAGAGTCCCAGAAGAGGAGAGTGACAATGGTAGGAAGCCTATTTGAAGATACAATGGGTGAGATTTTCTCAAATTTGATCAAAAACATTGATTTATTGATCTAGGAAACTCAGCTAGCCCTGAACAGGATAAATTCAAAGAAAAACACACATAAGCTTATCGTAGCTAAACTGCTGAAAACCAAAAATAAAGAGAAATCTTGATAGTAGTCCATTTCAGATGTTCCATGGCATACACATGTTAGAAGATTCACTGGAACTCACAGGACTCAGAAGGAGTTATACTTACTATGCTCTGTTACAATGAAAGTATATAAAGCTGGATTAGGTAAAGGAAAAAGATGTATCAGCTAGAATCAAGAGGAAACCAGGCACAAGCTTTCAAAGTCCTCCCTCATGGTGGTCTTATGGGAGACACGTTTTCCTCCTGCACAGAGCTCTAGCAACATATATGAAGTGTTTATGTCCAACTCACCAAAACTGACCCAAAAAGAAATAGAAAATTTTAAACAGCTCTACATCTATTAAATAAATTGAATTCTTTCAGTAGGCAATAATGTTTTAGATAGGTCACAGAAAATACTAACCATGAAAGAAAAAAAAAAAACATATTGGACTTCATCACAATAAAACCTTCTGCTATTTGAAAAATACCATTAAGAAAACAAAAAGGCAAGTCACAAATTAGGAGAAAATGTTTGCAAAATAAATATTAATTCAGAACACATTAAGAACACTTACAACTCAATAAGAAGACTTATAACCTGATTAACAATGGGCAAACAACCTAAAGAAACACTTCACAAAAGAAGATACATGAATGGTCAATAGGTACATGAAAAGGTATTTAATGTTAGTCATCAGAGAACTATAAATTGAAACCATGAAATACTACTACATACTAGAATGGTTAAACTAGAATGGTTAAAATTTTAAAACCAAATGTTGATGAGGATTAGAGATAAGATTGAAAATCTTACAGATTGTTGCTGGAAGTGTAAAATGGCTGCTGCTGTTGTTGTGTATGTGTACATAAAGTTAAAACAGGAGATTAGGAAAAGAAGATGGCGGCATAGGAGGGCGCTGGGCTCACCTTGTCCTGCTGATCACTTAGATTCCACCCACACCTGCCTAAATAACCCAGAAAACCACCAGAAGACTAGCAGAATGGACTCTCTGGAGCCAAGTGTAGACAAGAGGCCCACAGAAGAGGGTAGGAAGGGTAGAGAGGTGGTGCATGCTACACGGACTGGTGGGGGGGAGCTGGGGCAGTGGAGGGGCAGCCCACTAGGCAAGGCAGAGCTCCTGAAGTCTGGCTTGCAAAAGCAGAGGGGCAGACTCCATGAGTTTTGACAGCCAGTGGGACTTAACATCTGGAATGTTAAAAGTCAACAGCTCTGCTCGGAGAGCAGGAGGGCGAGAGGACACTGGGAGGGAGAGTTGTTGAGTCCCGGAAGACAGAACTCAGCTCAGGACAAAGGCGCTGGTAAGCACCATCTCCCTCTCCCATCCCCCAGCTGTAATCCCAAAGGGAACCAGTTCCCATCACCGAACTTGCTTGCACCATGCAAACACCCAACACTGTGCTTATGTGGATCCATCCCTGCGATGGGTCTGCCTCCCTCTCGATGCTGCAGGGCCCCTCCCACAGGGGACCACCAATGGCAAAGTGAGTTAAGCCTGCCCCTACTGCCCCTGTGCACCTTGCAGATCCACTCTGGCTAATATGCCAGATCCCATCGAAGCAGCAACACAAGCCTGGCAGTGTGCAAGTAGCCCGGACAGGGGCCATACCACTCCACAGTGAGTCCTGCCCCTGGGAGAGGGGAAGATAAGGTACACACCAGTCTGACTGTGGCCCCAGCGGTGGGCTGGGGACAGGCATCAGGTCTGACTGTGGCCCTGCCCACCAACCCAAGTTACTCCAGACAGCACAGGGGAAGTGCCCTGAAGTTTGGCACCACCCCAGGGGCTACCCAAAATGACGAAACGGAAGAACTCTCCTCAAGAGAAACTCCAGGAAGTAGTGACAGCTAACAAATTGATCAAAAACGATTTAAGCAATATAATGGAATAAGAATTTAGAATAATAATCATAAAATTAATCGCTGGGCTTGAAAAAAGTATAGAGGACAGCAGAGAATCTATTGCTACAGAGATCAAGGGACTAAGAAATAGTCATGAGGAGCTAAAAAATGCTATAATGATGTGCAAAATAAAATGGAGGCGACCACATCTCGGATTGGAGAGGCAGAGGAGAGAATAGGTGAATTAGAAGATAAAATTATGGAAAAAGAGGAAGCTGAGAAAAAAAGAGATAAAAAAACCCCAGGAGTATGGGGGGAGAATTAGAGAACGAAGTGATGCAATCAAACGGAACAATATCCGTATAATAGGAATTCCAGAAGAGGAAGAGAGGGAGAAAGGGGTTGAAGGTGTACTTGAACAAATCATAGCTGAGAACTTCCCTGATCTGGGGAAGGAAAAAGGCATTGAAATCCAAGAGGCACAGAGAACTCCCTTCAGACGTAACTTAAATCGATCTTCTGCACGACATATCATAGTGCAACTGGCAAAATACAAGGATAAAGAGAAAATTCTGAAAGCAGCTAGGGATAAATATGCTCTAACTTATAAAGGGAGACCGATAAGACTAGTAGCAGACCTATCTACTGGAACTTGGCAGTCCAGAAAGGAATGGCAGGAAATCTTCGATGTGATGAACAGAAAAAATATGCAGCTGAGATTCCTTTATCCAGCAAGTGTGTCATTCAGAATAGGAGAGATAAAGGTCTTCCCAAACAAACAAAAACTGAAGGAATTCATCACCACTAAACCAACCCTACAAGAGATCCTAAGGGGGATTCTGTGAGTGAAATGTTGCAAGGACCACAAAGTACCAGAGGCATCACTACAAGCATGAAACCTACAGACATCACAATGACTCTAAACCCATACTTTTCTATAATAACACTGAATGTAAATGGACAAAATGCTCCAACCAAAAGACATAGGGTATCAGAATGGATCAAAAAACAAGACCCATCTATTTACTGTCTACAAGAGACTCATTTTAGACCTGAGGACACCTTCAGATTGAAAGTGAGGGGATGGAGAACTATCTATCATGCTACTTACTGGAAGTCAAAAGAAAGCTGTAGTAGCCATACTTATATCAGACAAACTAGACTTTAAATTAGAGGCTGTAACAAGAGATGAAGAAGGACATTATATAATAATTACAGGGTCTATCCATCAGGAAGAGCTAACAATTATAAATATGCACCCAATAGGGGAGCCCCCAAATATATAAAACAATTACTCCCAAACATAAGCAACCTAATTGATAAGAATGTGGTAATTGCAGGGGACTTTAATACTCCACTTACAACAATGGATAGATCATCTAGACACAAGATCAATAAAGAAACAAGGGCCCTGAATGATACATTGGACCAGATGGACTTGACAGATATATTTAGAACTCTGTATCCCAAAGCCACAGAATATACTTTCTTCTCGAGTGCACATGGAACATTCTCCAAGATAGATCACATACTGGGTCACAAAACAGCCCTTCATAAGTATAAAAGAATTGAGATCATACCATGCATACTTTCAGATCACAATGCTATGAAGTTTGAAATCAACGACAGGAAAATGTCTGGAAAACCTCCAAAAGCATGGAGGTTAAAGAACTAAATTCATTACTAAAGAACCCATTCATTACTAAATGGGTTTAGTACCATTACTAAACCCATTCTAAATGGGTTTAGAACCCATTACTTCATGGGTTAAAGAACCCATTCATTACTAAAGAATGAATGGGTCAACCAGGCAATTAGAGAAGAAATTAAAAAAATACATGGAAACAAATGAAAATGAAAATACAACAATCCAAACACTTTGGGATGCAGTGAAGGCAGTCCTGAGAGGAAAAAACATTGCAATCCAGGCCTATCTCAAGAAACAAGAAAAATTCCAAATACAAAATCTAACAGCACACCTAAAGGAAATAGAAGCAGAACAGCAAAGACACCCCAAACCCAGCAGAAGAGAAATAATAAAGATCAGAGCAGAAATAAACAATATAGAATCTAAAAAAACTGTAGAGCAGATTAATGAAACCAAGAGTTGGTTTTTTGAAAAAAATAAACAAAATTGATAAACCTCTAGCCAGGCTTCTCAAAAAGAAAAGGGAGATGACCCAAATAGATAAAATCATGATTGAAAATGGAATTATTACAACCAATCCTCAGAAATACAAGCAATTATCAGGGAATACTATGAAAAATTATATGCCAACAAACTGGACAACCTGAAAGAAATGGACAAATTCCTAAACACCCACACACTTCCAAAACTCAAAGAGGAAGAAATAGAAAACTTGAACAGGCCCATAACTAGCGAAGAAATTGAATCAGTTATCAAAAATCTCATAATCTTGAGAGATACTACCTATCCTTCTCAAGGTGTTCCAAAAAATAGAAAGGGAAGGAAAGCTTCCAGACTCATTCTTTGAAGCCAGCATTACTTTGATTCCTAAACCAGACAGAGACCCAGCAGAAAAAGAGAACTACAGGCCAATATCCCCGATGAATATGGACGTAAAAATTCTCAACAAGATACTAGCAAATCGAATTCAACAGCATATAAAAGGAATTACTCACCATGATCAAGTGGGATTCACTCCTGGGCTGCAGGGCTGGTTCAACATTTGCAAATCAATCAATGTGATACATCATATTAATAAAAGAAAAGATAAGAACCATATGATCCTGTCTATCGATGCAGAAAAAGCATTTGACAAAATTTAACATCCTTTCTTAATAAAAACCCTCGAGAAAGTCGGGATAGAAGGAACATACTTAAAGATCATAAAAGCCATTTATGAAAAGCCCACAGCTAACATCATCCTCAATGGGGAAAAACTGAGAGCTTTTTCCCTGAGATCAGGAACACGACAGGGATGTCCACTCTCACCGCTGTTGTTTAACATAGTGTTGGAAGTTCTAGCATCAGCAATCAGACCACAAAAGGAAATCAAAGGCATCAAAATTGGCAATGATGATGTCAAGCTTTCACTTTTTGCAGATGACATGATATTATACATGGAAAACCCGATAGACTCCACCAAAAGTCTGCTAGAACTGGTCCAGGAATTCAGCAAAGTTGCAGGATACAAAAATCAAGGTACAGACGTCACTTGCATTCTTATACACTAATAATGAAGCAACAGAAAGACATAGAAACTGATCCCATTCACAATTGCACGAAGAAGCATAAAATACCTTGGAATAAACCTAACCAAAGATGTAAAAGATCTTTATGCTGAAAACTATAGAAAGCTTGTGAAGAAAATTGAAGAAGACATAAAGAAATGGAAAAACATTCCATGCTCATGGATTGGAAGAATGAATATTGTTAAAATGTCAATACTACCCAAAGCTATCTACACATTCAGTGCAATCCCAATCAAAATTGCACCAGCATTTTTCTCAAAGCTAGAACAAGCAATCCTAAAATTTGTATGGCACCACAAAAGACCCTGAATAGCCAAAGTAATTTTGGAGAAGAAGACCAAAGTGGGAGGCATCAGAATCCCAGACTTTAGCCTCTACTACAAAGCTGTCATCATCAAGACAGTATGGTATTGGCACAAAACAGATACATAGACCAATGGAATAGAATAGAAACCCCAGAATTAGACCCACAGACGTATGGCCAACTAATCTTTGACAAAGCAGGAAAGAATATCCAATGGAAAAAAGACAATCTAACAAATGGTGCTGGGAGAACTGGACAGCAACATGCAGAAAGATAAAACTATACCACTTTCTTACACCATTCACAATAATAAACTCAAAATGGATAAAGGACCTGAATGTGAGACAGAAAACCATCAAATTCCTAGAGGAGAAAGCAGGAAAAAAACCTCTCTGACCTCAGCCGCAGCGATTTCTTCCTTGACACATCCCCAAAGGCAAGGGAATTAAAAGCAAAAATGAACTATTGGGACCTCATGAAGATAAAAAGCTTCTGCACTGCAAAGGAAACAATCAGCAAAACTAAAAGGCAACCAACAGAATGGGAAAAGATATTTGCAAATGACATATTGGACAAAGGGCTAGTATCCAAAATCTATAAAGAACTCACCAAACTCTACAACTGAATAACAAATAATCCAGTGAAGAAATGGGCAGAAAACATGAATAGACACTTCTTTAAAAAAGACATCCAGATGACCAACAGTTACATGAAAAGATGCTCAATGTCGCTCCTCATCAGGAAAATAAAAATCAAAACCTCACTGAGATATCACCTCATGCCAGTCAGAGGGGCTAAAGTGAACAAATCAGGAGACTATAGATGCTGGTGAGGATGTGCACTATTGGTGGGAATGCAAACTGGTGCAGTTGCTCTGGAAAACAGTGTGGAGGTTCCTCAAAAAATTAAAAATAGATCTGCCCTATGACCCAGCAATAGCACTGCTAGGAATTTACCCAAGGGATACAGGAGTGCTGATGCATAGGGGCACTTGTACCCCAATGTTTATAGCAGCACTTCCAACAACAGCCAAATTATGGAAAGAGCCTAAATGTCCATCAACTGATGAATGGATAAAGAAATTGTGGTTTATACACACTGTGGGATACTACATGGCAATGAGAAAGAATGAAATATGGCCTTTTGTAGCAATGTGGATGGAACTGGAGAGTGTTATGCTAAGTGAAATAAGTCAGGCAGAGAAAGACAGATACCATATGTTTACACTCCTATGTGGATCCTGAAACACTTAACAGAAGACCATGGGGGAGGGGAAGGAAAAAAAAGAAATAAAAAAAGGTTAGAGAGGGAGGGAGCCAAAGCATAAGAGACTCTTCAAAACTGAGAACAAACTGAGGGTTGATGGGGGGGTGCAAGGGAGGGGAGGGTGGGTGAGGGGTATTGAGGAGGGCACCTGTTGGGATGAGCACTGGGTGTTGTATGGAAACCAATTTGACAATAAATTTCATATTAAAAAAAATAATTAAAAAAAAGAAAAAAAATTAAAATATATTGTTATTACATGACCTAGCAATTCTACTCATAGGTGTTTTAGCAAGATAAATAAAAATGTGCCCATAAGATTTGTATACAAATTGTTCCAGTTGCTATTGCTGCATAACCATCCCAAATTTAGTAGCATGGATAAAGCCATTTTATCATGCTTATGGATTCTATAGTTAAGGATTTGAGAAAAGACAGGTAAGATGACTTTTCTGTTTTGTCTATGTTTATGGCCTTAGCTGAGAGGGCTCAAAGGCTAGGGGTGACTGGGGGCTGGAATTATCTGAAGACTCGTGTGCTCATAGGTCTGCTGGTTGATGCTGACTATTAGTGGGGAGTCAGTAAGATTGTCAATGGAGAACTCCTACATGTGGCCTCTCCATATTAGTCCTTGGGCATTTTCATAATACAGTGGATAGGTTTTGAGAATGATGGTCCGACAGAGAATCAAGTGGAAGCTATATCACCTCTGTGACCTAGCCATGGTAACAAGCTTACCTACATTGAAAGGGAGGTTACATTGATTGCACTTCTTGATGAGACAGATGTGTCCAAGTTATCTTGTAAGGAGATTGTGTTGTGGTCATCGTCAGATAGTAGTCTGCCAGGTGAATGTGTATAGCAGCTTGATTCATAATAGGTCCAAACTAGAGGTAATCTGTATGTCAATCAACAGGTAAACAGGTAAATACATTGTGGTATGTTCATAAAAGTTAGCAATAAGAAAGAACAAGCTATTGATATACTCAACAGCGTTAATAAATTTCAAAAACATTATGCTGAGAAGATGAAGCCAGAAACACACGTACATAATATATGACTCCATTTATATGAAGCTCTTGTGCAGACTGAAATAATCTATAGTGATAGAAATCAAATCAGTAGTTGCCTGAGATAGGGGATTGGAGGATTGTCTGGAAAGGTTGGATATATAGAATTGAACATTTAAAATGTGTACATTTTATTGTATATAAATTGTACCTCAAAGTTGATTTTTAAAAACTAAAAAAAAAAAAAAATAGTAAGGGCAGATAGAAATTAGAAACAAGCATACAACTCTTTTGAGAAGTTTTAATGTAAAACTGGAACAGGAAATGTGAAGATAGCTAAAGAGGAAATGAGGTTAAGAGCTTTTTGGGGTGAATGAATTAGTAGCGAGGGACAAATTTAATTAGGAAGAGACGGAGACTTGTTAAAGTGATTTTGTTAGGTAGGTAAGAGAGGATAATTGTAGTGCATTATTCAAAGGATTGGCCTCAAATAGGTTCATGGACAATTCATTTATAGTTACCAGAAGGGAAGATGGAGTGTATAGATACAGATGCTTTAGATATGTAGACATTTGTGAATATGTGGTAATTTTCTTGTGATTGTTCAGTGAAGTAGGAATTAAGATTTTCAGCCAAGAGAATGGGGAGAAGGTTTTGGGTTTTGAGTATCAGATACAATACATGAAACAAGCAGGAGAGTGGGAAAGTGAGTAGACTATAGGGGAACTCTGCATGATTGCCAGGTAGCCTTAAGGGCATGCTTAAGGTTCTTGGTCATAACTTTTAAGTGTTGTTTTAGTCATTTTCTCCACTTTGTTCAGCTGAGTGGTGCTGACATGGACCATGTAGAGAGTTGGATTTTACCAGGGCTGTATTTTTCCAGAGGAATAAACAATTAAAGGCAAAAGAGCTGAGAAAGTATATTCAAAATGGTGATTAGAATTGACTAATAATTTAAATGGGCAAGGAGAGAAAGAATATTGGGATATGACATTATGTCCGGTACAGTCAAAAGGTTTTGGGGTTTGAGTGCATAAAAGGTGTGCTGAAAAGATATGAGAGATCAAAGTGGGTAATGAGAAGGACTAGAGCAGTAGCTCCCAAAGGATCATTTGGGGATCTCTTGGGAGTCCCTAAGACCCTTTCATGTAGTCTACAAGCTTAAAACTATTTTCATAATAATAGTAGGGCTTCTATTTGTCTTTTTCATTCCCATTGATAAATAAACAGTGGTTCTTTCCAGAGGCTACATGGTAAGTGATGACTAATGGGATGCTTATGTGTTCTTGTTTTTTAAAAATTTCTGTTTTGTTTTTAAATATAGTAAATATCAATAGATATTAACCTACATAAATAAACAACTTTTTCAGAGCCTCAATAATTTTTAAAAATAATTTTATGAACAATTTTAGATTTATAGAAAAGTTACAAAGATAGTATAGAGTATTCCCAAATATCACACACCCAGCTTCAGTTTCTCTCTTTTTTTTAATTTAATTTTTTATTTTTAAAAATTAGCATATAGTGCAACAATGATTTCAGGAGTAGATTCCTTAGTGCCCCTTACCCATTTAGCCCATCCCCCCTCCCACAACCCCTCCAGTAACCCTCAGTTTGTTCTCCATATTTATGAGTCTCTTCTGTTTTGTCCCCCTCCCTGTTTTTATTAGTTTTGTTTCCCTTCCCTTATGTTCATCTGTTTTGTCTCTTACAGTCCTCATATGAGTGAAGTCATATGATTTTTGTCTTTCTCTGACTGAGTCATTTCACTTAGCATAATACCCTGTAGTTCCATCCACGTAGTTGCAAATGTCAAGATTTCATTCTTTTTGATTGGTGAGTAATACTCCATAGTATATATATACCACATCTTCTTTATCCATTCATCCATCGATGGACTTTGGGCTCTTTCCATACTTTGGGTATTGTTGATAATGCTGCTATAAACATGGGGGTGCATGTGTCCCTTCGAAACAGCACACCTGTATCATGTGGATAAATGCCTAGTAGTGCAATTGCTGGGTCATAGGGTAGTTTTATTTTTATTCAGTTTCTCTTAATGTCATTTTAGGATTGTACATTTGTCATTACTATTACATTTCTATTAACTAAATTCCAGACTTTATTGGGATCTCATCAGTTTTTTCATCATTGTCCTTTTTCTGTTCTAGGATCTGTTCCAGGATACCATATTGTATTTAGTTGTCATGTCACCTTAGTCTCTCTGGTCTCTAAGAGTTTCCTGGTCTTTTTTGTTTTTTTATGACCTTGTTACCTTTGAGGAGTACAGATTGGAAATTTTGTAGAACATCCCTTAAATTGAGTTTTCTCTAATGTTTTTCTCATTATTATATTGGGTTTATGGGTTTTTGGAAAGAATACCACAGTGGTTAAGTGCCCTTCTCATCATATCATATCAGGGGTGCGTGATATTCACATGACATCATGGTTGAGGTTAATCTTGATCAAGTCAGTGTTTGACAGATTTCTCTTATAAAGTTACTATTTTTCCCCTTTCTATATCCTATTCTTTGGAAACAAATCACTATATACAACACATTCTCAATAGGGAGGCAGGGAGTAAACTCCTCCTGGATATATCATTTGGAATTCTTATGAAAGGAAGCCTTGTCTCTTGCTCTCTAAATTTTATATATTTATGTATGTATGTCTTGTCTTTCCATATGGATTCATGTATGCTTATTTTATACTTTGGGTAATAATTCAGTACTAAGTTATTTGTTTCATTGCTGAAATTGTTCCAGCTTTGGCCATTGGATATTCCTTTAGGTTGGCCCAATATTTTGAAGTGTAAAATGGCTCTGACCAAATGTTTGAGAATAGCTCATCTAGGTTATGATCATAGGATTGAGTAGCTGAGGCAGGGAAGAAGACAGTGTTGTTGGAGATTTTTAGGGATTAAGAGTTCAGGGTGTGAGAAAATAATCACCAAGAATTTAAGTCTGAGTAGTTTGAAAGAGGGACAGTGAGTCAGAGCTAAGGTCATTTACAAATGAAGGGGAGGGATAGTGGTGGGTTTGATTGATAGATGGCAGCTACAGGAGTTTCAGGGTAATGTTGGGTGGATATTTTAAAAAGAGAGAGGGAGAATGATCTGGAATGATAATAAGGAGGAAGAAGGACACTTATTTTACCTCTAGGCCCAGTGGTTTCTTCCAGGGCTACATGAGGAAAAGCAGCCACTCTGAGAAGATCACAGGGAAAGCAGTGTCTTTGGAGAAGAACCAGGCTTCGTGTTAGAATAAGAAGAAAGAGACATACAGAGAATTGTTGAAGATGTGAGGATTTGGCTGCTAACAGATTGTTAATTTCAGAAGGCACAGTGAAAGAACCTCTTTCCAGAATTAAGATGGGATGGGAGATGGCGGTAAAACAGAGTGTACAAGAGTTATAAACCTTAGTGTGTGAAGGCAGAGTGTAACCTGGGGGTGGTAGCTTCTTGTGATTCCCAATTTAAACAGGAATCAGGGATGAAGGGAATAATGACTTTGGTTTTGGTAGACCAGAGGCAGATAGGGGTGGTGAGGCTGTGAAAGTTTCAAGGATAAGGAGGTATTTTGAGACCTCTCTTTTGAGTTCTACAGAAGAAGGGTCAAGTTTTACTTGAGCTTGCATGCCTGTGAAACACGTGAGGATACAGATGAACTCAGGTATGCAGTTGAGGTCTCCCATTTGATCTCTTGTCAAGTGGAAGATAAGAGGTCTGGCTATTTGGTGTTACTATTGTATAATATACACACAGAAAAATGTGCAAATCAGTGTTAAGCTTGGTGAATTTTCACTAAATGAAAATTTAGTAACTGGCCCCTACATCAAGAAGCAGAATATTACTAGAACCCAAGAAATAACTCCCTCAGGGGAACCATTATCCTAACTTTTTTTTTTTTTTTTAAATTTACATCCAAGTTAGTTAGCATATAGTGCAACAATGATTTCAGAGGTAGATTCCTTAATGCCCCTTACCCATTTAGCCCATCCCCCCTCCCACAACCCCTCCAGCAATCCTCTGTTTGTTCTCCATATGTAAGAGTCTCTTATGTTTTGTCCCCCTCCCTGTTTTTATATTATTTTTGCTTCCCTTCCCTTGGGTTCATCTGTTCTGTGTCTTAAAGTCCTCATATGAGTGAAGTCATATGATTTTTGTCTTTCTCTGACTAATTTTGCTTAGCATAATACCCTGTAGTTCCATCCACGTAGTTGCAAATGGCAAGATTTCATTCTTTTTGATTGCCGAGTAATACTCCATTGTATATATATACCACGCCTTTTTTATCCATTCATCCATCGATGGACATTGGGCTCTTTCCATACTTTCGCTATTGTTGATAGTGCTGCTATAAACATTGGAGTGCATGTGCCCCTTCAAAACAGCATACCTGTACCCCTTGGATAAATACCTAGTAGTGCGATTGCTGAATCATAGGGTAGTTCTATTTTTAGTTTTTTGAGGAACCTCCATACTGTTTTCCAGAGTGCATTATCCTAACTTTTAACACAATCAATTAGTTTTGCCTGTTTTTGAAGTGTATGCAAATGTAGTTACAGAGCATGTACTCTTTCATCTGCCTTCTTTTCCCCAACATTGTGACACATATAATTAGTTTTCTTATTGTCATTGTTGTATAGAACTCCATGTGGTATATTTATCCATTCTACTCTTGATGAACATTTGGTTTGTTTCCAGTTTTTAACTGTTTACAAAAACTGCTGCTCTGAGAATTCCTAACTAAGCACATCTTTCAGAAAACGTATATCCACATTTCTCTAGGGTATATTTTTATGAGTGGAATTGTTGGTCTGTGGAAGATGCATTTGTTCAAGTTCAGAAGATATTGTCAAAGAGTTTTCCAAGATATTGTACCAATTTATATCCATACCAGCTCTTATGAATATTCTGTTTGCTCCATATCTTTTTTCAACACTTGGGATTTTTGTTTTTCATTCTAGCCACACTTGCAAGTGTGTGTGTGTGTGTGTGTGTGTGTGTGTGTGTGTGTGTGTGTTGAACACCTTTCATACGTTAGGTTTTTCATTTGGGTAACTGTTATGCTTGTTTTTCCTATTGGATTATCTGCCTTTTTCTTACTAATTTGAGTTCTGTATATGAGACTTCTGTTAGATATATGAAATGCAAATATCATCTCCCACCCTTTGGCTTTGTCTTTTCATTCTCTTAGTGGTAACTTGATGAACAGAAGTTCTTCCCTTCCCCCCATCCCCAAACCCCACCAGCTTTATTGAAGTGTGATTGACAAATAAAAGGTGTATGTATTTAAGGTATCAATATTTTGATATGCCACAATCAAGCTAATTAATATATCCATTACCTCACTTAGTTATCTTTGTGTGTGTGTGTGTGGTGAGAGCACTTAAGAGCTACTCTCTCAGCAGATTTCAAATATACATTTTCAACTGTAGTTACCATGCTGTATGTACATTAGATCCCCAGGACTTATCTTGTGACTGAAAATGTACATCTTTTGACCAACATCTCCCCATTGCCCCCACCTCCGTAGCCCCTGGATACCATCATTTTACTCTCTGTTAACTATGAGTTTGACTTTTTAAGCCTTTACATATAAGTGAAATATTGGAGTATTTATCTTTCTGTGCCTGATTTATTTCACCTAGCATAATGTCCTCCAGGTTCACCCATTTTGTCACAAATGGCAGGATTGCCTTTTTAAGGCTGAATAGTATTTCATTGTGCACTGCATTTTCTTTATTCATTCATTTGTTGACAAACAGAAGTTCTTAATTTAATGAAGTCCAATTTATTTTTTTAATTGCTTTATGAACAGTGCTTTTGTGCTGCTTGTTTAAGAAACCTTTGCCTACTCTAAGGTTATGAATGTATTCTCTTATGTTTTTCTCCAAATGCTTTTTGTTTTACCTTTTTCACTTAAATCTAAGATCCAACTGGAACTGATTTTTGCATGTGGTATGAACTACTAGGTCATGGTTCTCCATATGTATGTGTGTGTGTGTATATATATATATATATATATATATATATATATGGAATGAAACAGGGTGGCCAGAAAAATATTATAATTATATAATATAACATATATATAATTATATAATTATATAATATTATATATGTTGTATTATTTAATATATATATATTTTTCCTGGCCACCCTGTTTCATTCCATTGATTCTTTTTGGCCCTTTTTGATAATACACACTGGCTTAACTACTATAATGTTTGTTAAATTTTCTAGTAAACCTTGATGTTTAGAAGTTCAAGTCCTGTAGCTCTGTTGTTCTTCAAGATTGCTTGAGTATTCTTGATAGTCAAATCCCTCTTGATTCCTTTCAACCTTTTAAAAATTAATTTTAACTAGGGAGTTGTTTTGAATTTTTGTAAAAATTTCACCTCCCCAATTCTCTGTAATTTGATGTAACATCGTTTTATTTGTGATAATTTTCTATCTTAATTTACTAAGTAAACAATGAATCAATACAAAAGAAAACATGTCTATTTAAATTTACTTTCCTTCATTTTGCTTCACAAATAAGTATAATGTAACAAGATAAAAATAAAAATACAGAAATAAAATAAGGATAAGAGTATAATGTAAAACGACAGATAAGATTAATTCAGGCCTGCTTTTTTGTATACAGAGTTAGGGCAGAAACTGTAACTCCCATTTTATTAGAGTCAAAGCAAAGAGGATCAGTTATGAGATTCACAGTATCCATATGTAAAAGCAAACCAGTTACCCTAAAGGAGAGTTTTTCCTAGTCGTAAAAACTGAAGATGTGAATTTTCTCCTTTTTTGGATTTTAAAGGTGATAACATGTGAGATAGCAGTGTTTTGGGTAACATTTGGGACACAATTCCAAAGCCCAATTTATCTGAATGGACAGTTCTATAAAATCAGTAATATGGTACAAATTTTGCATAGTATTTAAAGCCTTATTGCCAGGTACTGTAATAAGTGCTTTTATTTGCATTTTTCATTTAATCATAACCCTTGACTGTAGGTGCTATGGTTATCTGTATTTCACAGATGAAAAAATTAAGGTAAATAACTTGCCTAAGGTTCTACTACAAATAAGTAATAGAATCAAGATTAAGTTTTGGGCAATTATACCTCTATTTCTACTACATGATTATGCTGATAAAAATTAAGTCTCATGCAGGATTTGTGCCTGAATTAGGGGTTTAGGAAATTCAGATAGAGCTAAGATTTTCCTCAAGAAACAGTTTCTAGGTCTACATTCATATAGATGGGTGAAAAAAACAACATTGTATTTTCACAGCAATTTTGCTTGAGCTAAATTTGTTTTGCATGTTCTTTAGCTTCTTTTTTCCCCTTATTTTTACTTAACTAAATCCCAATCTGAATAACTATTGTTGAATGTGATCATTATCTTGAATATTATCACTTTGACTCTTGTTTTATGAGTATTAAGCTTTCAGGGAGCCAATTGGCTTGCCTAAATAGATCGTAAAGAATCAAAATATAAGCAAATTAAATTACTAAACTGCTTTGTACAAAGTCAGTTTTGTAGCATGTCTTTTTATATTTTTGCAGTTTTAAATTATTTTCTGAAATTTTCTTAAGATGCATGATATTTTGGAATTATTTCGTTGAAACTGGGGGAAAGTATTCAGTATGTTTTGCAGCTGGCATTCCTAAAGGCTGAATGAACATTGCAGAGCCAATTTAATTATGTTGTGATATTTATACTTTTGTTATAATTCTTGCATTTGAATACTTGTTTGTGCACATTGTTTTGAAGTGAGCCTACTAATTTATGTTTGAATCTGCCTTAATTTCACAAAGAAGAAGTAACACAATTTTATAGGATTAGTTCTATTCATAGTAATCTAAAAATAAAATATATTACAAATTTTAACATTTTCTATGTTAACTTCCAGGTTGGAGGTCTAGAACAGATGTGGAAAGATGTTCACTTCAGAGAAAGGGGTTGTGGAGGAATGGTTGTCAGAGTTTAAGGTAATATTTACTGTCTCAATATAATAATTATACTCCAAAGAAGTTTTGTCTGGGGTTTAAATCACAGTGGCTTTTTAAAAATATATTTTATTTTACTTTTTGTAATTTTTATTCTTTTTAATGACTGAAAGGCTAAATATCTATGGAAGCAGAAATATGTTCCAACAAATCTTAATAGGGAATTATTTATACATAGTAGTTTTTTCTAGGAAATCAATTCCTTTTTTTCTCCCAAGTGGTTAAAAGATTTTGTTTTCTCCTTTTCACAGCAACACCACAAAGAATGGTTAAAGTTTCTGATTATTAATGTTACCCTTTCTAACCACCATCAAAAATTCAATGTTTAAATGTTTCTCCCAGTTTAGAGGGCAAAGGGAGTGGGCATAATCAACAATGAGGAGAAGATGGAAAGATATTTGCCCACCTTTCTAACAATGGATTCTTCTCTAGCTGGTTAACTTTTGTTTTCTTGTCTTATGAAGTTTTCTCTATAATTGCTAAAATTGTGTTCTTTAACCAGTTAATTACCTTCTCTTTGTCCTCTGGGTCTTGTTACACATAATTACATGAACTTCATGATCATGAACCAGAGGAATGAAGAGTTTTTAATGCAACTATCAATTTTTTGTCTAGCCTAATGAGCCCACCACTTTCTGGGACAGATGTATTGTCTGACAAAGTCAGACTTAATTGGCTTGTTTCAGTGAAGGAGACTGCAACAGGCACTATATGGCCAACTTACCAAACAGAGGAAAAGACAAAATTATTATAGTATTTGGAGGAAGGGTGAAATTCAGATGAAAAATTAAAAAAAAAATTTTTTTTTAATGTTTATTTATTTTTGAGAGAGACAGAGAGAGGGAGAGAGCAGGAACAGGGGAGGAGCAGAGAGAGGGGAGACACAGAATCTGAAACAGGCTCCAGGCTCTTAGCTGTCAGCACGGAGTCTGACACGCGGCTTGAACTCACAAACCGTGAGATCGTGACCTGAGCTGAAGTCGGACATTTAACTCACTGAGCCACCCAGGGGCCCCTAGATGAAATTTAAATGGAGTAGTATTTTGATGGGCTTAACACAAAGCAGAGCTGTGTGTAATGGAGTTAAAATCTGGTATGGACTTCAGAGTGGACCCAGGATCATGTTGTCTTGGAAACTACACAGTTAACATCCATATGGAATGTTGTGTTCAGAAACCCCTTATATGAAGCTCTGCATCTTGACTAGAAATCAAGCCTGCTTCTCTGTTTCAAGGTGACTTAGATCCTTCAGGAAAGAGTGGATGTTTCATTCTTACTGATATATGTTTAAACAGCAAAGTTTTTGATATCTATGATTTTAGATAACAAGGCTTCTCAGTGAATAAGGATATAGCTAGTCACTCAAAAAAGGGAGGTTGTTATGACACTTTAGCTGCAGTGTGTCCTTGAGAGAAGTGGTGTTTCCTGTTAATTTTGCAGCTGGTCTTATCAGTCATTATTATCTCATCCTGACAAATGTCTGGGCAGATTTTTACCTTGTAATTTATTATAGTCATGAGTTGAGTATCCTTCTACAGATCCCCTAAATCATCATAACGTGAGGTAGAATCTTATAAAAGTGCACTGTATATAGTGCCTTCTGCATATTTTAATAATTTGATTACATTTTGTATGTGCTTTTTCCCCCTGCATATGTTGTTTTTGTGAGTAAGTATTCAAGGTTTTAAGCTTTTTTTGCTTTAGGAGTATTTAATTTGGTTCATTATACCATGATTTTTTTTTTGACAGTTGATGGAAATTGTCAAATTTAAAAGTTGAGTACTATTAAGGATTCTTATGTTTGATAATGAAGTCAAATTTGCAAAAGCAGATATAGCCAGTTAGCCATTTTTTAATATGGAAGTTGTGGAAAGAGGGCCTGTTAAAGGATGGTATAGGGGAGGGGTCAACTGTTAAGGCAAGTAATTGAAAATCATGACTGATTCCTTACCTTCCTGCCTGTTTGTTTATTCCCTTCCCCTCCTGGCTTGGATACATAGCACCCTAGTGAGTGTAGCAGTAAGGTAAAGGGGCAGTGCAGCAGTATGGGCAACACTATGCCCTAGTGCTTGAAGAAGTGGGTAGCTAGGGTGGAGGGTTGCAGAGGTGACATGTAGAAGACTCAACCAGAGGGTTACATTGGTAGGTTGGTTACTCTGAGTAAATAAATAAATATATGGAGGATAATGGGAGTTAGGTTTCTCAGTGTCTGAGAAAGGAATTAGAAACATGGAATGGGGAATGGCAAGAAAGAACCTTAAGGTGTTAGATTGGAATTGTAAGAATCAGTATGACTCATGGATCTAAATATGTATGTGATATCATTATACATGTATATCCGTATGTAAATGCATACATATATTTCCCAGGTTTGTTCACTGGGAGGGCTGAGAAACAATGACAGTTACACCCCAGTAGTAATGAGTATACTATGCACCCAGATCTTATTTTCTAAGTACCATTTTCCACTAAAAGAAAGTAGGATGTGAATAAAGTATTATCTAAATAATATTTTATCTATATAGTGTATTAGTGAGTAGTGCTATTTTATCAAAATTTTTATAAGTTTAATTCAAGGATAAAGAAACTTTTCCATTGGAAGGATGGGAGTAAAATCCTGGGCCCTATGAATTAAAAAGTAATTTAATTTAATTTTCTTCTAACCCCCAAGGTTAAATTTACCCAATTTCCAGTCAATTTAACTCAGTCAATGTTTTAAATTATTGTCAAGTCTGTATTATAGCTAGTTAAGAAGACATTTTCTGTTTCTTGGTTAATTTGGTAAGCATTCCTGAAAATTATTTTGAATGTTATTCTGAATTGTGTTCATGTATGTTGAATTCAGCTCTGTTTATGTTTAATGAAGAGATTAAGGTTATCAGGCAAAATCAGCAGCATATTAAAGGTAATAAAAGGTAGAAAAGTACTTGAGAACGTATCTCTTAAAAGTATTTTGTCTTTTGAAACGATTTGTAATGTTAATTACATATTTTGGTTAAAATAAGAAAGGAAGTTTGGATGTGCACATATATATATATAGAGAGAGAGAGGGAGAGGGAGAGGGAGAGGCAAAGAGAGAGGGAGAGAATGAGAGGGAAAAGGAGGGGGGTATTGAGGGAGAGAAGGGGTTGGAGGAGAAAGCCTTTGCTTGGTTGTTGAATTTAATAACCATGGTACTATTAAAGCTAAGATCATCAGATTGATAAAGTAGTACAAAGCGCATTGGGCTGAGAAGTCAGAAACCGTTTGATCTAATCATAATTATTCTGCTGTGTTGTTTTATGATGTTGGAAAAATCACATAACTTTTTTGGGTTTCAATATCCTCATCAGAAAAAGTGAGTGGGTGGTCTGTGAAGATGATTTTAGTTTTACGTTGTTCCATGGTCACAGTTTGAACTCCCAACCTAACTTCATTCACTATGCTCTCAAATGCACAAAGACAACACAATTTGTTGTGTGAAAAAAAAATTTTTTTTTGCCTTTGGAAAAACTTTTCAGTATATACTCTAGCTATAGGCCCTCATTAGTATTCTCTTTATATACCAACAAAGTGATTCGATTTGAGACTTCATTATTTTAATATTTTCTGAATCATTCAGTTTTTATCTTTTCAAAGATTGATTTGTAAAGTGTTAACTTTCAGATTATATTGTGTTTTCCTTAATGCTATGTGTAGATTTATCTAGCAGAATTCTAGACTGCTAATTTTTCAATTTTCTGGTAGTCACTGAATCTCAAAATCTAGTCTTATGTGTAATGTTGTTGAACAGAGTTGTTTTATTTATTGGCTCTCCATCCATCTGTCTATCTTCATTAATTCTCTTCTACCCAACCCATATCACCTCCTTACGTTTTTAAAAAGCCATCTGCCAAATGATACTTTAGTATGAAACATCTGTCTTCTTCAACTTTTGCCAAGACTAATTTCCCATTACTTTTTTTTTTTTGTCTTCTGACAAAAATTCTGCCTTCTGAAAAGTGAGAAAACTTAGCTGGTATTTAAGAAGGCCGGTACCTTTGAACTAGTACAGTGCAAGAAAATTCAAAGGTTTGCTATAGTAGTACTTAAGTCCACTAGGCATGGTTAGATCTTAAGTTTTTCAAAACACTGTTTATAAACACAGAAATTATATTTTCTCCCCTTCTATAGACAAAAGTAGCTTTTCCCACATTCACAAAATGAAATAACGACAGACTTGTGCACTAAGTTTTAGAAGACACTTCCTCTCATTTAGCAGCACAGTGTCCTGGGTCCAGGATATTTTCTGGAGTTTGTCTCTTCAGAGAAGAACTATCCTTTTGTCTTTGGCTGTTTCACAGACAATGTTTTATTTCATGAAGGTTAATTGGTACATAAATTGAAAATTATAATGAACATTTTTAATGAATGTTCCAGTTTTAGCCTAAATAGTATATGTAACATTATAATAATCTTTCTATTTACTAATCATTTTTAAAATTTATATTTCAATTCACTCCATTTTAGATTTTATAGTTAGACATACACATCTATATAATAGTGTATTTTATATATATAGTTCAGGTTCATTTCCATTCAGGGGGTTAGAAATCTGTTATTTATAGGGATGCCTGGGTGGCTCATTCGTTTAAGCATCTGACTTCTGCTCAGGTCAGGATCTCATGGTTAATGGGTTCAGCCCCACACTTGGCTCTGCGCTGACAGTTCAGAGCCTGGAGCCTACTTTGGATTCTGTGTCTCCCTCTTTCTCTGCCCTCCCCCGCTCACACTCTGTCTCTCTCAAAAATGAATAAACATATTTAAAAAACTTAAAAAAAAAGAAATCTGTTGTTTATTTGACCGTTACTCCCTTTTATATAAATTCCCCTAGTGTAAGGTTACTCTTGATCAAATAACGGAAATGGAATGTTGCCTGGAGATCTTTTGTTACTTGCTTTTGAAATATTGAAGAATGCCCTAATCTCCTCTTTATGTAAGCAATTGCAGTGAAACTTTCTTTTTTTACTCTGGAGAATGGTGGAAGGTTTCCAGACAGTTCATATTTACTTACTGTTCTGGTAAACAAAACTATCTTATTGAATTAAAAAAAGAATCTATTCATTTATATATCTTAAGATGTAATGTGACCTATTTTTAAAGAATCTACTGAAGTGTAAATAGTGGCAGTGTTTATTCTCATTTTGTTCATCTATACTAAATCCCTTCAGCGGAGGTTTGAGTATGAGGCCTTGTGCTGAGTGCTGTGGATGGAGAGATAATAAGATAGTTTTTGCCCTTAAGGAACTCATGGTAAAGTAAAAATGAATCATATATCCTTAGTACAAACATTTATGCTGTTTAATTTTCAGTGTGTGTTTATGCACATGTACATGTATATGCACTAATCATAACTTTTAAATTATTAAATACTAGGAGATGGGACAAATAAGAAATAGTATATACCGTGGAATGACTATTAGCAATATCCTGAGACACTGTATCTACTGCAAGATTAATATTTGTTGACTGATTAATTGAGGTAATTTGCATGAGAAAAAATAATGACTTGGAGACAGATATTAAGGAAGAGGTATACTCTAGAAGGGTAGGTTTTTGTCATTTGTTATAATGAAGTGTTTTGTTTTTGTTTTGTTTTGTTTTTTTCAGATTTCCCTAGTACTTTTACCCCAAACCGTCTGATACTGGAGTTTGATCTCTTCCCATTCCTCTCTGGTCATGGTGTCCTTTCTGAATGGGTGGTACTGGCAAGCTGTAATTAGTGGCCCATATTTTATTTTATTTTTATTTTATTTTTTTAATGTTTTTATTTATTTTTGAGACAGAGAGAGACAGAGCGTGAGCAGGGGAGGGGCAGAGAGAGAGGGAGACACAGGATCCCAAGCAGGCTCCAGGATCTGAGCTGTCAGCACAGAGCCCGACGCGGGGCTCGAACCCACGGACTGCGAGATCACGACCTGAGCCGAAGTCGGATGCTTAACTGACTGAGCCACCCAGGCGCCCCTAGTTATCCATATTTTAAATGGCATTAGGAAAATTAGTTTGCTGGTAGTATGGCTATCTTTTTCACCAGTTCTGAGAAGAAAATTTGCCCCCAACTCTGTTAATTGAACAGCCTTATCTAAGTTAACAGTCACCATATGTAACTCAGGAGTTACTTTGGTAACTGTGATAATCTGTGGCTTTAAGGTTTGAAACATTAGATCCATATACAACGTGTTTATTAAGAGGTAGGATCAATACCACTAATGAGATTTTGAATTTATATGATACTACAAAACATATATCTCTAGCTTTACATATGTTTTGTATTCTCATTTCTAACCCCAAACTGTTCAATCAAAGATGAAGTGTTAATGTTAATTTTTATCCTTGTTGATGACAAGAAAATTAAATATGTTTTTTGTTGAGATATATTTCACATAACATAAAATTCATTGTTTTAGGCTGAAAATATAGTGGTTTTTAGTATAGTCACAATGTTATGCAACTAACACCAGCATCTAATTCCACCACCCCAAAAGGAAATTCCATACCTGTCAGTCACTCCAAATCTCCCCCACCCCCCAACCTCTGGTAACAAGTAATGTACTTTCTATTTATGGATTTGCCTATTATAAAAATAAATTTTTTTTTAATTTGTTTAGACACTACCAGAAACATCTTTATCAAATTATGCCACAAATTTGAAAGACAAGAGTTCTTTAGTTTCATCTCTGTATAAAGTTATCCAGGAGCCACAAAGTGAGGTAAGTACTCTTATAGTTTATTGTGCTTGTAGTATTCAATTGATTGATTTTTAATTTTTTATTGTGAAATATCACATATATATAAAAGAATTAGAAAAAGTATATGTTTAAATAACTTTAATATATATTATGGATTGTTTATCTGATTACATTTGGGAAGTGGTGTAGAGGGGATGAGAGTAGAATACGGTATTTTCAAAAAAATGGTTGAATAATAAAAAAAAAAGAACTATAATAAAATGAACTTCACTGTACCATCCCCTAGGCCAAGAAGTAGATTATTACTATATTCTAAAAGCCATCTCTGAATATGTTCCTCCTCTTCTTTCTATCTATCTATCTATCTATCTATCTATCTATCTATCTATCTATCTTGCTAGAGGTAGCCTAGAAAGTCAGCGTCATTATATGTCTTTGTTCATTCAGCAAATATTTGTATGCTCACTATAAACCAGCTTTAATGTTAGGCAATAGAAAATCAAAGAGTAGTAACACATGGTCTTTATCTTGAAAGAGGAAAAGGAGAGAAAATAAGTAAATACATGCTTTCAAGGGAATGCTTAGATGCATATGCATAAGTTTTCCAGATATGTAATGTGAAAGGACATTCTAAGCTGTTGGAATAGTATATGGAGGGCTGAGAAAATGCAAAACACTCAAGGAATGGCAAGCAGTTTTGTCTGGCTGATGTTTCTCTGTGCTTTCTTCTTTTCTCTTGCCCCCACCCAACGCCCCCATTTCCTTCTCTTTTTTTAGAAAGAAAATTTAGCTTGAAGGTGGTAAAATGATTTATACTTCAGATTCTAGTGCTTGTAAATCCCACCATTCATAATAGAATAGAAAAGGATTGGAAGTAGTGTGGACAATAAAAGGCATGGCATTTGGAAAATAGCAAATAGGCTAATGCAATAGTAAACAAGAGAATAAGACTGGTGGTACTGAACTGAAGCTGGAAAGATTGGTTTAGGTCGTAACCATGGTGAGCCTTGAACTCCATCATAAGCAATTTAGACTTTTGTACTGAAGGTATGACTTGATCAGATTATTGTTTCAGGAAGGTGGCTATGTGGAGGATAGATAGGAGAATGGAAAAATTGAAAGCAAGACTAGGGTACTAGGATAATAGCCTAGGAGGAAGCTATTGAGAACGGAAAGAGGTGGAATAGAGGAGAGGGATACGAGGAATGTAATTCTTTTTGTACACAAGTTTGGTAGATGACATGGCAGCTCTGACACCACTAGTCTTATTACTTGATGGTAAAATAACTTATACCCTGGAGTCCAGTCCTATGTGGATCTATGTGCCTTTTGGATTAACCTTCCAAAACTAGAGCCTGTTGTTATTTGAGTAGTTAACCTCTTCAGGAAGGAGGTCTGGAAAACCCAGCTTCTACTGATTATGCTATAAAGTGCATCACGACTGTTATGTGCAAAAGACAAGACTAGGGGTGAAATTGACAAACCCCAAACTTGTCCTGGAAAAACTGAATAGAATAATCACATTTTGCTTGTTCTTTCCTTTTCGCCAAAGCTCTTTAATTTGTATAACATGTATAGGTAGCTTGTTTTCTTGAAGGGTTTTAGTTTTCAAAGTATTTCGGTGGATGCTATTTTAAGGTTTTCCATGTGTAAGAATTATTTCACCAAACAGAGTAAGTATAGGTATAGCTTTATTATTTTTTTAATAAATGAAATCTTGTTTCTAATTTACTGCTTTATATTTTGAAATTACCCTGTGATGAATGTTGATTTAACCAGGCTATGTTGGATATAGTTTGTAAGGTAAATTTCTGATAGACTAGTTTGCTTCATAGCATTTCTTTTATTCAAAGTAAATACAACTCTTATGGTTCAGAGCAGTATTTGTGGTGAAGGACCAGTTTTTAAAAAAATTTCAGTCTGTTGCAGACTAATAAGTGTACCTAGTGCACATGATTAACATGAAACTCACATCATATGTGAGGTACCACATAAACTTGATAACCCCTAACTGATCTATACTATATCCTGTTAAGTAAGTTTGCTGATCACCAACTTGGATGGTGAAGCAATATCAAGTTGCTATAAAAGTCTCTTAATGTTTCCTCTCAATTTCTGTATTTACATTGTTTCCTCTCAATTACTGATAACATTTGTGGCTGGTCTTCAGTCCATGGGCCATGCTTTTAGAATCACTAATTTAGGAGATTTTGCATTTAAGTTTGTTTTATGTTTTTAGCCAGATTTATGTGGTGAAGATAGTGTGTATTCTGTATTCTTAAAACCCAACTCAATCTTAAAAAAATATATTTAGAAGGGCTTCTAAAATATAACAGTGTAATCTATTTGAACATCATAACCCTCCTTTTTCTCTTTAGAATATTTTGTATCCTAATTTGGAAATAGTCCCAAAATGTTGATATCATTCATTGTCTTTTGGCATTTTTGAAATTTGGAACATTGGTTTGGGTGTTATTTGAAGTTTAGCAAATTTGGTATTTGGATTTTAGTAATAGTACTTTTTCATTATTTAGTTTAATTCTTTAAGTATTTTTTGAACCCATAAATGTTCCAGAAATCACTTAGAAATGTAGCAGTGAACAAAATGGACTAAATTCTTTTTTTTAAGTTTATTTATTTTGAGAGAGAGAGAGAGAGAGAGAGAGAGAGAGAGAGAGAGAGAACACATGCGTAAGTGGGGGAGGGGCAGAGAGAGAGAGGGAGAGAGAGAATCCCAAACAGACCTTGCACTGTCAGCTCAGAGTCCAACGCAGGGCAGGGCCCATTCCCCTGCAATGTGAGATCATGACCTGAGCTGAGATCAAGAGTCCTACGCTTAACCAACTAACTAAGCCACCCAGGTGCCCCAAAATAGACTAAGTTCTTGACCTTCTGCATAAGAACTTTTAGGTGAGATAGACGTTATACAAATACCTAAATGTATAATACAGTGTCAATTAGTGATAAAATTATGAAGATAAAGTGGAGTAGGTAAAGTATGTGTTGAGACTCAGGAGCTCTTGGTTGAATCAGGTCTGAATGAATTAGGGGGAGAACATAAAAACTAGGGGCAAGAATTTTCCAGGAGAGGGAATAGTAAATGCAAAGACCCTGAGATAGGAATATGTGTTATATTCAAGAAATTGTAGAAGCAGTTTATGGGTACAATGCAGTTTGCTTGACTGGTGTATGTATCTATCTAATCTATCTATTTCTTTAAAGTGGGCTTGAACTCAGCAACACTGAGATCAAGACCTGAGCTGAGATCAAGAGTCAGACACTTAACCGACTGAGCCACCCAGGAGCCCCTTGACTGATCCTTTTAATTGCTGTAACTTTAAGAAAGGCATAGGGGCGCCTGGTTGGCTCCATCGGTTAAGCGTCCGACTTCAACTCAGGTCACTATCTCACGGTCCGGGTCCATGAGTTTGAGCCCCGCGTCGGGCTCTGGGCTGAGGGCTCAGAGCCTGGAGCCTGCTTCAGATTCTGTGTTTCCCTCTCTCTCTGCCTCTCCCCTGTTCATGCTCTGTCTCTCTCTGTCTCAAAAATAAATAAACGTTAAAAAAAAAAAAAAAAAGAAAGGCATATGATTAGAGGCTAACAGAGCTCAAGTCTGTTATGAAGCCAGCTGTTTTTTGAAAGAGTCACATAAAGTCTGGTGTTCTAGGCATAGGGAGCCCAGAGTATGGAGAGATCAGTTCAGTGGCTATTGGCACCTGAATAGTGGTGTCCTTCCAACTTCTATATTTTTTCCTACCTATGTGCCTCATTAATAGTTCAATGTAAAAAATGTACAAGATTTTCTTGTAAATATACCCAAACTTAACTCTTTCCTAACTTCTATCCCTGCTTTAGTCATTCAAAGGCATTTTTTTTTCGTATTTAAAATAAATGTTTACTTATTTTGAGAGAGAGGGAGGGGGAGCACAGGCATGAGCGGAGGAGGGGCAGAGGGAGAGAGAGGGAAAGAGAGAGAGAGGGAGAGAGGGAGAGAGAGAGAGAGAGAGAGAGAGTCCCAAGCAGACTGTGCTGTGAGCTCAGAACCCAATGTGGGGCTCAGTCCCATGAACTGTGAGATCATGACCTGAGCTGAAATCAAGAGTCAGATGCTTAACCTACTGAGCCACCCAGAGGCATTTTTATGTCACATTTCTATTACCATTAGAGGGACTCCTGGGTGGTTCAGTCAGTTAAGCATATGACTCTTGATCTCAGCTCAGGTCTTGATCTCAGGGTCAAGAGTTCAAGCCCCGTGTTAGGGCTCCACACTGGGTGTGGAACCTACAAAGAAAGAAAGAAGGAAAGAAAGAAAGAAAGAAAGAAAGAAAGAAAGAAAGAAAGAAAGAAAAAGAAGGGAGGGAGGGAGGGAGGGAGGAGGGAGGAAGAAAGAAAGAAAGAAAGAAAGAAAGAAAGAAAGAAAGAAAGAAAG
>NW_024412391.1:47879076-48019365 GCF_014898765.1 Herpailurus yagouaroundi
AAGAAAGAAAGAAAGAAAGAAAGAAAGAAAGAAAGAAAGAAAGAAAGAAAGAAAGAAAATCTCTCTTAGGATATAGACTTCTTATCTAAAAATAGATTTTTGTAAAAATTTCATTTGTAACTTCTTTTAGAATTTAGAATATATTTTAGAATGGTAATAAGGTTATGATTAGATTCTCATTAGATCCATAAAAAGTCCATTTAACACCTGAAAATATACTTGAGGTACAGTTCTTTCTTAATAGTACTGTAAAATCCACCCACCAAATAGAACAATATATCCATGAGAAAATACATACAAAAATTCGAACCAAACACTAGTAACATAGCATGTTCTAATGCTCCATTACTTGTCTCAAATATATTCAAGTTAGATAAGCCAAATACTACCTATATTTCATACATTATGTATCTTTCTATTCTTTTCTGATATTTTTCAGGTATGTTTGTAAAGGAGTCAAAAAGTGTTGGCTGCAGTTCTGAGCTTTGTGAGCTGCATAATTTTGGTCATATTAGATGGCCTCTTTGTCTCAATTTCCATGTAGAAAGTATGGATAATGATATTCTACCTTACAATGTTGTGGGAATTGAATAGGTTCAAGTGCTTTGAAAGTGCTTTGCAAGTTATAAAACATTGCACAGATAATTGGTATTTCTCTCTCTCTTGGTTTGATATACATAATTTCATTTAATCTCACTGCAGTATCATAATTTCTCCACCCCATTGAATCTGTCTTCATTTGGTTATGCTTTCATAAAGCAAAAGCCCTTTTAATTTTGGATTTTAAATTGGTTATAAGGTCTTTGGAGGGTGTTCTGATTAAAATTTATTTATGTGTTCATGCAGATTATTGAATAAATTTTTAACATAAGATTTTATAATTTTGCAGATACTTGTTAGATTATATCAATTGATTTAACCAAAACACTCGTAGGTATTTAGAGATGACGGATGTTCTACAATAATACAAGATTATTGACACTGGCCCACAAAGAAATTTTAAAAACTCCCCCCTGAAAGCTAAACATCTCCCTACCAGTTTTTCTTTTTGCCTGCTACCCCAACCCAATTATTCCAAATTTCTACCTTGAAAACTTCTCTAGCTATGTATGAGTAGGGTTACTTTTCCTCTAACTTTCCAGTTTCCTGTTACCCTTGTCATACCACAGTGGACACCTGTTGCCCTCTAACAACCATTTTGAGAGTGAAAAAAAATACTCCTTAACTGTCAGAAGTTAGATAATTTTTCAGTAGGAAAGACTAGTTTGACTTAATGTTCATTAAAGTGTAAATTTTGCTATACCTTGTTATAAATAATACTGACTTTAATTATACCCAGTATACATTACATATTTAGCATATTTGAAATCATAACATCTACTGTAAATTAGTTTCTGTTTATTATAATTACTGGAAGTAGAAAATCAGTTTAGTAAATTGACTTAAATCTATCGCCTAAGTTAGCAAAATGAATGAACTATAGTCGATTGAAAATATAATAGCTTGATGCTTTGAAAAATCAGTATCCTGTGACATATTTATGACTTGTGTGTGATCATTGTATATGCTTTCAGGTAATACTTACATATGAGTCACTTATGTTAACTATCTGATTAAAAAAATGTCTATGATATAGATACAGTCAGCTCTATTGGCTGGGTAATGCTGGCATGTGGTGGGAGAGGAATAGGTTAAAAATAACTAAATCATGTTTCAAACAAAATGGCAGCAGTGTTTAGATTATCCAGGGGCAATTAACCATGGTTACAATAGGGATCTAGATTTAGGGGTGCAGTAATTATTCAGCTACTCCACACACATAGCTGTCGTATGCTGCCTAATTATAAGCTCAGGAGGGTGATGTGATGATAACTACCTAGCATTCCCATTTCAATTTCTCCATCCCAGTAGCCAATCATGTATACATTGGCATGTTTTATCAGGAAGTAGGATATTAAGGATATTAAGGAAGAAACTTCTTATAGCCTAGCTATTTAAAAAAAAAATTTTTTTTTACATTTATTTATTTTTGAGAAACAGAGTGAGACAGAGCGTGAGCAGGGGAGGGGCAAAGAGAGAGAGAGGGAGACACAGAATCTGAAGCAGCTCCAGGCTCTGAGCAAGCGGTCAGCACAGAGCCTGATGCGGGGCTCGAACCCACGAACTGTGAGATCATGACCTGAGCCAAAGTCGGACGCTCAACCGACTGAGCCACCCAGGAGCCCTAGCCTAGCTATTTTAAGAAGTTAAAAAGATATGGTTTAAATACCAATACTACTTTAGAGTTATAGGATATTTAAAAGTTTATTAAGTGCTTTCAAATACGTTTATTTTGAACTGTTTGACCTTCCACTAGAAGTAAACTTTCAAAGGTTTGCTAAATAGCTTAACAGTGAATAGTTTTGCTTCCAAAAAAATGAAAACATTTATATATTTCAGTAATTACCAACAAGGAAAAACCATTTATATTTCATATGTCAGTGTCTATTCAAATGCAGTGGAACCCTTGAATTAACACTTGGTCTTTTTTCCAGTTGCTAGAACCCGTCTGTCACCAGCTCTTTGAATTCTATCGCAGTGGAGAAGAGCAGTTGCTTCGATTTACACTGCAATTTCTTCCAGAATTGATTTGGTGCTACCTTGCAGTCTCAGCCAGCAGAAATGTGCATAGCAGTGGATGTATCGAAGCTCTTCTTCTAGGGGTTTACAATTTGGTTTGTATTTAATGTAGTTAACAAGTGTTTGCCAAAAGCAGATCTATAACTTTTATAGCAAACGTGAAGACATAATAGCAACTACTTTTCATTTTAGTGAAGCTAGTATTTGTTTTTCATACATCAAATGACTCCTATCTCATTCTCCTAAAAATAACTTTATTGAGGTTAAAGGCTATACAGGCATACATATAACTATGTAAATATATTTTTTGGAGTTGATTGAAGACTGAAAATCAGACCATTTCAGTTCTTTTATAGAGGTATCTCAAAATATCAGTGTTGATTTTTTTTTTAATTTTTTTTAACGTTTATTTATTTTTGAGACAGAGAGAGAGACAGAGCATGAACAGGGGAGGGGCAGAGAGAGAGGGAGACACAGAATCGGAAGCAGGCTCCAGGCTCTGGGTCATCAGCCCAGACCCGACGCGGGGCTCGAACTCAAGGACCGCGAGATCGTGACCTGAGCTGAAGTCGGACGCTTAACCGACTGATCCACCCAGGCGCCCCGAATTTTTTTAAACTTAAAATCTATTGTCTGTAAATTGTCTGTTAGTGACCTTCACAAAAAGCTTGGGAAAAAAAGATCTAGTCTAATATGTGCCACTAATAATTTCATAAAATCTGGACTATCACCAGAGTTCAAACCATTGATTTAACATATAGTTTGCATTACTCTTTGTTTATTAATCAATATGATATTCTACATATTTAAGATTTGTACTTTCTTAAAAAGAAATTTAAGGGCCTTTTCTTGCATATTTCATAACTATGTTAATGGATTTAGAAAATGTGACTTTTTACATGAGAAAAATCAGTGATTATTAAGACACTACATATCTCTATTTCAGCCTTCCTTAAAACTGTGTTCCTTATATCTTTCTTGTACCTTGTATCTTTCTTTACTTATATCTTACTTGTATCTTAAAAAGGAAGGTTAACTCCTGTTGTTTATAAATAATTGATCATTGATTGTCTTAGTTTATGATTTTAGTCAACTTTAAAATTCCTTTCCTCTCAGATCTTTTTTTCTTAGACTAACAGTTTAAAGTTAGCTCTTAAACTTATGTGTAAAAAATAAATATTTTAAGTTTTTTTTCACTTTTATAGGAAATAGTTGACAAACAGGGACATAGCAAAGTATTGAGTTTTACGATTCCGTCTTTATCCAAACCATCTGTATATCATGAAGTAAGTAATATTTTATCAAAGTAAATTTTTTAGTTCTAAGATTTGAAGGTGTTATAAATTAGGGTCTGGTTATTGAGGCAAAAAAAAAAAAGATTGATTTATTAGTACCTTAAAAAGTGTGAAACACCACACAAAGTATTTACTATACCCAAAGTGAAATGAGAACTCAGTATCATAAAGCTTTAAAATCTGATTACAAGAAAGCTATCAAAAATAATCATTTTGAAGTATTTTCTCTTCTGATCAATAAAACTAGTCTAATATTTTTGTGTGTGGCAGTTGTGTATTTCTGGGGTAGAATTTTTTAATTAAGTTTTTATTTTAATTCACCAGTGGTGAGGTAGACTTTTTGAAAGTAAATTATTTTATTTCTATTTGTGGTTTGTATTTTAATTATTTGTGAAATATTTGAGCAGAAAATTTAGTATGCAGTTGGAATATTTTTAAGACATATGATGTTATTCGTGGCCATCATTCTTAGTGGCGCATATATTCTTAATGTCACATTTTCAACAGAATGGCTTTTTTTTCCTTCATTCAAATGTCTCTTCTTCAGCCTTCCAGCATTGGGTCCATGGCTCTGACTGAGAGTGCGCTATCCCAGCATGGTTTGTCGAAAGTTGTGTACAGTGGACCTCACCCCCAAAGGGAGATGTTGACAGCACAGAATAGGTACACTGTGGAGACATAACCCACTATTCTAATCCACCACACTGGTTTTTAAAAAATTATTTCAGTACCTTTATAGGTAATCTTTAATGAGTTGTATGTAACAGGTTTTTTGTTGTTGTTGTTGTTGTTGTTTTAAATATTGGGTCATTTTATACAAGGGAAAAACATGCTTTCCTAATTTGTTATTTTGTACTTGGATTCGGATGTCATCTGGAACACTGAAATTTTGAGATCATTTTCAGATGACTGTTACTTGGGAAGTCTTTTTCCTTTTTAGTTTTGTATTGTTACTGGTATAATTATATTGTATAAGTCTGTTCTGTAATATAGTATTTTTCCCCAATGCCTGCTAAATTATGATTGACTTCTTGGAATTCTAAAGATTTATAAATATTCTTTTGGTTTATCTTTAGGTTTGAAGTATTGACATTCCTTTTGTTGTGTTACAATGCTGCCTTAACCTATATGCCCAGTGTTTCTCTTCAATCATTGTGTCAGATTTGTTCAAGGTAAATAAAAATTCAAATGTTTTTAATATTCAAATATATGAATCTAGGATTGCTAGTTTGTTACATATCTAACTTATTTTTGTTTTGTGTAATCATTTGTTTAAAACATTCGAGAAGTTAATATGAAGCTTAGCCTAGTCAACACATAGAAAGCTCCCTATAAATGAAGTTCCAAAAAACATAACGAAGAGGGTAAAGCTGAATAACATTTCAATGGAATATTTAATCAGGTATTATTCTATATAATTAAAAGGATGCAACTGTTATGACCTTTTGATTTTTGACATGTGGCTGGTTTCTGTTTTGTTTGTTACTTTGATTTTATTAATTTTATTGTGCTCTGATTTGGTATCAAGAAATAAGTAAGAGATACTAGTTTTTAAACTCTCCTTGTTAAAAAAAAAATAGTTGAGCCAAGAGGTTGCTTAAATAAGTTATGACAGTCCTTAGGTAGACTATACAAACATTTAAAAATTCCTATTTAAAGGTATTTAATGACAGTATATAGGGTATCATTCCAGCATTGACTGAATATGACCAGAATATTAATAATACTTATATCTAATTGGTAGAATTATGGTTTGTTTTCATCTTTTCTGTGTGATTTTTTTTGTCATTCTTTAAATTTTCTATGATGAACATATTACCTTTTTAAAAAAGAAAACAAAAGAGAAAACAGAGAAAATGCCTTTGGAGATTCAAGTAATAAGGGAAAATATGGACTTAAGAAACTTGTAGAATAATTTAGATTTGGGGAACTTATTTAGAAGATATAACTTTGGGGGGCACCTGGGTGGCTCAGTCAGTTAAGTGTCCGACTTTGGCTCAGGTCATGATCTCACAGTTTGTGAGTTTGAGCCCCGCATCAGGCTCTGTGCTGACAGCCCGGAGCCTGGAGCCTGTTTCAGATTCTGTGTCTCCTTCTCTCTCTGCCCCTCCCCTACTTGTGCTCTGTTTTTCTCTGTCTATCAAAAATAAATAAATGTATAAAAAAAAATTTTTTTTAAATAAAAAAAAGAAGACATAACTTTGGAAAGTTAGTAAGAGGGAGAGTATATAGAGCAATACTTAGAAATCAAAACAAAACAAAACAAAAAAACCCAAAAAAGCATAAATTGATACTGAATAGAATAGGAAACAGGGATAGGACCAGAATAGGATAGGACCAGAGGGAGAAAGTAAGTAACAAGGCATGGAACTTATTAGAGAAGATAGAGAAGTGGAGAATCTTTCAGATAATTCCAGAATTGGAATTTGGTTATGTTTCCCAGACCTTAGAAGATGGCACCAATGTGCCGTCCCTCCCATTTACTGAAGCTTTCTAATGTTTCTTATTTTAAATCCTTTAAAGAGAGAGGTATATAGAGTTTTGAATTTCACAGATCTGTAAAATTTCAAAAAGTTAGAGTGGGTGGGATATCTGTATAGCATTGCCAACTTTTTATTTTGCCAAGTCAGTATCTTATTATGAATTTCTACCATTCTAGTAATGTTTTGTTAACATTATTTAACAAAAGGGAGACGATTTGAACATCAAAAGAAGTGGGGAGAGTGGAAGTGAGGGACAACAATTTATAAATTAAACATAGGATGTTTAGCTTTTCTTGTTTCTCATTTCACTATGATCCAGTGAAAACTTTGTAATGGACTAAAATGAATGTGAGGACCAGCCCTTCAGAAACATTTATTTAAGGGGTAACTTGATGTAGCAACTTTTACCTGTAGAACTTAAAACACACTATAAAGCCCAAGTATACTCTAAAGCAGTGTCTTAGATGGTAGGACCCAGGAATAATGTTCTAATACATTTGAAGCTCTAATATTCTAATACAGACAGATAATACAACCTCCTAAATAAGAATGACTATTGATGTTTTCTTGAAACCACTGATGGAAATGTCAGGAAAGAACATATATCACTGGTTTCTGTCCTGTGTGACTCCTATGGACTGCCCTATAATATAATTACTTTCACATTTTTGGTAGAAAATTGCTAAGATACCAATTTTAACTAACCAGGGAACTGTGTAATCCTTCAAAAGCACAAGTAATATCTGGTCTTAAAAACAAGGAGAGGGGGGCGCCTGGGTGGCGCAGTGGGTTAAGTGTCCGACTTTAGCCAGGTCACGATCTCGCGGTCCGTGAGTTCGAGCCCCACGTCGGGCTCTGGGCTGATGGCTCTGGGCTGATGGCTCGGAGCCTGGAGCCTGTTTCCGATTCTGTGTCTCCCTCTCTCTCTGCCCCTCCCCCGTTCATGCTCTGTCTCTCTCTGTCCCGAGAATAAATAAACGTTGAAAAAAAAAATTAAAAAAAAAAAAAAAAAACAAGGAGAAATACAGATTAAAAACTAGCTGTAGGATTTTGGCCAAGATTTTAGTAGAGACACATTAGATTAATTCTATGCCACCAAAGAAAAACTGAAAAAAGGAAATCTTTGTATGAATGTTCACCAGCTGGAAGAAAATGAGGGAGGAAAGAGGTCTAAATAATCCAAAAGACTTAGGCTATTTAAGTAATGCTAACTCTTAAGCCACAGAAGATATATAAGAGGAACTCTATCAAATTTGTCATACATGTCTTTTTTAGTTTGCTTTTGTTTTTTTAGATTCCCTATTCCTGTGTTCTCAATGGTTTAAAATCTAGTTATTAATTTCTCGTAACTCCTGACTTCCTGAATCGTTTATCAAATATTCTGATTAAGATATTTTGTACATTTTTAAGACTAATAAAAAAGAATTAGAAAACACTTGTATCCGATCAAGCAAAGCCTAGTCCATGTCTATGGAAAGAAAATTGATTACAGCACTGTGATGGCAAGTAAGTTATAAATGGTTATGATAGTGAAAGAACAGGAGCTTCCTGATGATATTGGTCCTAGTATCACGCTACGGCTAATCCAGCCCTTTTGGCCACGTGGCAGTTGTTTTAGATTGCTACTCAGTTTGTTTGTTGATGATAACTATGCCAAAATGATTGCTTTATCTAGGAGGAAGGATACAACCAGAAAAATTTCATGGAACATTTGAGCTAGATTCAGTGACAAATGTATCCCATTCTTTCCTTAACCTTCTGATTGTAATGAATTATGGAAGTAATTAAAACAATCTTGGTTGCTTCCCACCCTCCACCCATACATACATATCCCTTCTAGGGGCACCACTGGTTGAGTGTCCAACTCTTGATTTTGGCTCAGGTAATGATCCTAGGTCGTGGGATCAAACCCTTGCTGGATTCCAAGCTCAGTGTGGCACCTGCTTGAGTTTCTCTCTCTCTCTCTCTCTCTCTCTCTCTCTGTCTCCTTTAGCCCCTCTCTCTCACTCGTGCTTTCTCTCTAAAAAAAAAATAGTGATAATAATTAAAAAAAAAAAGAAAATTTGCAAATCCATTCTACTCAGCAAAAATGTTTGGTTGCTATAAGCTTTGCTTTCCTGGTTCAGACTTAAGGCCAACTTGATAGCCTGTATTTTCCTCCTGTGCAGTGTGTATGGACTACTTGAAGAAGAGACCTGAAACGAGGCAAGAACTAGACTGAATTAGTTTTAGTCAAATTTTTATTTTCACTAATACTAAACATTGTATATGGCCCTCCTAAAAGGACTATAACCACCAATACTGCAAATGAGTTTTGTTAGTATATACCTAAATCCTCTAAATTGTGGGAAATAAGTTTCTTTTTTTACTGTTGACATCTCTTATAATATAAGGCTGTTTAACAGATGGCTTATCTTGCTTTTGGTGTGGAATATAAATATTAAAGATGAAACTGTACTAAGCTAGTAAGTTAAATTATTTCTCATTGTCTAAGGTACTCTTAATTTTGTTCACATGGTGAATCACCTGGCTGACTGACTTGGATACATACTGCTATGGATTCTTGATCAGTGTATTTGTTCTTGTGTATCTGTAGTAAAACCCTGCCCCTCTCCACATTTCTATGTCAGCTTTCCTGACCACCTAAACAGATTTCTTCTTGTTTTTTGTTAGTGATACCCTTAGTGCAATTAAGCCATTCTGTGGATTAATTCTCCTGACTGATAAAATTATATGTGTATATCCTATATTACATACGACATAAACCACTTAATATATGTTTTTATATATATCACTTAACATGTGTATGCCACTTTGTCATCATCCAATAAATGACAGCTATTATATATTGTACACTAATGCTGAACACACATGCTTACTGTGGATGCATAGCATCATTTTTTTTCTTGCCTGTTTGCTATTACTGACATTTAGAGAGCATGTCTTACACTAAATCATGTCTTGTTGAAAGAACCTACAGTTGACTTTTCATTGCTTCTTATTTGTGAACTTGTTTTTTGACTTATCTAAATCTTCTCCGTCCTTTACATCCCAATTAAAATACATCTCCTCCAACTTGAGAACAATTTTCGTATGTGCTGTTCTCTTGAGGAAAGTGATAGAAGATTTAGACTTTATTAAGCTCCTAATTTCAAATTTTTTTTTCCTAACGTTTATTTATTTTTGGGACAGAGAGAGACAGAGCATGAACGGGGGAGGGGCAGAGAGAGAGGGAGACACAGAATCGGAAACAGGCTCCAGGCTCCGAGCCATCAGCCCAGAGCCCGACGCGGGGCTCGAACTCACGGACCGCGAGATCGTGACCTGGCTGAAGTCAGACGCTCAACCGACTGCGCCACCCAGGCGCCCCTAAGCTCCTAATTTCAAAAAGCAGAAGCATGAGAACAGAAAAGTGCTCATTACTGGATAGGCAGTTCTTATTTCCCCTTTTTCTGTTTGCCTGGCCTTTTCATCTCCCCTCTCCTCACTTGAAAAGCAGAGCAGAAAAGGAAGAGGATTTGAAATTAGTTTGTTTTATTTTATAGTCTATACTTTTACCCAGATGGATAGGAAGTAGAACTGGACCAAATTTTAAATATTTCTCAAACTAAAAGTTAGAAAAACATTTTTTCCCTTTTTCTACCTAGATTTTACTTACTGGTCTGATGATCTGGCAGTAGCTAATCTATGTTCTTTTCTCCTTTAGGTTCTGGTATATTCATGAATCAATACTCTCTCCAGTTAGCCTTATTGTAATTGTGCCTTCTAATTATTTTGTGGTAACTCAAAATGACAACACTCTCAAAAGTTTACTTGTGGCTAGGAATGAGACAGCCCAACAGAGAATGAGAATCATGGCAAGAGTTTTCCTCACTTAAAAAATGATATTTAGAACTTCTCCCAGAGATGTATTTACAAAATATGCCTCCCCGAAGTATTTTTGTTTTATTGTGGTTTATGACTTGGGGAGATACCTATATGTGACCAAAGAGTAAATTTAATACAGAAATAGGAGTAATATCACCCAGCTGCTCTTTTGTAGGGCTGGTTGCCTATGTTTTGAATTTGTAAAATTCAGAGAAACTTCAGGATACTTCTTTGATGAAAAGAAGAGTCATGCATTCATGTGGCATTGATCATTTTTATTTTCTGCATTTTATTTAAATTCAATGAGGGATCTCTGAGAAAAGAATATCCTTAAATAGAGAGATCTGAGACCTGAAAAGTAAGTCAGAGAATTCTTGATTATTAAAAGGAATGACGAAAAGAAGGTAAAGAGATTGCTCTTTATCAGTTAATGATGCAGGTAGATAGGATTAGATGATTTTGGGTCTTGGCTCAAATGTCACTTTCTTGGAGAGGCCTTCCATGACCATTGTTCTTTTTTTATTTTTTTAATTTAAATTTTTTAAATTTACATACAAATTAATTAGCATATAGTGCAACAATGATTTCAGGAGTAGATTCCTTACTGCCCCTTACCCATTTAGCCCATCCCCCCTCCCACAACCCCTCCAGCAACCCTCTGTTTGTTCTCTATATTTAAGAGTCTCTTATGTTTTGTCCCCCTCCCTGTTTTTATATTATTTCTGCTTCCCTTGTCTTAGGTTCATCTGTTTTGTCTCTTAAAGTCCTAATATGAGTGAAGTCATATGATATTTGTCTTTCTCTGACTGACTAATTTCGCTTAGCATAATACCCTCCAGTTCCATCCACGTAGTTGGAAATGTCAAGATTTCATTCTTTTTGATTGCCGAATGATACTCCATCATATATATATACCACATCTTCTTTATCCATTCATCCATCGATGGACATTTGGGCTCTTTCCATACTTTGGTTATTGTTGATAGTGCTGCTATAAACATTGGGGTGAATGTGTCCCTTCAAAACAGCATCCCTGTGTTCCTTGGATAAATACCTAGTAGTGCAATTGCTGGGTTGTAGGGTAGTTCTATTTTTAGTTTTTTGAGGAACCTCAATACTGTTTTCCAGAGTGGCTGCACCAGCTTGTGTTCCCACCAGCAATGCAAAAGTGATCCTCTTTCTCCGCATCCTCGCCAACATCTGTTGTTGCCTGAGTTGTTAATGTTAGCCATCCTGACTTGTGTGAGGTGGTATCTCATTGCAGTTTTGGTTTGTATTTCCCTGATGATGAGTGATGTTGAGCATTTTTCATGTGTCGGTTGGCCATCTGGATGTCTTCTTTGGAGAAGTGTCTATTCATGTCTTTTGCCCATTTCTTCACAGAATTATTTGTTTTTTGGGTGTTGTGTTTAATCCGTTCTTTATAGATTTTGGATACTAACCCTTTATCTGATATGTCATTTGCAAATATCTTCTCCCATTCCATCGGTTGTCTTTTAGTTTTGCTGATTGTTTCCTTAGCTGTGCAGAAGCTTTTTATTTTGATGAGGTCCCAATAGTTCATTTTTGCTTTTGTTTCCCTTGCCTCTAGAGACGTGTTGAGTAAGAAGTTGTTGCAGCCAAGATCAAGCAGGTTTTTGCCTGCTTTCTCTTCGAGGATTTTGATGGCTTCCTGTCTTACATTTAGGTCTTTCATCCAGTTTGAGTTTATTTTTGTGTATGGTGTAAGAAAGTGGTCCAGGTTCATTCTTCTGCATGTCGCTGTCCAGTTTTCCCAGCACCGCTTGCTGAAGAGACTGTCTTTATTCCATGGGATATTCCTTCCTGCTTTGTCAAAGATGAGTTGGCCATACGTTTGTGGGTCCATTTTGAGGTTCTCTATTCTGTTCCATTGATCTGAGTGTCTGTTTTTGTGCCAGTACCATACTGTCTTGAGGATTACAGCTTTGTGGTACAGCTTGAAGCCCGGGATTGTGATGGCTCCTGCTTTGGTTTTCTTTTTCAAGATTGCTTTGGCTATTCGGGGTCTTTTCTGGTTCCATACAAATTTTAGGATTATTTGTTCTAACTCTGTGAAGAATGCTGTGTTATTTTGATAGGGATTGCATTGAATATGTAGATTGATTTGGGTAGTATCGACATTTTAACAATATTGTTCTTCTTATCCAGGAGCATGGAATCTTTTTCCATTTTTTTGTGTCCCCTTCAATTTATTTCATAAGCTTTCTATAGTTTTCAGTGTATAGATTTTTCACCTCTTTGGTTAGATTTATTCCTAGGTATTTTATGGTTTTTGGTGCAACTGTAAATGGGATCAATTCCTTGATTTCTCTTTCTGTCGCTTCATTGTTGGTGTATAGGAATGCAACCGATTTCTGTGCATTGATTTTATATCCTGCAACTTTGCTGAATTCATGAATCAGTTCTAGCAGTGTTTTGGTGGCATCTTTTGGGTTTTCCATATAGAGTATCATGTCATCTGCGAAGAGTGAAAATTTGACTTCCTCCTGGCCGATTTGGATGCCTTTTGTTCCTTTGTGTTGTGTGACTGCAGAGGTTAAGACTTCCAATACTATGTTGAAAAACAGTGGTGAGAGTGGACATCCCTATCTTGTTCCCGACCTTAGGAGGAAAGCTCTCAGTTTTCCCCCATTGAGGATGATATTAGCGTTGGGTTGTTCATATATGGCTTTTATGATCTTGAGGTATGCTCCTTTTATCCCTACTTTCTTGAGGGTTTTTATCAAGAAAGGTTGCTGTATTTTGTCAAATGCTTTCTCTTCATCTGTTGAGAGGATCATATGGTTCTTGTCCTTTCTTTTATTGACGTGATGAATCACATTGATTGTTTTGTGGATATTGAACCAGCCCTGCATCCCAGGTATAAATCCCCCTTGGTTGTGGTGAATAATTGTTTTACTGTATTGTTGGATCTGGTTGGCTAATATCTTGTTAAGGATTGTTGCATCCATGTTCATCAGGGAAATTGGTCTATAGTTCTCCTTTTTAGTGGGGTCTCTGTCTGGTTTTGGAATCCATGACCATTGTTCTCAAATAGCACCTTCCTTACTGAGTTTATGTTCTTTTAGCACTTATAACACTGTAACCACCTTGTTTGTTCATTTAATACATAGTCTGTCAACTGCTGGAACTTCATGAGCTCAGGAACTTTGTTTTGTTCACTGCTGTCAGAGTTTAGAGAAGTGCCTGGCATACAGTAGAACGTAATAACAATTTGTTGAATGAATGAAAAATAGATGACCTCTTCCACTTCCAATTTATGATCCACTAAGTATAACTATGATTAAGTAAAATAATTCATTTTTTAAAAAATCTTACATTGAGAAATGCAAAATTCCTGCAGTTAATTCCTACAAATGGGTAAAGTTTTAGTAGTTATGAGAAACTAACTGCTGCGGTCTGAATGTTTGTATCCCCCCCAGAATTCATATGTTGAAATCTTAACACCTAAGATGATGGTATTAGGATGGTATTAGGAGGTGCTGTCATAGCCAAGAGATGCCAGAGTTCCCTCTTCCTTCTGCCATTGAGGATACAAGGAAAAGTCTACAACCCTCAAGAGGGGGCTACCCAGTTTGTTGTACTGTGTTGTAGCAGCCTGAATGGACCAAGACTAATCCTTTGCATTTCTAATTTTTTTTTTCAACGTTTATTTATTTTTGGGACAGAGAGAGACAGAGCATGAACGGGGGAGGGGCAGAGAGAGAGGGAGACACAGAATCGGAAGCAGGCTCCAGGCTCCGAGCCATCAGCCCAGAACCTGACGCGGGGCTCGAACCCACAGACTGCGAGATCGTGACCTGGCTGAAGTCAGACACTTAACCGACTGCGCCACCCAGGCGCCCCTTGCATTTCTCAATAAAGGTTGTAGTTCATCCTTTAACATATGATTGTTTACTTCTGTATGGGTAGCTGATACAGAAAATCAGAGAACCTGGAATCCTATTTCCCTTGTGAATCTTACTTATGTGTTGGTGTTCGAGAGAATTGTCTCTCTAGTTCTTACCTCAAGTAAATTTAAAAGTTGATGGGGCGCCTGGGTGGCTCAGTCGGTTAAGCGTCCGACTTCAGCTCAGGTCATGATCTCATGGCCCATGAGTTCAAGCCCCGCGTCGGGCTCTGGGCTGATGGCTCAGAGCCTGGAGCCTGCTTCCAATTCTGTGTCTCCTTCTCTCTCTGCCCCTCCCACGTTCATGCTCTGTCTCTCTCTGTCTCAAAAATAAATAAACGTTAAAAAAAAAAAAGTTGTTTGACAATTCTAGATCTATGGCAAAGTTGTTTTTTTTTAAAAATTGTGTATAAATAGCAATAACTTCTTTTTCTGTCTATATCTTCTATCCTGAATCCTATACTTCCTGATTCTAAACCTATATATCCAATCCTGTAGCCATCTCTATCAAGATGTCTTATAGGGGCAGCTGTGTGGCTTAGTCGGTCAAGTGTCTGACTTTGGCTCAGCTCATGATCTCATGGTTCATGAGTTCAAGACCCACATCAGGCTCTCTGCTGTCAGCACAGAGCCTGCTTCAGATCCTTTGTCCTCCCCTCCCTCTGCCCACCCTCCCCCCTACCAATAACTAAACATTTAAAAAAAGATGTCTTACCTTGTAAAAGTTAGAACTCTTTTTGCTGCAACTAATTGATAATCTATATAAAACTAGATTATGCTAAAGGGAAAATTTTTTGGCTCTTTGTTCCTGGGAAGAGCAGGGATGGAACTGACCTCAAGATCCACTAGATCCAGAGGCTCAGATGTTAATGTGGATATTCTCTACCATCTCTCTCTCATCTCATCTTCTTCATCTGTTAGCTTTGTATTTTCTTTGTGTAAGGCTTCTAGGTTGTAAGAACAGTGACCACAAGCAGCTGAAAGCTTACATTGTCTACCTTTAATGAACTCAGAAGAAAGAACCTCTCTCCCAGTTTTACTGTGAAAAACAAGGCAGCGAAAAGGCTTTGATGTTGTAAGCCTGAAGCTTCACAAACCCCTCTGGGGTCACATTTGGTAGTTTTATTGGAAGAGTACTATATCAGTTTAAATATTGGTTTGACTGTTATAACAAAGATGAATAATGGTAACTTAAATAGATATTTATTTTTCTTTCACATAAAAGTCCAAGCTGGTAGATGGTCTGGGGGTAGATTGGTTATGTTTCTAAGGTGTTCAGACTCCTTCTTTCTTGAGATTCTGCCATTCCCTAGGATGTTACTCTTCTCTGTATGGTGATGGATCACTATTGTTACATGTGCCTTGTATCCTGCAAGCATGGAGAAAAAGAGTGAAAGGTATGCAACTACTTTTTAAGGGTACAACCTAGAAGTTGCACTACATTGGTTAGCAGATCATTGGCCAGAACTTGTCACATGGTCACACCTAGATGCTAGGAAGACTCGGAAATGTGATCTCTAGCAGGTGGCTATTGTTCTAGTTAAAATTGGTGGGGGAGAGTGGAGGAGAGCATACCTTATGTCATTAAAGGGAAGAAGTAAAAATAGATGTTAGGGTGTTGACCTCTTTTCACGGGTAATTTTGTTATTTTATTTATAACACAATCACATGGTTATACTTGACGATATAGAAGAAGACTAGTTCCTAAAAGTAAGAGGGTTAGAGGTGCTATTAATGGAAAACATTAGTGTCAGGGGGAGAGTTCATGGCAGACAAAAGTGACATCTATACCATATACCTACGAATCAACATATCTGATACTTAGCATCTTCCAAAACAGTATCTCTTATTTGTCCAAGTTCGTTTAATAACACTACCATCCAGCCAGCTATCCAAACTAACTGTGGGAAAATTACACACTCTTCTTGTTTCTTCAGTCTTACCCCATAATTATACTTCCTAAATGGGACTCCAATCCCACCCTTTCACCTTCTCCCCACATTACTTCTTTACCTCAAGCCACCTTCATCTCACTCATGGGCTATTTTGACAGTCTCCTCTCCAGAGGAACACTATTATCAAGACTAATCTGATCATGTCACTCTCTTGCTTCAAACAGCAAAACAAAAACCTTCAGTTGCTTTCAATTGCCTGCATGATAAAGCCTGGCAGGTTATAAGATACTCCATGATCTGACCCCTAGTTTGCATCTCTGTTACTTTTCTAGTGTCTTTCTATTCTCAATCTCATTGGTGTCGTGCTGTTTAATCCTTCTGTATTGTTGCCAATTGCTGTATTTTCGCCAGGAAAATGCCACTTTTTCTTCAAGGCTCATTCTGGGAAGCCTTCTCTGACCCTCTGCTTCTTCCACTAGAGTTTACCACTCTCTCCTTTTGCCACCTTTATAACTTATTCATTGCAGATATTTGTTTACTACACAGTCTCCATGATGAGACGGTAAATCCCTGAGGGAACTACGTCTTTCATCTACATTCCTAGTGTCTGACACAATGTAAATCTTTAAAAATATTTACTGAATGAAGAAATGCATTAATTGAAAAAACCTATCTTTTGTGTATTGATTCTCTATTATTTACTACTATCCCTATCATAAAGGTATATAAAGTGTAAGGAAAAAAATTTTTTTCTGAGCTTGCTTCTTTAGATAGTAAGAGGAATTTCTATTGTAGTTTGGATATAAGTCTTTATAATATCAAACAAAATTTGAATTGGTTTTATTTCAGGTACAGTTAATTTTTTTCAGTTTTTATTTTAGTCATCTCAGGCTGCTTTAATAAAGTACCATAGGCTAGGTGGCTTAAACAATAGATATTTATTTCTCACACTTCTGGCTAAGAAATCTAAGGACAGGGTACCAGCAGATTTGATTTGTGGTGAAGGCCCTCTTTCTGGCTTATAGGAAACCACCTTTTCACTGTGTCTTTCCATGTCAGAGAGTGGATTCTGGCCCCCTTCCTCTTTTTAATAAGGGCACTAATCCCATTAAGGAGTGTTCCCATCCTCATGACCTCATCTAAACCTAGTTATTCGCAAGGGTCCCCAAATGCCATTATATTGGGGAATTGGGGCTTCAATATATGAACTTGGGAGAGAACATAAATATTCAGTCCAAAGTATCCCTGTTCCTTTTTTACTCTTGGTTCTAAAGAGTTCTAAGATCCTTCTCAGTATTAAATGAATTTTTATTTTTACTTTAAAGTTACTTTGAATTGAAGAAAAATAAAGTTACTTTGAATTAATGATATTCTCAAGGGTATATTTTTGAAATGGTCTGTGATATACTTTAGCATGTTTAAATGAAGGCTCAGATTCACTGAGTGGGGGAAATATTAAGTCCTAGGTAGTAATTGCATGTGGGAGGGGGTAAATAATGACAATCTATTGACTAGTACTATCATAAGTGAAGTTTTATTATATCAACCACAACATGTTATGAGAAAACAGCTATTTTCTAATTTTATTAAAAATAGGAACTTACTTTTGTTTGTTTTAAAAGCGGTGCGTGTTGATCATAGAAAATTTAGGAAATACATATAAAGAAGAAAATAAATCTAGAATCTCAAGGCCCAGAGACAACTCTAACTTTGTGTATGATCTTTGGGCAGTAACACACACATCATTCACCTATTTGTTTATTCCAAACATGTGTTATGTACAGTTTTTACCTCTGCCATTTAAATAAGCTTTCAAAACGTCATGTTTAATTGTTTCATAGTATTCTCTGAATGATTTATATGATTTGTTCTCTGTGTTGGACCTTTAGGTGACTTCCTATTCACTATAGTAAATACACGTACTCCTTAAATATTCTTCATTATAATAAATACTTTAAATTTCAGCTTTTTTCATGGTAGTTTCTTTACAAAAATTAGTAAAATCTGTTGGTCTTTAGGATTCTACCTTTGATGTTATGTTTAAACTTATAAAGAATATGTAACTACTTGCTTCTGTTTTATTTCTCTTACGGTTTTTTAACATTAAAATTTTCAATCTACCTGAAATTTATTATAGTGTATTATATGGGACTTGAATCTAATTTTAGAGTATTTTCTTGGAGCCTGCAGTTTGTGTCAAGAACTTTGTCAGGAATAGAAGATCATACCATAGATCTATTTATGATAAATAATACCAAATTTCATGTAGTAGGTTTTATGGTAACTAAAAATTATCAATTATTGGATTGATTGAAATTAGTGAAATAACTATATAATAACATACCTCTAGCTTTATATATTTTTTCCCCTCAGTTTCACTTACCTAAGAAAATGTTCTAGACAAATGTTCTGTTTGGATAGATTCTTTGTTTCATAGCTATTAGGTTTGTTATGAGAGCATATCTAGTACATTGTTTCCTTATAAATGTTAAAAAAAAATAAACTACCTAAATTTTTACCAATTTGACAAATATATTTATTTTGTTTTTTCTAGAATCTGTGTTTGTGGCTATCCCCGACAACATGTAAGAAAATACAAAGGAATAAGTAGCAGGATACCAGTTTCTTCAGGGTTCATGGTACAAATGTTAACAGGAATTTATTTTGCTTTGTAAGTTCATTTCATATACAGAGTAAATCTTTGATCTCTCTGGAAAATCATAGTCTGTTGTGTTAGTGCTTTTGTTATTTTATAGTTATTATATTAGAATCTCATTGGATAAACAATCAGCATATTTTTGTGAAAGAATATGAATCAAGATCTTGATAATAGTTTTATTACTTAAAACATATCTCTTAATGTTCTGAAGAATTTGTAACCAACTAAAACACTTCATCTTTCTTTAACTCAAGGACAGAATGAAAATTAGCAACACCCACATATACTCACAGTTTTTTCATTACTCTTTTTTTTTTTTGCTGTAATTTCCAAATAGCTTTTTTTTCCCAATGAAGATCTTTTTCCATTTCCAGAAATTTTAAATCTTGAAAAACACTTAGAGCTTCTTTGATCATAAAGTTTATTATTAATTTACTATTAATTTCTAATATTGATGCTCAGTCTTACTTAGTAGTGCCTTAGATACTGGTATTTGTCTTTGAACCCTATCTTCTACTATATATATTTTACTATACTTTACATTATATCCATTCAGTACTTTAATTTGTCTTAGCAGATTATAAGCTTCTTGACTAAAGGCAGAATTTGTGATCTTTGGGCTAAATATGGCCTGCTGCCTGTTTCCTTATTATTAAAACACATTTACATCTGTTTGTTTACATATTGCCTATGGCTGCTTTTGAGCCACAGTGACAGAGTTGAGTAGTTGCAATAGAGATTGTATGGCCCACAAGCCTAAAATATTTATTATCTAGCCCTTTAAGAAAAAGTTTATCAACCCCTGCATTAGACCATTAATATTGTCCCACAGCTCGTGGATGCTCTGATCTATTTATTTTCTCTCTTTATTGCTTTGTGTTTCAGATTTAGTAATTCCTATTGACCTATCTTCACATTCATTGATTTTTTTCTTGATGATGTTGAGTCTATTAATGAGCCCACTGAAGGGGTTCTTCATTTCTGTTACTATTTTATTTCTAGTCTTTTCATTTGACTCTTTCTTATGGTTTCCATCTCTCTGCTTAAATCACCATCTGTTCACACATGTTTTCCGTGTAACTATTTATCATAGTTATTTTAATTTCCCTGATAACTACAGAATCTGAATCATCTTTGAATTTAGCTCTATTGTTCTTTGTCTCTTGACAGTGGGTTGTTTTCTTCTTGCTTTTTGTGTGCCTTGTAATATTTGATTCATTATCCTTTTGTTCATGGATAGAACAATAGTGACTGAGGTAAATATTGTTTATGTCTAGAAATGGGCATGCCTCTTTTCTTCTAGGCTTCTAGTGGAGTTATTATGGGCAGGAATGAGCTGAGGTTGGATTTTGTTGTTGCTATGGTTACCTTCATGGCACCACCTACCTCAGATTCCTCTCATGGTCCCTGGCAGTTAGGATGTGAGCTGGATTGCTGGAGGGTTTTTCTCAATGTTCTTGCTCCATCCTCAGCTTTTAGCTTTTCCTTTGTGTCTGTCTGTACCTCACAGACGATCTTTCTTCATGTCTTATTCCTCCTTCAGCAATAGAGTACTGTTGCTTATTTCTAAATGTGTACTAGTCTAGGTGGGGGGTTTGGAGGAAGTGGTGTTCTCTGTTGCCTGGTCCAGCCTCAGTTATAAGCAGGCCCTGTGTCCCTCTATCTGGGATTCAGGAAAGGAGGGTAGCTCTTCAGTGGTCCTGTCCCTCCTCCAGTGGTAAGAGACCTTAGTGGTCTCAACATAGGACAATTTCCTGATCCTTTCCCACATGTAGTTTTTTCTTTTTCTTTCTCTCACTGCCACAGTCAATCTTCACCTCTGCCCTTGGGGTGAAAGGGTTTGATACTCTCTCCCCAGAGGCTTTAAAACTTTGCTTTCACTTGAGAAAAAGGTTGGCTGGGTCTTCATGCCTTTCTTGCTCAGGTGGCTACTCTTCTCCTCTAGGCCCGAACTACCAGAGCAACTTCCTCTGGTCCCTTACCTTGCCCCCAGTTTTTCTTATGAGTGCCTAGAGGAGGTTTGTGGTAAAGAGCTTGTGAGTGGTTATGAGCTCCCCTTGTATCTGCTCCTAGAGATTCTATACTCTAGTGCTGGCCCATACTTGGCTTTTAGCAATTTGTTTAAAAAGTTTAGCTCAAGTCTTCTAACCTGCTTGCATTGTGGCCTATCTATCTTCAGAGGCATCTGTCTGCCCTTAGGTTTTAGGCTACTTGGCTGCCCTGTGACTTTAGCTCCTTGCTGGATTCATGGAAAGCTAGGATTTTCTAGATTATCTGACTTTATCTTGTTTTTAGGGTGGATAACAGTGCTGTTTCTACTTTTTAGGCCTCACTTGCACCCTTGATATAATTCATACTTCTTTATTTTTGTTGGCAGATGACTAAATCATTATTTCTGTGTCCATTGTTATCATGTATCTAATTTTTAGAGTTTGGCCATATCTTTGAAAATGAATATGCATAACATACACTCTTCCCCTCCCCCCCGTATCTATCTGATATTTGCAGCATATATCATATACAGTTCTAAATGACTGTCAAAATGCAAAGAAGTAATTACTTAAGATACTGCAAGCCACAGTAGTTGTAGAGTCTCACTAAAATCTGTGGGAGTTACAGAGTAATTTGACCATAAAGTGTTCTGAACATTATTCTATGATATATAATCTATTATGCTCCGACTTGTTTTGAAAGTGTAAAATGCTTTGAGATTGCCTCTTTTTTTTTTTTTTTTAATCTGGCTATAAATAGACATGTTCTTTAGAGAAGAAATATAGATCTATAAAATTTTCTTTGCTATTAATAGCATTTTCAGATAAAATTGAAAGGAATTCAGAGATATAAAAATAAGTTTTCAAGGAGGGTGGCATGCTAAGCAGTGTGCTAATGTGATCTATTATTTTACTCAGCAAACATTTTCTCATTGTATTTTGTTCAAATATACAGAATCAATTAAAAATAATTAATACTTTCTTCATTTAATTTTATAGTTATAATGGAGAATGGGATCTAGCTCAAAAAGCATTGGATGATATTATATACAGAGCTCAGCTAGAATTATATCCAGAGCCATTGTTGGTAGGTGCCTCACTTGTTTATGTAAATTGTGTAATTTAAGATTTCTCATTTTAGAACTATAAATTGAGAAGTAGCCATTCATAGTGCATTAATGCCATTAAACTCAGTGATTCATGCTGTTATACTAGACAAATTTTATGCTTGAAAAGGTGTATATAATGGAATTTGAGAATTTCATTAAGCTAACTTCTGAGATATTTAATAGTCTTTTAAACTTACAAGAATGTTCTCCTTAACATGCTAGAGCTGCACTTATGAATTAGCATTAAGCATTTAGAAATATAATTTCAATATTTTGGAATTGTAAATTTCATCACTTACATATTATTTTTAACCACAGTTTCCAGGGTGCCTGGGTGGCTCAGTCGGTTAAGCATCCGACTTTGACTCAGGTCATGATCTCACGGTTTGTGGGTTTGAGCCCTGCGTTGGGCTCTGTGCTCATAGCTAAGAGCCTGGAGCCTGCTTCGGATTCTGTGTCTTCCTCTCTCTCTGTTCCTCCCTTGCTTGCACTCTGTCTCTTTCTCTTTCAAAAATAAATAAACATTAAAAAACAAAAAAACGATAGTTTCCTTCTGAGCTCTTACTCCTTATCCTAGAAGACTTACTTATCACTTTAGGAAATACATTGGAGAAAGTATGATTTTATAAAACCTGTTAAAATTTGGCATTTTATTTGATGTAAGGGTATAATACGTCTGTTAATACCAATCTGAAACTGTATTTTTTCCTTAGGTTGCTAATGCCATAAAGGCTTCATTGCCTCATGGTGCCATGAAGTCTAGTAAGGAGGGTACAAGGTGTATTCAAGTTGAAATCACACCAACTTCCTCTAGAATATCAAGAAATGCAGTAACCAGCATGTCAATAAGAGGTCATAGGTGGAAAAGACATGGTAAGAAATAAAAAAGTCTTCAAATTAGAGGATTGTTGATTCTATCACATTTTTGTCTGTATTTATAGGGCTATAACTTCTAACTTTAGTAAATTAATATCATAGTGGCATGGATGAAAGCTGTTAGATCAACTCCTAAATCATTATCCACAAGTGATAAGCAGTAGGGAATATAGCTCCTTATGTTACATATATGAATGAAAATTTATTTAAACATTGTATTTGTTTTTAAATTTATTTCAATAGAGGAGGAGAGTAGGAAAATGCATGTTAAAATTATTCACACATGGGTTTCTGTTCAAAACTATTGGCAAATATTCCTAAATGTTTCTTATTTCTCAACTCTTTGGCAAGTAAACTTGCATATTGAAACAGAACAAGTAGGGGCGCCTGGGTGGCGCAGTCGGTTAAGCGTCCGACTTCAGCCAGGTCACGATCTGCCAGGTCACGATCTCGCGGTCCGTGAGTTTGAGCCCCGCGTCAGGCTCGCGTCAAGCTCTGGGCTGATGGCTCAGAGCCTGGAGCCTGTTTCTGATTCTGTGTCTCCCCCTCTCTCTGCCCCTCCCCCGTTCATGCTCTGTCTCTCTCTGTCCCAAAAATAAATAAACGTTGAAAAAAAAAATTAAAAAAAAAAAAAAAAGAAACAGAACAAGTAATAGGGACTTTGACATTTTCTTTTGTACTTCCTGGCAAAGAATGCCATTTTATTGATACAACTCTGGGCATTTCTATTTACTGGAAGTTAATTTTCTTACAAGATTTTTTGTTTTAATATTTCTCCTTGATTTCTTCATTTTACTACTTAAAAATTCTACTAGAAGTTTATTTTATTTACCGTGGCCTTCTTAATGCTTTCTCGCTTCTCTCCCTTTTCTCAAGATCTATTATTTTTAATTTAATTTCTTATTCTTTTGGTAACTCCCCTCCTACCTACAAGTTACTGTAGTGGCAAGAATCAGTGTAAGATTACTATCACCTCTCTCAGAAGGTAATTATAGGACCAGAAGCAAAAAGCCACTTCTGTGCCCCAAGCAAACATATATATTACTGTTTTCTTTTTCCTGTAAACTGTGATGAAAATGGTAGCTCCTATATTTGGTTCCAGTTGTTTTTATGGTCTCTGCAGAGAAATGCGAAAGTGAGAAGAATATTATTCATGGTGAAATAGAAAGTTCGTAATAAGAACATTGTTCCTACTTAGGAAATCTAGGAGATAATATGTCAAAAGGGAATGGTGATGGAAAATTCCAGCTTACCCAATGATCATTTTCATTTTTTTAAAGTATTGTGACAGTTGTTGAAATTTCTTTAGAAAGGCATAAAAGAGGTGATAATGTTTGCCATTAACAAGGCAAATTTTGTTACAATTTAAACATACAGAGTCTAAACATACTTCAGTTTCTTCAGTGAAAATTATGCTACTGAATGGGACTAGATTACAGGTAAAAAGTTGTTTAATTAGTATGATGGCACCCTAGACTTCAGATTTCTGTTTTGGCATTAATAGGTGAAAATAGGCTTACAGGCAACGAACCAGATCATGTGGCTCACTGTGGCCATAATCGCTCCCAAACTACTATAGGAAATGCAAAGAATGAGTTTTAATTCTTTTTCCACATTCCCTTCTTGCTCATTAGGTGACCGGGGAATTAGATAAGAGTATATAAGTTCTGCCATTAAATATATGAAATATTGAAGTTCAATTGCATCTATGCATGTGTATGTGAGAAAGAGGTATGTGTATATTTCCATGCATGCATTTAACAGAACAAGATGTGTACCCTGCAGTAAAATAAAAGCAATTTTCTAGAAATATTTTATAGGAATAAATTACCAAAATGAGAGAGAAGACTACCTGAATATGCTGTATCTATTTGATTCTTACTATCTTCCAGATTCCATGTGGCTACTGTTTGAGGAGTTGGTCCTGTGTCTTAATGCGATAGCCATGTTAAAATAATCTCTTTTATCAGCTACCCCTTATGCTCATTCAACCCTCAAAACTCTAACACTTGGATAACTCCCACTTATGTTGACAAAAACATCACAGATGAGGATTTAGAAGAGAATGAACTATTAAAAAAGCAAGTCAGGTTCACGGAGACATTATAGAATATGGCTTATCTTGTTTACCACTCTTCTGTAGTTGTGAATTCTCTTTTTCCAGTGACTAAAATACTCCTACTTTAAGATACTTATTTATCTCTACAGGTAGGTTGCATTCTCCCTTTTAAGGGTAGTCTTGGCTTCCCTTTCCAGAGCGCTGTTTTTCATTGTTAATCCCATCCTATTGAATTAAAAACTACTGTTTTCCATCTTTGTGATCCTGATTCCTACTTGAACACCTTATTGTTCTGGGCTTTCTAGCCCACTGGCTTCTTGTGGGGAAGATAGGTAACTGTGCTTTGGTTGTTAAATATATAGGCAATTCTTAAGTTATAAATGGATTTTTTTATATATTAATTATATAAATTTTAACAAAATTTACTTTTACATTAATTTTTGCAGAAACAATGTTAAAGGGGGTTTGTAGATTTCAGGGTGAACCACAAAAGGCTTTCATCCCATAATGTTTCTGAAGCATAGTGCTATAGGATGTAGGTTTAGTTTATGACTCTGTGAGAGCACATTTAGAGCTTCTTTATTTTATGAAACTGTTTCCTGTTCCACCTGTATCCTTACCACTCTCTTACCACACCAACCCTCGCAGGAGGAGGGATTTCATATCAGACCCCAAACTGTATCACACAGTAGGAACATGGAATATGCAACTCTAAAACAGTGATGATGAGGGCTGGGGATAGAGAAGGGACAAGACACATGAACTTAAGGCATATTTCTTTTTTTTTCCTTGTCTCTTTCTTTGTTATTGTTAGTGCCAGGAAAGAAGAAAGCAGTTGGCCCTTTTTTCTTTCCGTGGGTCTCTTCCCTTTTTCTTTTCTGTTTTCTTATATATATGTCTTTTTCAAAAATTGAGATATAATTGACTAGTAATACTATGTTAATTTCTGGTGTACAACATAATGATTTAATATATGTGTATATTGCAAGATGACCACCACTCTAGACTCTACCAAGTCTAGTTACTATCCATTGCTACACATAATTACACATTTTTTTTCTTGTGATAAGAACTTTTAAGATCTAGCAACTTTCAAATATATGATACAGTATTATTAACTATAGTCACCATGCTATACCTTACATCCCCAGGACTTACTTATTTTATAACTGGAGGTTTATACCTGGTAACTGTTTTCACCCATTTTGCCCACCCCACCCCACCCCTGACCTCTGCCTCTGGCAACCATCAATCTGTTCTCTGTATCTATGAGTTTGGTGTGTTTGTTTGTGTTCCACATACAAATGAGGTCATATGGTGTTTGTCTTACTCTGGTTTGTTTTACTTAGCATAATGCCCTCAAGATCCATCCACATTGTTGCAAATGACAAAATTTCCTTCTTTTTTATGGTTGGATAATATTTTGTTGTATACATAGCACATTTTCTTCATCCATCCATTGATGGACATTTTTTCTCCTTTTTCCAGCCTATCTGGGGAGAAGAGGGAGAGGAGTAAATGAGGTTCTCCTATGGAAGCAGCCAAGCAGAATTTCTTTTTTTGTTTGCTTATTTTCTTTCCATCTCTTGTTATTAAAGAATATAGATAATTAAGTCATATATTAGTATGTTTGCATATCTGGGTCACCAAAAATTATATATGCAAACAAATGCATTAAATTAGAACAATTAATCACATATATTCTTTTCTCTTATTGTAACAGAAAAAAACTACCTTTACAGCAAATGCTAACTGATATTTTAGTGATTTTAAAGTTAATTTGGAACAGTTTTAATTTCTTACATTAAATTTTTTTTTTCCTGAGCTCTTCTAGAATGTATTGCAGATCTGCCATTCTTTTCTTTAAGTTAAGAATTATCCAGGGGCGCCTGGGTGGCGCAGTCGGTTAAGCGTCCGACTTCAGCCAGGTCATGATCTCGTGGTCCGTGAGTTTGAGCCCCGCGTCAGGCTCTGGGCTGATGGCTCAGAGCCTGGAGCCTGTTTCCGATTCTGTGTCTCCCTCTCTCTCTGCCCCTCCCCCGTTCATGCTCTGTCTCTCTCTGTCCCAAAAATAAATAAAACGTTGGAAAAAAAAATTAAAAAAAAAAAAGAATTATCCAAAGCTTATGTTTTAATGGAAAGTATTCTTTTGAAAGGTAAAAAATTAATAGTTTTAACATTTCCACACATTTCAGAATTTATATTCTTATTACTATTGAAAAACAATCCAAATTTCTAGGATTATATTTTGATCAGTTTTATTTGCTTGGCCCTTTATTTATATAATAATAATAATAGACTTTATTTTTTAGAGCAGTTTTAGGTTCACAGCAAAATTGAATGGCAAGTGCAACATCCATGTACCCTGTGACTCCTGCCACGTCCCCCTCCCCCCCATATATGTCCTCCTCCACTATCAACATCCTATGGCAGAGAGGTACATTTGTAAGGCCCTGTAATTTTACTTTTGACCAGACAGTGTATCCTCATATCAACTAAATAGGGTGACTTTTAAGGAAAGTTTGGTTTCTACAGACTTATTAACTTAGACATGTTTGACAATTAGCACATTTGCCTAATTTCCCCCCACTTCTCACTTGATTATTTTACTATTGTACTGATACGGCTTAACTTAATGTTGTGTTTTTAAACTTTTTAAAATTTGTGTATACATTTCTGAGAAAAGTTTAATGACTTTGTAATTCCATGCCAATACATATGTTTGGAAAGTAAAATTACAATGTAGAACTGCTGCTTTTGACTTTTAAGGGTCATCATGTCAGAATTAATAGTTTTATTTATATATTATTAATTCTTTTGAGTATATTGTGTTTTACTTAGTGTATATTTTTTAAACCTAGATTTTCAGATGACCTACAGATTGAAGGTTATTTAGAAAGTTATAATTTGAAAGTAAAATGCAACTAGGAAAGGATAATAATAATCACTTAAAAAGGATTAAGGTAAGGGAAGAAAGAGTAGATTATAACCAAAGCAAGAATCAAAATGAAAACTCCAATTAAAAAGAAGATAAAATAGTGAAAAAGATTATTGAAAGTTTTAAATTAATAATAAAAATGCAATTCTATTACATATATATTTCCTTTAAAAAATAAACATAAGTAGCTAAAAAGAAAACAGAAAATATCTCTTTACAATTATGCTTCAATTCTATAGTAATTCTTAAATGTTACTTCTAAAAGCTTTCTTCATCATCTACCATTTCAGCTATTAATAGACCTTTTTCTTAAATCCCTGAATGATTTTCCACCACTTTAAGGTTCTATTATACAATCTGTACTTATTTATTTCCTTGTACTTTTTCCATTCCCTCTCCTCTTCCAGAACAAATTTAATTGCTGTTTTTTTGTCTGTCTCCCCGTGCCCCCCACCCCCACCAACCATTATGACTCATTCTTCTTCCACTTAAAAAAAAAATATCTATACTTGGAAGAAGGTAACCAACTTTTCTCTGTTCTTTTAAAACACTTGTTAAAATATACTTCTTTGTTCTAGAAAAGTCCCCTAATTAAGTTATGGTTGCAAATAATGAGTGCTTATAATTTTTGCCAACTGGTTATCTAATAAAAAGGCTTATCTAGTGAAATCCCAATTCTTTATTACTGCCCACCATTGTTTCTACTTGTGCATTTATTTGTGAGATAATGAGGCAAGTAAGTGAAAAACATTTGGTATGATTCAAAGCATTACATAAAAGCCGATTGTTAACTCATTAAGGACTATTTAATTTGTTTCATTAGCTACACCATAATTGTATTCTTGGTAAGTTTTTATTAGCTAGCTTGCTATTCACATGGTCCTGTATTTGAGTTTTTCCATAAAATGATGTTTTTTGAAACTTATAGTTTGGATTTTCTCAATTTGAGATAAACATTTAGTGTGAGTAAGTATCAGACACAAAAGTATACATGTGTTATATAATAGTAACAACCAACTTAATGATTTTTTTTTTTTTTTTTTTTGGTAATTTTTGCAGCCCTGAAGTATAGTATCCTAATCTGACATTTATATTACTGTTACAGTCTGGGCTTTTTAGAAGGTTGTTTTAATACCTGTTGTCTCACTTAATCCCAAATTAACATGAAAATAGAATAGATTGAATTTGTATTTCTCATTTATTTGTTGTTACAACTGTTTGCCCAGGTAGGTATCAATAATAAGAACAGTATTTATAAATTAGGTCCTTTTATAACATTGTATTTCATGACTTTGATTTAGTCAACAATACAAAGTTTTAAGTAGTGAAAAAGAACTAAAAAAAAGAACTACATATATATTTAAGTCTTCAACTTAATAATACAAAATAAGTACACTGAGGATTTTAGGGTACTTAATAAATTATATGAAATGTTTAAGTGAAAAATAAAATTAAATACAGTTTACATAGATTAAGTCTAAAAAAGTGAAGTTTCATGTTGTTATAGCAGTTTGATCACATTTTTAGCATTAAGTTTCTATTTAAGGGATATTTAAATAAATTTAAATGATTATAGCAAAATTCAAAGAGATCTGTGATTATACTTTTTAAAAATGATGAAAAGTGTGATTTGTTTTAATTTGTTCTAGTGGTTTAGTACTAACATATTAGATGAGAAAAGAAAAAGAACAATAAAAAGATGCAGTTCATGTTGGAAAATAATTTATTGATATAGAAATTATTATTAATTTGATTATCACTAAATATCTAACTGTTGAACAAGTCTGAATAATTATAAGAAGTGTATTTCAGTTAAATATTTTAGAAAATTATTATTTGTAAATATTTCCAAACATTTAAGGTAGACTCTTCCTATATTATGACATTATGAATGTCATGTCTTTTTTTTTTTTAATTTTTTTTAAACGTTTATTTATTTTTGAGACAGAGAGAGACAGAGCATGAACAGGGGAGGGGCAGAGAGAGAGGGAGACACAGAATCTGAAACAGGCTCCAGGCTCTGAGCGGTCAGCACAGAGCCCGACGCGGGGCTCGAACTCACGGACCATGAGATCATGACCTGAGCCAAAGTTGGACGCTTAACCAACCGAGCCACCCAGGCGCCCCATGAATGTCATAAGTCTTGAGATGTCACGTTTATTTTGTGAATCTGATTTTATGAATTTATGAGAAAAACATTCAGTTGAGGAGAAACAAAATTGCTAATAGTTATGAAAGCATTTTGATAAACACAGAACTCATAATTTTAAACCAAACATAGCAAACTCTTAAGAATTGGTTATTGGAATTTCACATCTGTAGATAGAAATGTATAATGCTTATGTATTTATTTTAAAAGTTGCCTTACTTGTTAAGGAAATTAGAAAAAATGATCTGGCAGTTTTATAAAAAGGTTGAAATGTTTTTAGAATCATTTTGAGATGCTCCATTATTTTCAGATTCTAAAATACTATTTGAGGAATAAATTTTCCTTTCCTGATATAGATGATAAAACATTTGGACCAAAAATAAGCATTTCTTTCTAACCAAAATTAGCTCTGCATGAATTTTAACTGGCACTCTTGGTATGAATCTTTATGGTCATGGAGGACAAAATAAAATATTAGGAAATATTAGATGATCACAAGAAAAAGGACAGATTAGCCAGAGCTAAAATATCATGTTGTACAATTGACACATATAAATAAACATTAGGTTGAAAGAGAAAAGCCTCAGATATCCTGGCTTAGCCAACTTTAGAAGAAAACAAAAAAATCTTAGTCTATTTCTAGGGAAAATGAAATAAAAATGCTTTTCTATGCAGGGTAGCAAAATATTTCAAAATTATTGGTCTTATGAGGCAAAAACACTTATTTGTAAATTATTGTGTTCTACATTTTTTGTTAAGGAGGCCTTCCATTAAGGAAGAGTTCTTGCTATGGTTAAGGATTTAACCCCCCCCCCCCCCCCCCGCTCCCCAACCATCACACTTTTAGGAGCATTTGTTACACATTGCACACAGAAGAAGAAAAAAGCTTTTATAGATAGTTTTGTAATACATGTTGCTTACCTGGTTTTGGTGTGTCTGGTCATGAGGATTTTTTATCATCATGAAGGATTCACCTGTTCTGGCAGCATCCATATGTTACACATCTCAAAGAGATTTTTTTTTAACCTGAGACCTAATAAGGACAACAAAAGAAATTACTGAGAATGACTGTATCAGCCTCAGTAAGAAGAATTGTATCATTTCCTATATACACAACAAAAGCTAAAGACTTGACTGATATTTTCTTAAGGAAACAGGGAATAGCTCCTAAGCAGTATGTTTATAAATAAATCATTCTAGGGGCACCTGGGTGGCTCAGTCAGTTAAGCATCCAACTTCAGCTCAGGTCATGATCTCATGGCTTATGAGTTCAAGCCCGGCATTAGGCTCCGTGCTGACAGCTCAGAGCCTGGAGCCTGCTTCCAATTTTGTGTCTCCTTCTGTCTGTGCCCTTCCCTGCTCATGCTCTGTTTCTGTCTGTCTCTCTCTCAAAAATAAATAAACATTAAATTTTTTAATTAAAAAAAAATAAATCATTCTAGTCCATACTGTGTTTTTCTTGGTGCCCCAGACTGCTCTTTTTTATCTGGAACGTCTCCTTCTGGCTTCAGGACCCATATTTCTAAGTCTTAATGTTTGTTGATGTCTTTACTCAGATTGCAGCTCATTAACTGCAGGGTCCTTATTCCGTGTTTCTATGGCAGCTTTGATTTCTTATAATCTGCCTTGCAAATTGCTGGCCCAGGCTATAGATTGTTACAGTGCTGTTTTTTCTAACCCAGGGCACGCTTCATACTCAATATTTTGTGTTACATAAGTAAGACTTCTGTTGATAAGAAATGCTAATAAAATACACACAGTTTATCTGTGTACCTGTCAATGGGTGTGCATTGCAATCAGAACAAAATACAAGGTCTACACTTTGGCATAGGTGATATGGTATCTTGCCTATCACTTTGACCTGAAGTGAAGACCAGACTCATCTTACTTTCTAATTCTTCAACACACTAAGCCATTTCTGTCTTAGGAGGTTCATACTAGTAATTTGAGATATTTGAGCAGAGGTTTGAAAGATGAGAAGAAAGTGCCAGCTTGAACTGTCTTCTTCCACATCATTATGTAGACAGTGACTTTTCATCATTCAGATCACATCTCAAATATCCCTTTCTCAAAGAGGTCTCCCCAGACCATTCATCTTAAGTAGACTTTCTCCCCTACCATCCTTCTTTACTCTTTCCCATTATGCTTATTTTCTTCACTGTATTTTCCATCTAAAATTCTGTTGTTTCCTTAATTCCCATACTGTAGTGTAGGCTCTGGGAGGGCAGGGTCTTTGGTTGGCCATTGTATCCCCAGCATCTAAAACATTGTCTGGCATATAATAGGTGCTCAATACATAGTAGTTGAATGCATAAGTGAGTGAATGAATGATAAAGAAATTTATAATATAGACTGAGCAATTCATTCCTTCTTTTTTTGAAAAACACTGTAACAACATGATAGTAAACTGAGTAGAGGGATATTCACTTTTAATCCCAATTCTTAAAGAATTATCATTTTATAGGTTTTTGCATATGTATATGTATTTTTCATAGTTGTGCTCTATTTAAAATTTTTGATGTTTTGCTTTTGTTCATTTAATGTTGTCAGACATTTTCCTAAGTTCTCCTAGTAAGTCCAGTTGTTTTAATGGCTACATAATACTACATTGACTTGATATTCCATCATTTATTCAACCATTTCCTTAACATGTTAAATAATTTGTTTCTAACTTTTTGCTATTATAGATAACACTGCAATGAATAGCTTAATGACTATAGATAGCATTTTTCTTCTACTGAATAGGATAAATTATAAACATAAGCTGACTAGATTAAAAGGTATGAAGCTGTTCAAATATATTATGACATTTAAAATATTTATATCTTATAAATTGCAAAGGAATGTATATCACTTTATTTTAGAGCTTACTCAAAAATACTTTTCATAATGTCAAAATGGCATGATGCAGATGTTTAAAGGATAGGTTAATTTTTAAAGCTTTGGCTTATTTTATTATTTTCACACATATTTATAAAATACTGTAAGTGCCTTGGGTCATAACCAGATTCCTTTTGACTTACAAAGTAGTCTTAGTACAAAGCTGTGTAGAGTCTATGGATAAATGATATTCCTTTATTTAAGTTGTCACTTTTAGTAAATAGGGAAGCCATAAAAAAAAAAAGCTATAGCTAGGATAAGGAGCTTCATGAGTGATGTAATGGGATAGATATTTGGGATAAGATTACATATGAGGGAAATCACAATTTTTCGTGATCAGTTTTAATGATATTTGCAATTTGTTTTACCTTTTTTTTTTTCTCAAAGCTGGAAGAAATTTTTTAGGGAAAAATGATTTGAGTGCCTTTGAGAACCAATTTGGAAATGTCTTTTAAAGTATTCTTTAACTCTCCTTATTTCTGTATGTGGAGAGAAGTTTACCTGTTTGTAGAGGTTATACAAATAAACTATTCTTTGAGACGTTTCTCTTTGGATCTTTTTTGAACTTTTCAAATTATTTGAAGTCAAATGTAAGTATTGTTTTTTATAGGCATAGAACAACCATGCCCCTTTTTGCATAGATTTAACATTAGATTCTGGGCTTTCAAACATTATGTTCTATTTTCTAATACCTTTATTCCCTTAAAACATCTCCTCTCTAATTTTCTTAAAGAAAGATTAACTTCTTCTCCTTTGCTATTTTATCTAGAGCATAATATAATTTATTTTGAACTGTAAATTTAAAAAATGTATATTTTGGACATTATTAAGCATTTTACTAAACCTGCATTTAGAAGCGGCTACTTCACTTTTCCAAAAGAGACTTTGCTTTTCTCTGCCATCTAAAAATTCTTATTAGCATAAGCTGTATATTATTTTTTTCTTTTTATGTAGTCAGGTAACACTTTCCTAGTTTATCTTTGTCATGTCTTCTCCATGATTTTTCACCTTTTTTGTTTTTAATAATATCACCATGTAACAGGACATTCATTTAATTTATCAAGCAAATGTTAATTGGGCACCAACTATATGCAAGCTACTTTCTCAGGTACAAGGTATGCAGGAGTGACCAGAAGAAAGTCCCTGCCCTCATGGGACATGATAAATAAATAATTGTATTAGAGAGTGATTAAGTGCTGAGAATAAACAAAGTAGAGAAGAGAGTGTATGAAATATGGGGGACATTGAAACTTGATGGGATGATCAGGGAAGGTTTCACTGAGAAGGAGATTTTTGAGAAAAGACCTGAAATAAGTAAGGAGATGAGCCATGGAAGTAGCTATGTGGGGAAGAGCATTCCAGGTCTAGGGAATAGCAAGACTGGTAAGAAAGTGTGTTCAGGGGGATTGGGTCACATGTGGGGGAAGAAACTGGAGAAAAAATAGAGAGCAAAATCATGTAGCAAATGTTGGAGTTATGTAGTTATCTTTATTCTGTAACTTTCCTGAGAATTTAACTCAAATTGATTTCGAATGAATTGAAGAGTTAGACTATAATATGTTAGAGTTAGACTATAGTATGTTAGAATTGACATTTGGAGTCAAAAGATTTTGCTGTTAACTCACCCGCTGAATAGTTAATTCTTTCTGAACTTCAGTTTCCTTGTCTGTAAATGGGAGAGAATATAATTGAATAATATACCCAAATACTCTAAAAAAAAGCTGTTTACTGCCGTTCAAATGTAAGTTGTGTTGTTTTTTATTCTGTTAGGCCACCAATGAATATCTTTTAAAATTTGTTAAATTTTAGTATTCATTGGCTTTGCTATGTCTGGATATTTCTACAGTTCACAATTTTTTTTGGACTAGATAGTCCCTTTAATAGATCTTTTGTGAAAAACCTTCTATAACATAAATGGACAGGTCTTGCCTGTCACCCAACAGCGCCATGATGATTTTACTCTCAGTTGCAGTGGCTTCTGGCATTTACCTCAGATTTTTACTTGCCTTTACTTTGAAGATAGCTATTAGCCAGGGGAAATAGGCCCTGTTGGAATTTTTTAATCTCATGGAGGTAAAACTACCTCACTAACATGCTTTGGCCTGTTTAGGAAATAAACATTTCATTTAGAGAACCTCTAGTCAGAGGTTTGTGAAGCTCTAAGTAAATGGGAAATTATTATACCAGCACATTGGCCCTCCAGCCCAGGGTAACATGAAGCTTCAAGGACCTCCTGAAGTGCGTATTGCTGCTGGGTATGAAGTACCTAGGACATTCATTATAACTTTTGCTTTAAGTTTTCAAAATTTGAAAGAATTTGTTAGAATAGAGCATTGGTTCTCAAACATTGCTGCACACTAGTCACTAGGACCTTTTAAAAATCCCAATGTCTAGGTCATACCTCATACTAATTAAATCAAAATGTCTAGCTTGAGAGCCTGGTAGGAGTAGTTCTTAAAGACTCCCAGGTGATAACAGTGTGTAGCAAAGTTTGAGATCCTTAAGAGTATGTGGCTCTGGCCTCCATTCTTTTACTACCTATTATTGTTTCACATGCTTTAGCACCATGAATGGGAGCTTGATAATCCTATCATGAGGAACATTTGAAAGTAGTAGGTAGTATCTCTCAAACAGATTTGTGTTCCACGTTTTTTTAAGAGCATGTACTGTTTTACATAGTCTTGTGTTGTTTTGAACTTTAATTTTCATTATGACCCATGGTAGATATATTTATGTTATTTTTTTCCATTTATTACAGATATTTCCTTGGCAACTTTAAATAAAGCCATGCTTTGTGATTTAAGACACAGAATAAAATGTTTACAAGTTTTAGCTGGTTAGGAGTTCCATTCCTTTGTTTTGATTACAATGGCTATTTTCAGAATAAAGGACCAACAGCCAAGTTGTTTTTCCAATCCATTTTTATTTTTCTCCAGCTTAGTAATGAACTGTTACAGGCTGGCCTAAATTTATGGTATGAGTACAAATCTGAAGGAATAGAATATTTAATTGTATTATAGCTGCATTAATATTTACTAATACACACAATGATTGGTGTGTGAGATAAAAACTGACTTGCAGCATTAGTAACCTTGATATTATGAGTGAATAATCATTTTCCCAATTTTGTAGTTTATTAGGTCAGCCTCATTGTAATTTAATTAAAAAAATAGAATTTTAAATGTACAAGGGGAATTCCTAGGTGTCTTGGTTCCTAATGTTGACAAGAGCCAGAGTTTTGGCTGTACATCCTGGAACATTTGCCCAGGGCTTGACCTAAGTTCCAGTGGTTACAATACTATCTTTAAACAATAGAAATTCTATTTTGATTTACAAAAAAATTTCTGTTTCATGGTCCGTGTCAAATGTGTGTGTGAAAAAATGCAGAACATGAGTTGATGCTCTGTGAGTTTTTTCATTGTCATTTAAAATTAAAGAACATGACCCTGCTGTTTCCAGTGCTGTCAAAGTAACGAAAATTATGGAAATTTCCACAGTGCAGATATTTGGCTTAATTCATAACATTCAGTTGTCCAATTTTTGTTTTGGATCTTTTGTTTTTCTTGTTTTGCATTTTTAGTTTGTTTTGTTTTCAGCCATCATTTTGTCTTATCATCTTCAATTCTAGAGCAACCTGACAACAGTAATGATACCAGTGAATTGGGCATCCTTGTCATTCCTGAGATTAGTGTCACAAATGTGGCCGGAGAGAGAACCGGGAATGGGGAAAAAGGCAGAACACTAGGAGACATTGATGCTCAGCATATACAGGGTGTGCAGGAAACAGCCACAGATCCTAGAACTGAGAGCAAAGGCTTGCCAGAGATCAGGAGGCAAAAATCTGTAAGAAAAATGATGGAGGATGGAATAAACTCACCTGGCAGAGTGCAGTTTTAGCAGAGCACTTTCTAGCTGCCCTCCAAGGTATCTCATGGCACAGGGCCACTGCTGCATGTCTTAAGCAACAGTTGCACAGTCACAGAAATTTTGCATGTCATCTAATAATCAAAATGCATGAATTATGCACCACAATTTCTCAATGATCTAATGCTCTTTGGAATGGTCGTACCTATATTTTCTCTGAATAAACTGTTATAAAAACTAAGGCAGAAGATTACTTCCACAGTAATTTTCTGCTTATATTTTGAGATCTAACATTATATTTTATCTTTATATTTTTAACATCTTTGATTTGAAGGATAATGTATATAGAATTTTAACAAGTTTGAACTTGTGATACTTAGGTCTATTTTTTTTCATCTTTGTAAAATAATCTAGAATGTAGAATGCAACCTTTAAAAAAATCTTTAAAATATCTTAATACCATTTTTTTAAAATTCCTTGGTAAGAGCTTCGATTTTATATTGCTTTGCTACTTGGGGAGACTTTACCCCTAGTTTTACTGTGTGATATTTTCCTTAATTGTTTCTGATCTTTTGCATGAACTGGAAGAGAAATCTTTCTTAAAACATGGAGGGTGGGGGGTGTTATGGCATGCTTTTTGTTTAATACACTCTAAATTACTCTTATTTAGTTACAATGAACTATTTTTTACATTTTATACAATGTTTCAATTTATCCTTTAATTTCGGTCTATAATGGGTTGTTTTATGTAATTATGCTAAAGTTTAAAGTATCATTGATTTGGTATTAATCATGAAATAAGAATTATTTAAGATACTTAATATTAATTAATCTTTATTATTTCTTTGTTTAGGAAATACAGAATTAACAGGTCAAGAAGAACTCATGGAGATATCTGAAGTTGACGAGGGATTTTATTCCCGGGCTGCGTCTAGTACTAGCCAATCGGGTTTATCAAACAGTAGTAACAATTCTAGTAACAAGACAAGTGTAGGAAAGACTCAGAGACGGTCAGGAGGAAGCAAAACTGGAGGAAAAGAAAAAGAAACCACAGGGGAGTCTTGCAAAGACCACTTTGCCCGAAAACAAACTCAGAGAGCCCAAAGTGAGAATCTTGAGCTTCTCTCTTTGAAGAGACTGACATTAACTACCAGCCAATCTCTGCCTAAACCTTGTAGCCATGGTTTGGCTAAGACAGCTGCAACTGTATTCAGTAAATCCTTTGAACAAGTCAGTGGTGTCACAGTCCCACATAACCCATCATCTGCTGTTGGCTGTGGGCCTGGGACAGATGCCAATAGGTTTTCTGCTTGTAGTCTCCAAGAAGAAAAGCTTATTTACGTTTCTGAAAGGACTGAACTTCCAGTGAAGCATCCATCAGGTCAGCAGAGACCTCCTAGTATCAGCATTACCTTGTCTACAGATTAATTTGTAATAGTTTTCCCACCTAACTAGTGAATCTAGAAATATGACTCTGCTTCTTTATGAAAGCACCCAGCATCTTTCATCCCTGTCCCAGGCAGGAGCCCTTGTGTCTTAAATTCTAAAGGCTACCTTGACCTTATGAAGGGAATAACGTGTAGGTTGTAATAAGGTCAAACGTGGTTCTGTTATTTCTTGGGTGTATTTTCCCCCCTTGATTTGAGTCTTTTTTTTTTTTTTCTTTATTTGTTTCTATGGTCTAAGATGGTCAGTGTCACAATACATTTTGGCAAGTTGTCTGATCAAATTGGGGACATCTCGTGAGGTTGTGAGTTCTTATTTTTTAATAACTCCTATTTTGGTAGTTGTATGTTTGGCCTTCAGCGTAAAAGGGAATCTCATGCATGGGAGCTGTTTTTGAAAGGAGGCAGAGGGTGCAACTCCAGGAATTCTGTAGCTGACTGCACAACAGGGCAGTCTGAAAATCAGGCATGTTAAAAAAACAAAAATGATGTGTATGAAAAGTACCTGATAAAAATGTTTGTAATCAGATTGTCCTTAAGATTAGTGGAATCATTTATATAAAGCACTGGAAAAAGCCTCGTAACTCAGTACCTAGACTATTATGTAATTCCAGGGGAAGGGTAGAGGGATTTCTGTTGTTATCTTTGGAACATTTTTATATAAAAAATCAGATTGCCAGTAGATGTGTTGTTTTGAAGTATTTGATCTGGATTGAGCAGGTGAAAATCCCTTTCAATTCCTAAAACGTAATCAGCCATGAAGCTGACTTACCCTGCTGCTTGACTTTGGAAATCCTAGGTAGTTTGGTTTCCTAGAATTCAAAGTACACATCATTGAAGTCTTCCTGGAAATCATCGTAAATCGTGCAACACAGCTCTCAAGACACCGGCGTCAACCATATAATATTGAATTGTTTGTCAGCAAATGAAGGAAATTAGGTAAATTTTTCATCTATAAAATGTCATGAAAGAAAGCATAATGAAATATGGACAAAGGACATTTATGTAATTAATTTAGGTTTATTTATGTTTGTGCTCTTAAATTTAGAATTGTAAAATATGAAAGAAGTTAAATAATTTGTTTGTGAACGGGCCTAGTTTAAATGTTCTTGTCATGGTAGAAAGAATAATCAATGTAGTTGCCCCCAACCAAAAAATAAAAACAAAAAAGGCAATATGGCAGAAGCAAAACAAACTTGTATGTAGCTGTAGAGAACTGTGTGACCTCTAGATAGATGTAAAATGTAGTATTTGCTAGTGCTCATCCTTTTAGCTGTGGTCAAGGCTCCCTGTAAATCAAGTGTATGTAACTAATAATTCAGAGGGAGAGAAAGAAAGCAGGGCTGAGGATAAGGGTAAATTGACTGGGAGGGAAGGCCTGTCTGTCCCCTCTTTGTCTCCTTCACTATTAATGCACAGTGGTTTCCTTATTCACAGTCCCTAGCTGTAGTTGCACAGAAAATGTTAGTTTTCCTTTTGTGCCTGCTTATGCAGAGCTCAAATGTGAAAAATTTGTATGTCCTAAAGAGTGCTAAAGCATACGCTATGAATGCAGTTTTGATCATAACTGCTTTGGCTACCATTTTAAATTTAAATCTTCAAAAAGCATGAACTAGTTTTCATTCATTAATCTTGACTAGAATATGGCTTTTATTAGAAGTGAATTTGAGTTTTTTAGTTCCACTAATAGAAATGGAATAAGATCTATTGCCATAAACTGTAGTTTAAAAAAAAAAAAGAAAAAAAAAAGGTAAGACTAGACCGTGAAACTTGATATTGTATTAATTTAACAGGAATCCTGTGTACAATTTAAAATATTTGTAAAATGTCACTGTGAATTTCCTTTTGTCTTTTTCTAATTCTTTAACAAAAAAATTCCCTCAGGCATATAGCTACTAACAATATTAATAGTCTTAAGAATTAATTTTAGAAGATTGGCCTTTTAAGCAAGTCAAGTGCTTAGGAAACATTGTAGAATAAATCTGAGGAAACAGCTGGCAGAAATGAGAGATCAGATTTTAATGATCAACTGCTGTAATGGAACCTCATTTTGGTATTATTCTAGATCATTGCTACTCCTACAGTCTGAGGACCAGTAAGTAGCATTGGCATCACTAGGCATCTTGTTAAAGATGTAGAATTTCAGAGCCACTTTTACACTTGATCTTAGCCAAAAGGCCGAGAAGCGATTCAGAGCCACTTTTAATCTCCTGAATCATAATCTGCCTTTTAACAAGATCCTTAAGTGATTTTTATGTGCATTAAAGTTTAAAAAGAGAGTATCAAAAGTACAAATTACCTACCTAATATTTGGAATTTTCAGTGGTCTCACAACACTAGATCAAATATGTTAGATACTAAATATTATAATCTTCATTGTTTTTAATAGCTTATAAATTTTTAATAGTGTCTATGATACTTATTAGATCCTTACTTCTAAATTTTTAATGATTTTCATTTATTTTTACAATAAAATTATAACATTTTATATTTTTCATATTAACTATAAATGGAATCAGAGCTGTAGATGCCTCCATTTTAAGTATGAAAGAGGTACCACCGTTTTATACAATGCACAACAAATCTTCATGTGTATATTCTTTAAAGAACTCTGAAGGCTTACTTAGTGGAGTGGTTCTGAATTTTTGTTTCAAGTAATTTCCACGAGTTGATTTCCTGGAAGTTATGTTGACAGTAAAATTATTTTATAGCACCTTTGATACTATTTCAAATAAGGGTTATACATTTGAAAATTTTTATAGCAAGTATAAATATTGGATAAATGCTAACTATGGTAACAATTACAATTATCCCTCTTACTCAGCTTTCCAGATTTTAAAGTTGGGGTGACTTTTTTAGGTCATTTTTTCACAAAGATGCTAATGTAACCATTTGGTCACAGATCTCCTCTATATCTTTATCACAAAAAGGATTCTGCCCCAAATGGGAAATTGCACCCCATAGTTCAAAGGATCTGAACAAAAATTATAGTTCCATTCCACATTTTAAGCCATTAGGGAGTCTTAAAATTACCCAACCTCTCACTCTTCAAGTACTCAACTACCTGGGGTATTCTAGTGAAGGTAGGTCCCAGCATTTGCCTTTGGAATTGAGTAGGGACTTGCCTTTGGAATCAAGTTCAAGGGAGTGTCCCCAGAGGACCTAGGACAGGTGAGCACCCTGGAACCCCTTGTACTCCACCATGGAACTTTTTGAGGCAGCTCTGTAGATTTGAAGGGTAGAAATTCTCAGTCCTTAAATGATGACAAAGTTTGTTTTGAAAAAGCAGTATTTTGTTGCCTTTTTCAATTATGAAGCAACTGCTTAGTAAACAAAACAAAAAATTAAAGGGAAATATGTTTTTTAAACCAAAATAGATAAAAATGATACCAGTTTTAAGGGATTTTGCCTATTTTGGAAGACTCAAATTACAATGTTAAAACCTTTACATTTAAATTATAGAGAAAAAAAATTGTACCCTGAGACATAATTTTAAATAGATATTTAAAATAAGACTGTTTAACATTTGACTCTATAGGCACAATAAATTTACACTTTGTTAAAGGGAAGCACATCAAGGAAATCTATATCATAAATAATGTAACAAAAAATGTTTCTTAAAAAGCCATTAAAAAGAAGAATAATTTGATGGGCACTTAAGCATTGTAGATAGAAATAAATGTATAATAGTGTCTTCCCAGTCTTTGGATAAAAAATATAAACTCTCTAGTCCTTTACTTAGCATGAAATTTATATTTTTAGATTAGTTGCTTAGTAAAATTATACTCAGTACTTGAGTTATTCACATTTATGTTTAATATTGTTAAATTCTTTATCAGAGAACATAAATATGTTATCCTCTGTATTTTGTAACTTGTGCATATCTAAAAAGACTAGCAGTGAACATTTTGGAAGATGTTTTTGTGTTCTTTTATAGTAGAGATCTAGAGTATCTGTGTCTTAATATGAAGTTTCTTTTAGTAAACTCAAGATCTTATTTTGCATACCTTTGCTTTCTCTTATGTAGGGTTTTTTGTGTACTGCTTATCTTTATTTCTAATCCTGTAGTGATACTAATCTTTTCATAGTAAATATACTTGTTTCTAATTGTATTCCAGGAGTTTACATTCCTAAAGAATAAACTATGACTTTGCATATTTTTATGTGCTCCCTACATTTTTAAGGCTATGGAAATAAACTGGAGTTTAGTTTTTTGAAGTTTTGTATATTTGTGTAAATGTCCTTATGCAGTACTTTATACAGCAGTGTTGCCTCTTGTTTTATTGAAATAAAAACTGAAAAAATATGTTTTCCAGATCATTTTACTCATTAAAAATCATCATAAATTTTTGCAAAAGTCATGATGTGGAGGAAGAAAGTTAAAGGAGGAAGACTTAGGTGAGTTGAGCCATTGAGAACTTTTGGGAGTAAGCCATAGGACAATGACATCTCATTTCCAGCTGTATGTTTTACACAGCCCAAGGATAGGAAGTAAGTTCATTGGTGTCCATCCAAGAGAAAATGAGCTCCGTAGGTCATGTGCCATTGACTCATTATTTATCAAACCAGAAGCACAGGCAAATATAGATAATAAAACTTTGCCCTTTTATCTTTAATATGAGTCTTTATCTCTTGAGTACAGAGGTTTTATGCCCCTAGTTCTGAACATAGGACTTTTTGCATAGTGGGTATTGAGCCATTTAAGGAATGTGTGAGTTAGGTTGGGATTAGTTTTGGGAAAGAATGAAGGATGGAGTCTCCAATATATTATACTACTGTAAAATTTTAGAATTTCATTTATTGGCTCTAGGAAATCTCTATGGCATTACTTGAATTGCTTTATTGTGTGTGCTTAGAAACAAGACTGTCTTAGAAACTTGAAAAGAAATTCCTGGTGTGTAGTTGATTTGATTGTATATTTGGCTAATTCCATTTTAGCTAAGGAACTATGTAATTTGGGAAATGTTTCCTGAACTACTATTAGGAAAGTATTTGGAGAGAAGCACAACAGTGATGTTGTAAGCAGTATATTAGCCCTATGAAATATATATTCTTCTAGTGACTTTAGTAATCCCAATAAATCGTTGACTGATCTCAAAGAATCTGACTTTGGTAATACTGATATAATTATTTTGTAATTGTTAGGAAACGCCTTTACAAACAATTCTAGTCATTTGCTAATTTCCCATGCATTGTTATTGTAGCAGTGGTAATAGCTAATATATATAATTAAAATTATAATCTCATTTCATCTTCAAACCAATTCTACAAAATGAGTAGAATCCCCATTTTACAAAAGAGGAAACTGAAGCTCTCTAAAGGGCAGGTGACTTGCCCAAGGTCACGTAGCTGCTGGGTGGGAAAGCTAGGGCTTGAACACAGCTCTATGACTCTCACTTTCCTTTTGTATTACTTGGTAAAAGGAGGTACTAAGTAAATACTACATAGTGGACATATATTTGAAATTCATTCATCCCATCTGTCTTACAGGTGAGAGAGTTAATTTTTAACATAAAAATAAAAGTTTTCCAAAAATAAATTGTGATATGTTTTGTAGAACTTTAGATAATTGTGTTTCGGTGGTAAACCAAGTGCTGATTATTCTGATGTTAAAAACATGGTAAAATGCAAATTAAGATTTTGTCATTTTTTTTTTATGTGTCAGATAGATAAAAATGAGAGAGATTGACACTGGTATTGGTATAGGTGTGGGGAAAACAATCTTCGGCTAATTTGCCACAGGAGTGTAAATTGATACAACTAAGTCATTGAGCAATTCAGCAGGATCTATCCAACTTTAAAATACATACACCCTCCCACCTAGCAATTCTACTCTTCTGTGTCTATTCCAGTCCTTATATTCTACAGAAATTTTAGCACAAATGTGTAAAGGTATTCATTGCAGCATTGCTTATAATAGCAAAAACAAAACAAAACAACTAAATGACCAATAATAGAGAACTCGATAAATATTGGTACTTGCATATAGTGGAATATAATGTAGCTGTTAAAAACAATGCAGATCTGTATGTGGTGATTCAGAAAGATTGTACTATATAATGTTCCCTGAAAAAATCATGTCATACACACACACACACACACACATATATATATATATATATATATCTCATACATATGTGTGTGTGTGTGTGTGTGTGTGTGTGTGTGTGTGTGTGTGTGTGTATGATCCCATTTTCATAAGAAGTGTGTGGAACATTTAATATGGGTGTTTTGTATGTATGGTAAGTTTCTGTATACATATATAGCAGTGTATAACGTGTATATATTATATATGTGTGTATATATACAATAATACATATACACATATGTTTGCTGGTATGCAGGGAGGAAAGCATTATTTTTCTAAGCATGATCTAAATATAGCATGCATTAGAAAAAACTTGTGGTTTTTAAAATACAGATTCTGGGGCCTTGTATTAATCCCCCTGAATCAAAACAACTGAAGTGTGAAGCATGGCAACCTATATTTCTGACAAGTTCCTCAGTTAATTCTTAAACAAACTTAACATTTGGCCTAGTAGCTGAGAGAAATGAATTGATTATCTTTGTGTCTCTGGTAGTTGTTTGTAGAAAGATGAACTTCTTTTGGGGGAACCTGAATGGCTCAGTAAGTTAAGCGTCCAACTCTTGATCTTGGCTCAGGTCATGATCTCATGGTTTGTGAGTTCGAACCCTGCATCAGGCTCCCTGCTGACAATGCAGAGCCTGCTTGGGATTCTCTCTTTCCCTGTCCCTCTCCAACTCGTGCTTTCTCTCTTTCAAAATAAGTAAACTTAAGAAAAAAAAAAGACAAACTTTTTTTTACATTTATTTTTGAGAGACAGAGAGAGAGCGCGTGTGCATGAGCACAAGTGGGCGAGGGGCAGAGAGAGAAGGAGTCAGAATCCAAAGCAGGATCCAGGCTCTGAGCTGTCAGCAGAGTCTGACGCGGGGCTCAAACTCAAACTGTGAGATCATGACCTGAGCCGAAGTTGGACGCCAAACTGACTGAGCCACCCAGAAGCCCCTAGACAAACTTCTTTTTAAAAAATAATTAATTGATAGATTAATTTTTAAGTTGAAGTATAATTGACATATAACATTATACTAGTTTCACGTGTACCATAATGATTAAATATTTGTATATATTGCAAAATAATCATCACAAATCTAGTTACAGCATTTTTTTTTCTCTTGTGATGAGAACTTTTAAGATCTACTCTGTTCACAACTTTCAAACATATAGTAGAATATTAATAACTTTTGGCATCATGCTGTACATTACATCCCCAGGGCTTATTTATTTTATAACTGGAAGTTTGTACCTTTTGATTCCCTTTACCCACTTTGCCTACCCTCTCTTATCCCCACCTTCTGACTTTATTTCACTTAGCATAATGTCCTCAGGGCCCATCCATGTTGTTGCAAATAGCAAAATGTCCTTTTTTTATGGCTGAATAATATTCCATTGTGTGTGTGTGTGTGTGTGTGTGTGTGTGTGTGTGTGTGTTATTCAGTTGACCCTTGAATAACACAGATTTGAACTGCATGGATCTACTATATGCAAATTTTTTCAATAAACACATTCTTTCTTTCCTATGATTTCCTTAATAACATTTTCTTTTTTCTAGCTTGCTTTATTTTAAGAATACAGTACATAATACATATACAAAAAATATGTGTTAATTGCCTGTTTATGTCATTGGTAAGATTTGTGGTCAACAGTAGTCTATTAGTAAATTTGGGGGAATTCAAAAGTGATATGTGGATTTTCGACTGCATGGGGAAGGTCAGCACTCCTAACCCCTGCATTGTTCAAGAGTTAGCTGTATACATTTTCTTCATCCATTCATCCACCAATGGACATTTAGGTTGTTGAGAAAGGACAAACTTCTTGAAGAGATCTTGCTAATTAAGTAAAACTAAGTATGAAAACTGACTGCAGTAAGAGAGTGCACTGCCTTGATGTGCATAGCTGTGCTTCAGAGCCAGAAAATTAGGTAAAAGATAGAACTTGGGGATCTGTGCTCAAATGGTTTGAGGCATGTCTGTCAAGAGAGAAAACTGATTGGATTTGGCAAAGTTAATGAAATGGTTTAGGATTGGTGGACACAGCAAGCAAGAGCCTTGAAAAGTCTTGATAAACTGTTGTTTGATAAGCCAGCTGTTTGTCCAGATAAGCAAATTATTGTCTCCATCCTATAGGAATTTCCTTATACAAACAAAAAATTAGGGACTGCTTCTGTTTGTTTTTTGTTTGCCTAGTTTACAATCCTGTCTTTCCTAGGCAAAGGTTTCCTGGAATAAACAACTAAGTCCTGTTGACATAGGTGGGCTAAAAAGTCTTATCTGGGTCACATTGACACTGATGGTTTCAGATCTGTTAATCTCTCCCTATTCAAATTGTAATTCAATATTATAAACAGCATATTCATAATGTCCCTTAGTGACTTCTTATGGCTCTACTGAAGATATCAAAGATTTCTTCTGAAGCTTCTTGACTCCTATATCACACTTGGTTCATAGTTGGTGTGTGCTCCAACATAATCATCATCACAAGAATTATCTCTTCACACTCTTCCACACTAGGCCATTGCCCTGTGTGTTAGTTTAGTATAAACCTATTATATGATAGTAAATGAAGATTTGTTTTACTATATACTATGTGAATCCAATCCAGTAAATGGGTGGCAAATAAGAGATGTGTGTTACTTTTCTTCGATTCAAGAGAAGTATGTAAAACTCCTTTGTTTCATACATCCACACAGAGATAAAGGTGAAAGTTATAAAACTTGACTGCTTTGGCTTTTTAAAGTGTATCTGCATAAAAGTTCTTTGGGAAGCAAATTATGATACATTACATCATGGGTTTTTTACTTAAAGTAATGAATAGCATGAAGATATTTCTGGTCTAGCATTTGAAATTTATTTTTTTCTTCTATCAGATTCTTTTCTTTTCATCATGAAGGTGAATAGGGTGCACACAGATATACAACATACAGACAGGTAAGGCAAATCTAAATCCAGATTCACATGGCCCATTTTATGAGGAATCTCATGTATATATGGTATCTATGTATCTATGTTATACATGAGTGATGTCTATACTTTTCAGAAAATAAAGTAGGGAAGACCTAACTTCAACACTATAAATCCTCACTTCTTATTTCACTTGCTTCCTTTTATAGAAGCTACAAGTATATTTAACTTTGTATCCCAGGTCCACTACTGCCTCATGAAGGCTTGTAGTTCATTTATCTTAAAACTTTTACTCTTTTCATTTAGCTGAGATGCTTCTACTTCTATCTTGCCCCCACACTATAATTTTTACTAACATTTTCTTCTCCAAATCTCGTAAAATATAACCCTAAGGAACAACATGTCACCACTTCCTCTTCTGTCCCAATTCTACTCTAGTGTAGAATCTTGTTTCAATATCCATTTACATCCATCAAGTTGAATTTAATGAGGCAGGATGCTTGAAAGGAGAAAAAAAAAAGAGCAAGCAAGTAAACCCATGAACTATACACTTATAATGCAAGAGAACACTATATTTCCCAGTTCACCAAGGAGGAAAAAATTGAGTCTGGTTATACAAGTGGTACTGCGCAGTATGCTAGTACTAGGTAGAAATAGACAGTGGTACTTCAACGTCAGTCAATGATGGTGTGGAGGACAGTAAGAAAAGGAACTCCTTGCAGTGAGAATAAATGTGGGCAGTATTTTTTGTTGTCTGCTTTGCACAGAAGGTGAGATTTCTAGGTCTACACCATTTTATGACTCATGTTGACCAGGTGGTAAATTCCATGGTAGTAACCTTGGAAGATGAGTGATAAAATTAGGGCATAGTTGGACTAATTGTAAATGTAAATGTATGGTTGGACTTCTCAAAATGGTAAGAATAATCATTTCCCACATAAATACTAAGCAAAGGCCTTATTGTGAAGGAGATGCTTCATAAGCAGATGGTCAAGTTGATTCTGAAGATGTTGACAGTTTTTTTGTTTTGTTCAATCAGCTTATGAACAACGTGGCTATCCTGGAAAGATTGGGGCTATACATGGACTTCAACAATACGGCTCTCCTTTCATCAAGGCTACTCTGATGGCTGCTACTGCTAAAAGCCTAGTCTGAAAGCAGGAGGGACCAACCCTTAGACATCATGCCCTAGGGTGACCAAATAGTTGGTTAGTACCAGATTGATTTTAATTAAACCTCTTTTCTCATGGAGAGGTTGCTATTTTTCCTCATAAAATGGGCAGTGTGAATCTGGATTTGGATTTGCCTTACCTGTATGTTGTATATCTGTGTGCAGTGCTAAGCACCCTATTCACCTTCATGATTTTCCTCAAAATGTTGCATCTAAGGAGCTTATTACATAAGAAATAAGGTAGAGGGGGAATTCCACTTCCAGGAATGGCAAACCATGTAGTTAACATCAAAATTTGTACGGACAACTAGATAATCTGGAAAAAATCTTTTTAAAATATAAAAATCTAGAAAGGCAAGCCCATCGTTAGGGCCATTTCTTACGTGGAAATATTCGCTGATTCTAGAGGCGGATAAATAGTGGTTTTACTACCTTTGGGAGCTAGGAAGACAAAATTTGGATAGTGCCTACCAAGTTATGAGAGAGAGCTTAGAAAACTCCCATGCTTGGGTTCTAGACCCCATAAAGCTCCATCAGAGAAGTAAAAGTGAATTGAAGTTACACTAACCCCCCTACACACATACAAAGGGAATTCAGTGAAACCTCAAATCATAACAGCTCCCAAAATTGAATTAAAGTAATCCCCTAGGTGCCCAGTAATAAACAAATAAATACTCCCTGGTGGGAGGAAAAAACAAACAAACAAAGAAACCATCATCTTAAGCCTCAAGTTCTGTAAGTTTTCAAATTAAATGTCCAACAGAGAAGAAAAAATAACCAGACACTTGTACAGCACAGCAACATTCAATGATAACAAGTGACATGGGATAAAATTATTTTAAACCAGTGTTTGAAGCCATCAAAGAACTTTTAGGCAAACAAGACTCTAAGAACAAAAAGCTCAGAGAGAAGGTATGCAGAAAAGAATTAACACAGCAGGCCCAAGACACTATCCTTAGAAAGCCCTGCTTGTGAGGTTGGTCTTTGGCTAGCATCTGCGAATTTGGAATATGGGAATATTCCTACCATTCTTTAACTGAGAAGGTAGCTTACTAAGTGTAAGCTATTTACACAAACAACATGGCTTATGCTGAACACCTACTTTCCTTCTGGGAGTCTGTAATTATGATACGTGCTAGGCAGAAGGTACCTATGACCAACTTCCAATACAAACCCTGGGCAACAAGTCTAACGAGTGTTCACGGCAGACAACAATTCACATATGTTATCACAATTCCACATCCTGTGTGATTCCACAGGGAAAGGATTCTTAGAAGCTTATGGCTGGTTTCCTCTGGACTTTACCCCATGCACTTTTCCCCTTTGCTGATTTTGCTTTGTATGTCTCTGCTATAATAAAGCATAGCCATGAATAGGACCATATGCTGAGTCCTGTGAGTCCCTCTGGATCACTGAACCTGTGGGTTGTCCTGGAGATTTACAACACAGCAGAGAAGTGAGTAAACATTCTTCAGCTATGTCTTCTTTTATAGAATTGCCAGTTTTTGATACAAATCTGGGTAGAAGGAAGAAAGTGCTAAGAATCAGAGAAGCAAACAAACTATTGCAACACCACAAGAGTGAAGAGATAAAAACTTTAGGATAATTGAGCCAACCAGCACTTGGGAGACCTAAAATCCTCATAAAGCAGGAAGGTTCAGAGAAGTGAGTCTCACACTCTGCTGATTTCCCCCCTTGAGTATTTGCTGAATTCTTGGATTGGCCAGAGCAGAAGGATTTTTAAAAAAACAAAAAGGCAGAAACCTGAAGGACAAAACAAAGATTTTTTAAAATGTATATTGCATCATGGTATTGATGAAGCAAAAATTACATTCTAGAACCCATCAAGAGAGGCACTGGTGTCTACTCCAGAATCTCATATAAGAACTCTGAGAATTACACCTTAGGAACAGGAAAGAATCCAAGTAAAGTAAATTAAACCTTATAACATTGCAATCTAGTTTCACATTCACTGAATTATAGATTGGATTAATGTGATTTGCCTACACTGTCTTCCTACCAGGGAATAGAGTTATCCCCCTCTGTAGGAAGGTAACATCCAGAGACTGTACAGTATATCATATACAATACCTAATATTAAGTAAAAAATTACAAAGAATACCAAAGAGCAGAGCCATGAGGAAAAATAGGCAATAAAACCAGATCCACAGATGATCCAGTTATTAGTGTTATCAGAGGCAGACTTAGAAGTAGCTTTGATTAATGAGTCAAGATGGAGAATTTCATGAGAACCAGAATCTTTTTTTAAAAAAATTGATTTGAAATTGTACAATTGAAAAATGCAAAGCCTAAAATTAAGAACTCAATATACATGTTTTGGGACACCTGGGTGGCTCAGTCAGTTAAGCGTCTGACTTCAGCTCAGGTCATGATCTTGCAGTTCATAAGTTCAAGCCCCGCATCAGGCTCTGTGCTGTCAGCTCAGAGCCTGGAGCCTGCTTCAGATTCTATGCCTTTCTCTGCACCCCCCACACCCCCCTCCCGGGCTCTCTCTTTTTCTCTCTCAAACATAAACAAACATTAAAAAAAAACTTAAAAAAAAAGAACTCAATATATATGTGTAAACAGATTGGAGAATGGATTAAACAACCCATTCTAAACAAAAGAGACAGATTGTTAAACTGGATTAAATAAAACCATATGATGACTACAGAAGATATGCTTTAGATTCAAAAGCACAACAATTTCAAAATAAAATGATCTAAAAAAGATATATCATGCAAACAGCAACCATAAGAAAGCCATAATGGTTACACTAATATCAAACCATTAGATGTTAAAACAACAAAATGTTACAAGATACAAAGAAGGCATTTTATAATGACAAAAGTGTCAATCCATCATGAAGATGTAACAATTATAAACACATTCACTAAAAACAAACCCCCAAAATCTATGAGGTAAAAACTGGCAGAATTGAAGGGAGAAATAGAAATTCAATAAGAGTTTGTGCCTTCAATACCCCCGCTTTCTTATTTATTTTAATTCAAGTATAATTGGGGCGCCTGGGTGGCGCAGTCGGTTAAGCGTCCGACTTCAGCCAGGTCACGATCTCGCGGTCCGTGAGTTTGAGCCCCGCGTCGGGCTCTGGGCTGATGGCTCAGAGCCTGGAGCCTGTTTCTGATTCTGTGTCTCCCTCTCTCTCTGCCCCTCCCCCGTTCATGCTCTGTCTCTCTCTGTCCCCAAAAAATAAATAAACGTTAAAAAAAATTAATTCAAGTATAATTAACGTACGATGTTATATTAGTTTCAGGTGTATTCAGTAGCCCACTTTCAACAATGGATATAATGATGAGGCAGAAGATCAACAAGAATTTGCCCTAGTAATTCAGGGTTGGTGTATTAATTTCCTAGAGCTGCTATAACAAAGTACCAAAAATGTGGCTTAAAACAACAGAAATTTGACTTCCAGAGGACCCTAAGCTACCTTGTCTCACAGATATAACTAGACAACAATCACATCAGTGTAAATAATCCAGAAGACACCCGGAACTGGCAGAACAAATTCCACAACTAAATGTAGAGAAGAGGCTGCATCAAAGAGAGTAAGAGGGGTGGAGATGTGGTCAGGAGCTAAATAGCCAAAATTGCTGAGAGGGGAGAGAAACAGACCCTCACACTGGGGAGCCCATGTGGGGAAGACAAATCACCATAACATTTGGCTCTGAAAACCAGAGGGGCTGAATTTTGTGAGTTTCTACAACCAGCGGACTTAAAGCCTGAACTTTAAGAATCAGCTAGCTAGGTCCTGGGAGTGCCTGGAAGGTGATAGGAAAGTCCCCACCCTTAAAGAGACTGCACAACAAACAGCACGTAGAAAAAGACCAGAGAAACAGCAGTTTGAAAAAATGCCTGGGGCATAGGAGAGGGAGTTAGTTACTCCCCTCAGAGTGTGTCCCAGAGGGACAGAGATCTCTGGGAGACTCCTTTAGGAACAAAGTTGCTGGCAGGCACGATTTCCCTCCCCTACCACCACTGTACACACACGGCCACCTGTGGGAACCAATCTGTGCCGGCATTCATTACCTAATTTGCTTACACTGTGTCCTGCCCTTCCTGCAGGACTTACCTCAGTTGCTGCACTGTGCATCCCCTCCCCTAGAAGACAAGCACAAACTTTGCCAACACTACATCTCCTGACTGGATACTTTGCAGGGTCTTGGTCCTGGTGGTGACCACCAGTCACCTCCCATGGAAGACCAGCCCTCATCTTGTCAAAACTGAGCACCCTGCCTGCATGTGCATTGGCAGATCAGTCCCAGCTGGCTCCAATCTAGGCAAAGGCTGCATGTCTCCTGTGGAAGAGAAGCAGCATGCACCTTTTTAAAAATGTGCCCTGCCCACTAATTTCAAGAGCAGGAGATGCACCTGGCTCTCCAAACACACAGAAAAAGATGGAGAGTTAGACAAAAAGGTATAGAAAGTTAGAGGAGACAGAGGAATATTTCCAAAATGAAAGAATAGGACAAAACCACACCAGAAATACCTATCTAATAGAGAATTTAAACTAATCATAAAGATACTCACTGGACTTGAGAAAAGAGTGGAGGACAACAGTGAGACCATTAACAGAGAGATAAAAAAGAATCAGAGATGAAGACACAATAATTGAAAATAAAAATACACTAGATGGAATAAATAGTGGATTAGAGAAGGCAGAAGAATAAATCAGTGATCTGGAGGACAGAGCAATGGAAAGTGATCAAGTTGAGCAGGTGAGAGAAAAAAAAAATACGTAAAATGAGAACAGACTTAGGGAACTCAGGGACTCCACCAAGCAAAATAACTTTCACGTTATAGGGATCTCAGAAGAAGAAGAGAGGGAAAGGGGACAGAAAATTTATTTGAAAAAATACCTGAAAACTTCTCAAATCTGGGGAAGGAAACAGAAATTCAGATACAGGAGGCACAGAGATCCCTAACAATATCAACCCAAGGAGGTCCACACCAAGACATATAATAATTTCAATGGCAAAAAGTGGTGATTAAGAGAGATTTTTAAAAGCAAGAGAAAAGTAGACTGTTACATACAAGGGAAATCCTATAAGGCTATCAGTGGATTTTTCAACAAACTTTGCAGGCGAGAAGGTAATGGATGATACATTCAAAGTGCTAAAAGGAATAAAATCCACAGCCAAGAATACTCTATTCAGCAAGGCTATCATAAAGATAAAGGCTATAATAAAGATAAGGAGTTTCCCAAACAAAATTTAAAGGCATTCGTGACCACTAAATCAGCCCTACAAGAAATGTTAAAGAGGACTCTTTGAGTGGAAAGGAAAGACCGTAAGTAAAAGTACAAAAAGTAGGAAGCACAAGAGCAGTAAAAATAAGTATATCTGTAAAACTCCGTCAAGGGACTCACAAAATAAAAGGACAAAGAGCAGGACACCATGTACCTAAAACATGGGGAAGACAGGAGTCAAGAATGGGTTCTAAACTAAGTGACTATCAACTTAATATAGACTGCTATATTCAGAAGATGCTATATACAAACCTAATGTTAACCACAAAAACCAGTAACAGATATGCAAAAAATAAAGAGGAAGGAATCCGAGTATATCACTAAAGAATGCCAATTTACAGTGAGAGAAGAGGGCAAGGGAAGAAAAGAACAGATAAGATCCACAAAAACAAACACAAAACAAATAAAAATGTCAATAAATACATATCAATAATTGCTTTGAATGTAAATGGACTAAATTCTCCAATCAAAAGATAGAGGGTGATGGCGTGGATTAAAAAAAAAAAAAAGAAGAGCCATCTATATGCTGCCTACAAGAGACTCACTTCAGACCTAAAGACACATGCAGGTTGAAAGTGAGGGGAAACATTTGTCATGCAAATGAATGTGAAAAGAAAGCCAGGGTAGCAATACTTTTAAACAAAGACTGTAACAAGAGACAAAGAAGGACTATATATAATTATATTATTATAACAAAGGGGACACATGAATAAGAAAATATAACAATTTTAAATATTTATGTCCCCGACATGAAAGTACCCAAATACATAAAACAGTTAATAGCAAACATAATCAATAGTAATACAATAATAGTAGGGGACTGTAACATCCTACTTACACTAGTGGACAAATAATCTAAACAGAAAATCAATAAGGAAACAGTGACTTTGAATGACACACTAGAGCAGATGGATTCAACAAATATATTCAGAACATTCTATCCTAAAACAGAAGAATAAACATTATTTTCAAGTGCACATGGGACATTCTCCAGAATAGATCACATATTAGGTCATAAAACAAGTCTCAACGGTTCAAAAAGATTGAAATCATACCATCCATCTTTTCTGACCACGCTATGAACTTGAAATCTACCACAAGAAAAAAACCTGGAGGGGCGCCTGGGTGGCGCAGTCGGTTAAGCGGCCGACTTCAGCCAGGTCATGATCTCGCTGTCCGTGAGTTCGAGCCCCGCGGCAGGCTCTCCGCTGATGGCTCAGAGCCTGGAGCCTGTTTCCGATTCTGTGTCTCCCTCTCTCTCTCTGCCCCTCCCCCGTTCATGCTCTGTCTCTCTCTGTCCCAAAAATAACAATAAAAAAAAAAAAAAGAAAAAAACCTGGAAAGAACACAAACACGTGGAGGTTAAATAAAATGCTACTAAATAAATGGGTCGACCAAGAAATAAAAGAAGAAATAGAAAAATACATGGAGACCAATGGAAATGAAAACACAAGTGTCCAAAATCTTTGCGATGCAGCAAAAGTGGTTCTATAGTAATACAGGCTTATTACTTATAGTAATACAGGAAAGCTTATAGTAATACAGGCTTACCTCAAGAAGCAAGAAAATTCTCAAACAACCTAACCTTACACCTAAAGGAGCTAGAAAAAGAACAACAAACAAAACCCCAAACCAGCAGAAGGAAGGAAATAAAGATTAGAGCAGAAATAAATGATATGGAAACTAAAAAACAATAGAACAGATCAGTGAAACCAGGGACTGATTCTTTGAAAACCTCAACAAAATTCATAAACCTGCAGCCAGACTCATTAAAAAAGGGAGAGAGGGAGAGAGAGAGAGACAGAGAGAGAGAACACTCAAACAAAATCACAAATGAAAGAGGAGAAATAACAACCAACACCACAGAAATACAAAAGGTTATTAGAGAATATTATGAAAAATGATATGCTAGCAAATTGGGCAATCTAGAAGAAATGGATAAATTCCTAGATAAATTCCATATAACCTACCAAAACCGAAGCAGGAAGAAACAGAAAATTTGAACACACTAATTACCAGCACTGAAATTGAGTCAGTAATCAAAAAACTCCCAACGAACTAGGGTGCCTGGGTGGCTCAGTCTGTTAAGTGTCTGACTTCAGCTCAGGTCATGATCTTATGGTTCTTGAGTTCAAGTCATGCATCAGGCTCTCAGCTGTCAGCACAGGGCCCACTTTGGATCCTCTGTCCCCCTCTCTCTCTGCCCCTCCTCCACTTGTTCTCTCTCATTCTTTCTCAAAATAAAATAAATTTTTTAAAAAACTTAAAAAACCCCCCAAAACTCCCAACAAACAAAAGTCCTGGACTAGATGGCTTCACAGGGGAATTCTACCAAATATTTAAAGAGTTAATACCTATTGTTAAAATTTTCCAAAAAATAGAAGTAGGAAAACTTCCAAATTCATTTTATGAGGCCAGCATTACATTGAGGCCAACATTACACTGATACCAAAACCAGATAAAAACATCACAAAAAAGGAGAACTACAGGCCAATATCTCCGATGAACATAGATGCAAAAATCCTCAACAAAATATTAGCAAACTGAATCCAACAATACATTTAAAAAATCACTCACCATGATCAAGTAGGATTTATTCCTGGTTTGCAAGTGTGGTTCAAGATTTGCAAGTCAATGTGATACATCACAGTAATAAGAGAAAGGATAAAAATCATATGATCACTTGGATAGATGCATAAAAAGCATTTGAGAAAGTACAACATCCATTCATGATGAAACCCTCAACAAACTAGGTTTACAAGGAACATATTTCAACACAATAAAGGCCTTATATGGAAAGCCCACAGCGAACTGTAGGACCATGTCAGGGTCCCCAACTGTGGGTTTGACTTATCACATTGGGGTCACCAATTGTGGGTTCAGCTTTCAACATTGTCCAGCAAAGCCAAGGATGGCAGAAAGGATTACTCAAGACTCCATGCAAGTCAAGAGAGGTGAGAGGGAGGCTAAGGGAAGACTCTCTGAGCTGCATTCAAGCTCTTGTATTTATTAGTCATACATTATAGGGAAAACATTGTGCAATATGTCCGTGCCAGTAAGAACTATAGAAAGCATGCAAAAAACAAGGCATTCCCAAGAGTACAAAAGAGCAGATGCCGAAAGTAGGGTGAACAAGATAAGATATTCCATAGATAGGATGGTCTAAGGAATTTTTGAGCACAGGCAGGACCCAACCCTTAAATACGCATTAACTAGATACTTTCAGCAGGGCCAGAAAGCAGTGTAATGCCTTCTTTATAACCTCCTTAACCAGAACATAGCTATTAGATTACCCACAGCAAACATCACAGGCAATGGGGAAAAACTGAGAACTTTTCCCCTGAGGTCAGAAACAAGAGAAGGAAGTCCATTCTCACCACTTTTATTCAACATAGTACTGGAAATTTTAGCTACAGCAATCAGAAAACAAAAAGAAATAAAAGCACCTAAAGTGGTAAGGAAGAAGTACAACTTTCACTATTTGCAGATGACACGATTCTATATACAGAAAACCCTAAAGACTCCACCGAAAAACTACTACAAGTGACAAATGAATTCAGTAAGGTTGCAGGATACAGAATCAACGTACAGAACTCTGTTGCATTTCTATACATTAATAATGAAGCAGCAGAAAGAGAAATGAAGAAAACAATCCCATTTACAATTGCACCAAAAATAATAAAATACCTAGGAATAAACTTAACCAAGGAGGTAAAAGACCTGCACTCTGAAAACAATAAAACACTGATGAAAGAAATTGAAGACAGCACAAAGAAATGGAAAGATACCCTACGCTCTTAGATCGGGAGAACAAATATTGTTAAAATGTCCATGCTGCCCAAGCAATCTACAGATGTAATACAATCCCTAACAAAATACCAATAGCATTTTTTCACAAAACTAGACAAATAATCCTAAAATTTGTATGGAACTACAAAAGACCCTGAATAGCCAGAGTGACCTTGAAAAAGAAAAATAAAGTTGGAAGTACACAATGCCAGATTTCAAGTTATACTGCAAAGTGATAGTAATCAAAACAGTATAGTACTGACATCAAATAGACATATAGATCATTGGAACTGAATAGAAATCCCAGAAATAAACCCATAATTATATGGTCAATTAATCTCGGACAAAGAAGGCAAGAATATGTGTATACCAGATTATATCTCTGTATTTATCCTACTTGGAGTTTATTGAGTTTTGGATATGTAGATTAATATTTTTTCAACATATTTAGTACATTTTAGCCATTATTTCTTCGATTTTTTTCTCCTTTTACTTATTTCTCTCCTTAGTACTCTCATTACTTGAAAGTGTACTTAAAGGTGTCTCATACTTATTCTGAGACTCTTTTTTTCATGCTATTTTTCTCTCTGTTCCTCTGATTGTACAATCTCTATCAATCTATCTTCAAGTGTACTGTTTCTTTGTTTTGCCGATTCAAATCTATCACTGAGTTTCTCTAATGGCTCTTTTTTAAAAAAAATTATTAATTTTGAGAGAAAGAGAGAGTACCCATGCATGTGTGAGCTGGGGAGGGGCAGAGAGAAAGGGAGGGAGAGAATCCCAAGCAGGCTCCGCACTGTCAGTGCAGAGCCGGACTCAGGTCTCAGTCTCACGAACCATGAAATCATGGCCTGAGCCAAAATCAAGAGTCCGTACGCTTAACTGACTGAGCCACCCAGGTGACCCTCTAATGACTCTTCATTTCAGTTATTCCACTTTTTAATTCCAAAATTTCTGTTTTTTTTCATAATTTCTGTCTCTTTATTGATATTCTATATTTGATGGGATATTGTCATCATAAATTCCTTTACTTCTTTAATTTTTTTTTCAACGTTTTTTATTTACTTTTCGGACAGAGAGAGACAGAGCATGAACGGGGGAGGGGCAGAGAGAGAGGGAGACACAGAATCGGAAACAGGCTCCAGGCTCTGAGCCATCAGCCCAGAGCCTGACGCGGGGCTCGAACTCACGGACAGCGAGATCGTGACCTGGCTGAAGTCGGACGCTTAACCAACTGCGCCACCCAGGCGCCCCCTTTACTTCTTTATACATCATTTCCTTGAGTCCTTGGAATATATTTATAAGAGGTACTTTGAAGTATTTGTCTGTTAATCTGACATCTCATCCCTCTTGGTCAGTTTCTTTTGTTCCCATGTGTAGTCTGTACTTTCCTCTTTCTTTGCATGTCTCAATGTGTTTTTTGAAAACTGGACATTTTGGGTAATATTTTGTGGTTATGGATTCTGATTTCCCTCCCCTCCCTCTGGGGCCTATTTTTGTTCTTATTTATTTTTGGTGGTGGTGGTAGAGATTGGTGTGTGTATGAGAATTAACTAGCTTGTTTTAGTAAGGTCTGTTTTCTCTCACTGTGTGGTATCAGTCTTTGGAGGGCACTTCCTTGGACATGCACACAGTCCCTCTGGAAGTCAGTGGGGCTGAAGCCTCCACTCTTAATCACATTCTGAGACTATCCAGTGTGGTCCAAGGCACCCAGGTAGACAAAGATGCTTATTAGGCAGGGCATTTCAAGGGATTAGAGATCACCTTCCAGGAGCTCAGGGCAAAGGCCAGACCTTTTTCTGGGCAAAGTTAATTCTTTACTACACAAAGTATGAAGATTTCCATGCTGGTGGGAGTGGGTTGTGTATTCACGAGTGTAAAGGTGGCTAGTGGCAGGTTAGAGAATTACTGATGAGGTGACAAATGAAGAAGGGATAAAAGCCATTAACACATGACATAGACGAAAGACATGCATGGAATTAATCAGCTTTTTTTATCATTACTTCCCTCAATATAGTGTCAGGAAGACCACAATAGAGATATAATAAAACCAAAATCACAAGCAAAAGAAGAGCCAAGTTGTATCTCTGTGCTAGAGGATTGGGGTATGTGTTTTACAGAATATCTAAACAAGGAAAGCTGCCTAAATTGAGCATAAAGGGAATTTATAGCAAAAAGTTACAGCAATGGGGCACCTATGTGGCTCGATCTAAGTGTCTGACGTCAGCTCAGGTCATGATCTCGTGGTTGGTGAGTTTGAGCCCCACATTGGGATCTCTGCTGTCAGATAGAGCCCACTTCGGATCCTCTATTCCCCTCTCTCTGCCCCTCCCTGCTGGTTCTCTCTCTTTCTCTCTCTCGCTCTGTCTCAAAATAAAAAAATAAACTTAAAGGGGTGCCTGGGTGGCTCAGTCGGTTAAGTGTCTCACTTTGGCTCAGGTCATGATCTCGTGGTTCATGGGTTCGAGCCCTGTGCCAGGCTCAGTACTGACAGCTCAGAGCCTGGTGCCTGCCCTGGATTCTGTGTTCCCCTCTCTCCCTGCCTCTCCCCTGCTCACGTTCTCTCTTTCTCTCTCTCTCAGAAATAAACATCAAAGAGCTACAGCAATGGGCATCAAAGCTTTTGTTATGTGATAAAATGAAAAGCACCAAATCCTCCAAAAAAAATGTGTCAAATGGATCTTTGTGCTACTCCGTTGTACAGAAATACGTCTTACTCATTTCCTCATTTTTCATCTTAAGCTATTTATTTTATTTATTTATTTAATTTTTAAAAGTGTATTTATTTATTTTGAGAGCGAGAGTACAAGCAGGGGAGGAACAGAGAGAGAGGGGAAGAGAAAATCCCAAGCAGGACCCACACTGTCCTGAGCTTGATGTGGGGCTCGAACTCATGAAATGTGAGATCATGACCTGAGCTGAGATCAAGAGTCGGACACTTAACTGACTGAGCCACCCAGGTGCCCCTTATTTTTTTACTTGAGATTGAGTGTAAGCAGGGGAGAGGGGCAGAGGGAGAGAGAAGGAGAGAGAGTGAAAGAGAATCTTAAGCAGTCTCCATGCTCACCATGGAGCATTATGTAGGACTTGATCCCACAACCCTGGGATCATGACCTGAGCTGAAATCAAGAGTTGGAAGCTCAACCAACTGTGCCACCTGGGCATCCCTCATCTTAAGCTATTTCTAAGTTATAAATTGTTATAAATTGTTAAAAACAAAATTTTAGACTCAGAAAATTTGGGAGCAAGAAAGGTCTTAAAGCTCCTTTAAGTCCAATTTTTTATTTTAAAGCTGGCCCTTGAACTGCCTGTGTAAGAATCTTCTGGGCAGATTTCCCAGCTTCATCCACAGAGATTCTGGTTCAGCAGGTGAGAGGGGTTGGGGATGGAACACAGCAATCTCCATTTTCATAAGCATGCCACTCTCATTCTACCTATCTCTCCTTCAAAATATTTTATGCACACAATTACTTCCTCATGATGATTTGTTTAGACAAGCCTCAGGAAAGTATTTGTTTCAATGGAGTATCTGACACCTAGAAAGCCCTCAGTAAGTGTTTTCAGTTAACTCTCCTAACAGACCTAGATTCAAGGATTTAGACAGAAGGGTGGAGGGTTTCTGTATTGAGGTCACCTGGAGAGACTAAGGTAATGAACTAGCCTCAGTCTCTGCCTAGATGTCACCAGGTGGTGATACTCTTTTGTTACATTTTACCTTTATTTCATCATAATAAGAGTTTATTTTTTACAAACCCAGGCATGTCTTACCTACTAAAGCGAGTAAGATGAGGGAAGTTTCCTCACTTTTCTTAGACACCCTTGTTCTTTGGTGGGAGCTTGGACCAGCCTTGGCCAGGTAATTGACTTGCAGACTAAACGTTGAGAAACATCGCTTTAGACCAATGCATCATGTATAGTGAACACTGAGAGTTAAATGACTTGTCCGGGGTTATATCAATACTTTGTGAATACACTAGTTCAAATGATTACCTGCATAGTCCCCTAAATGGAATCACCAGCTTAAGGATATTAGCTCTTTTATGGTTTATTGCTAGGGTAGATTTTATGAAAACTAAAAAAATTGCATTGCTGCAAATTATCCATTACATCTATGTGTTAGCAACTATGCATTCCTCCTCTGCCCTCCAACCCCCCTTTTATCAACAAGTGCTTCCAATCTTAAGCTTTAATTTACTTTTAATATTTAATAGATATGTAATTGTGCCCTAAAATGTCCATTTCCTTATTAAAGAAACCCAGCAAGACTGCATTTTTCATTTTGGTAAGCTGATGTCTGCAAGTCTGCATGTGTAAATGGTTTGTCCATGTTGACTGTAAATCAGGTAGAGTAACGTACTGATCTTATACATTTGAGATTTTTGCTCAATAATTTGGATAGTAAACCTTTATCAATAGTTTATTACACATTTCTCTCTTTGACTGACTTTCTTTTAATATTCTATATTTTTACAAAAGTTATATATTTTAGGTATATCTGAAAATGGACTCCCATTTTGTCATGTTCTTCCATAGCGTAAATAAATACATCAGTCCATTTTCCCTTCTAGATTTAAAAATAATGTTCAATGTTTAATGCTAGACTACTTGGAATTATTTTCAGAGTTAGTACATCAAATTTTGATGTATTAAAAAATTTCTTATCCCTCTTCTTGAATTATTTCTGCCCTACACTTCCTCTTTGTTTTCAGTGGTATGCGAATTTTCTCTTCCTTACTAAGGAGACTGTGGAGATGGAAACATTAACTGATCTGAGTCAGTGAGTACCAATGTCTTTCTGGAAAAAAAGGATGCCAGCCTTAAGATTATGATGATAATATTGCTATTACCACTACTACTATGATTATTAATCATCATCATCATCAAATAATGGCACCATATGATAGTCTTGTTCACTATTCTTTCTAGATAAATTTCACTATTAATTTGTCAAGAGAATGGGCTGGAGACTATAACTGGTATTTAATTTAATCTATCTTAAATTTAATCTAACATGTTAATATTCTACTTAGACTTCTTAGATAGGAAAAAGTCATACGTCTTCATAAATTTATCTGCCCTCCCTCTATTAGAGTTTTGCGTTTTCTTGTAAGTAAATCCCTTCTATTAGATGGTGAAATAATCAGGTTAAAGGAGACTTTCATAACTTATGTATTTCATTTTTATCAAATAACATGTAGAAATTAAACATATTTGGTATCCTATATGAAAAGGCAGAATACATAATGCTGTGTAAAAAATATATCTTCATTTTGGAAAAGGTTAGAAAGAATTATACAAAGATTTAGGAGATTACGGTAATTTTTCCTTTTTGGCAAATTTTCTTTAATGATATTATTAAATTCTTATGAGAAGAAGTTTATTGATTGAGAAATGTTGATTCCTAGAATCAACGATTATTATTTATGTTCACTTTATGTATATTGCCCATTTAAATTATATTTCTCCTATTTTAACTCTTTTGTATTTGCTGTCTGTTTTCTCTCATTAATTTGTTCTTCAACAAATATTTAATAATGCAGAAGTTAGTTTCACTGATTAGATTTTCTTTTTCTTTTTTCATTATTTGAGTTAATAGGGTTTGTATTAAAATTTTTGGCAGAATCAGCTATTGGTGTTGTTAATTTTATCTCTCCTCAAAATATGTTTATTCTTAGTTTTATTATTTCCCTTTTCCTACTTTCTCTTGGCTTGCTATTTAGTTTAGTTTAGTTTTGTTTTGTTTCAAACTAAAGTAGAAACCCAGTTGATGTTTCTTTTTGTTTCTTAGCTCTGGAAACCTCTAGAGCAATACAATTTTCCATAATGTTCTGCTTTTGCAATAGTCCATAAATTTTGACATAATGCATTTGTATATCCTGTTATTCTGTAATTTAGCTAAACATTAGGAAAGCATATAGAAATATACTTCTATTTGGACACTTTTTAAGAAGATTTTATTTTTAAGTAATCTCCATACCCAGTATGGGGCTTGAACTCACAACCCCAAGATCAAGAGTCACATGCTCCGCCAACTAAGCCAGCCAGGCACCCCTTCTATTTGAACACTTTTAAGTTCTACTGTTGTTGTGTATCATTTTGTTGTGATTTGAGTATGTGGTTTGCAGATTTCTGCCTTTGTGCATTTCCTAGTTATATCATTGTTTCCCAAATATGGTTACTTTTTGTGGAAAAGCCTACAATAGCTTGGAAAAAATATGTTTTCTTGCCTTATCATTAAGGTTTTTAAAAATGAATTGGACTATTGCTACCTAATGTATTATTTTATTCAACTTTCTGTTTTTAAGAAAACATTTGTCTATGTGTTTTGTCTTGTCATATTTTTCCTCATAATGGAGTATTGAGTTTTTTAAGTATATTTTTATTCCTATTTCTTTTTGCACTTCAGGCACTTTCTAGTTTAGGTATTTTGTTACTATATTGTTTGAGATATATAATATCAGTATTGTTAGGTTTTCTCTTTTTATTTTATTTTTTCCAGTTTTTATTTAAATTCTAGTTAACATATAGTGTAATATTAGTTTCAGGTGTGGAATTTAGTGACTCATCACTTCCATACAATACCCAGTGCTCATCACAAGTGCCCTCCTTAATCCCTATCACCTATTTAACCCACCCCCCCTCCACCTCCCCTCCAGTAACCATCAGTTTGTTCTCTATAATTAAGAGTCTGTTTCTTGGTTTGCCTCTCTTTTCTGCCTCCCTCCCTCAACTCTTTTTAATATACCTTATATAATTATATAAGGAGCTTGTTTACTTCATAATTCTTTTGGTAAGAAATCTACCCTATTCACTATCATGATAGTAATCCCTACTTTTCTTGTATCAAAAAAATTCAATTTTCTTCATCTTCAATTTAGATCATCCTAGTTTTTACTTCCTGTACGTATTTTGGGTTTTAAGATGCCCTTTGAAAGCATCAGATTTACTGGATTCCTTTTGAATCTAGATATTTATCTTTTTTTCATGGAAGTATGATACACATGAAGTTGATACACAAGGTCACATTAGTTACAGGTGTTTAACATAGTAAACCAACAAGTCTATACATTATGCTATGTTCATCACAAGTGTAGCTACCATCCGTTGCCATACAATGCTATTACAATACCGTTGACTATATTCCCTACATTGTACCATTTATCCCTCTGACTTATTACATTACTGGAAGCCTGTATCTCACACTCCCCTTCACCCATTTTGCCCATCCTTCCACCTCCTCCCCTCTGGCAACCATCAGTTTGTTTTCTGTATTTACAGGTCTGTTTCTGCTGTTTTTGTTTTTTTAGCTTCTGCATATAATGAAATCATATGGTATTTACCTTGCTCTGTCTGGTTTATTTCACTTAGCATAATAGTCTCTAGGTCCATCCATGTTCCAAATGGCCAGATCTTAGCCTTTTTATGGCTGAGTAATATTCCACTGTATATATACATTACATCTTCTTTATCCATTTATCTATTGATGGACCCATAGGTTGTTTCATCTTGGCTATTGTAAATAATGCTGCAATACACATAGGGGTGTGAAATATTTATCTTTTTTTGAAAGGAAGCTTAGCCAGGTGCGCCTGGGTGGCTCAGTTGGTTAAGTGTTCAACTTCTGATTTCGGCTCAGATCATGATCTCACAGTTCATGAGTTTGAGCCCCACATCGGGTTCTGTGCTCACAGTGCAAAACCTGCTTGGGATTCTCTCTCTCCCTCTCTCTCTGCCCTTCCCTAGTTTGCTTTCTTTCTCTCTCAAAATAAATAAATAAACTTAAAAATTTTTTTTAAAAAGGAGCCTTAGCCAAATCACATTTTATTTTAATCAATTCCTTTGCATTCACATTATTTAATTTCTACAAAAGCTTAAATATTGCTGCTACACTTTTTTTTTTCCTCAAAGGAAAACTAGATGAGTTTTCTTGTGCCTTTTTAAATGTATTCCTTCTGGGGTGTCTGGCTGGCTCAGTCAGTAGAGCATGCGACTCTTAATCTTGGGGTTGTAAATTCAAACTCCATGTTGGATGTAGAGGTTACTTAAAAATTAAAAAAAAAAATCTTAAAAAAATATATCCCTTTGTCCAATTGCATCAAGAATCAATCACTGATCTACTTTCTGTCACTAAAGATAAGTTTCTATTTTCTAGAATTATATAAATGGAATCATAAAATACATACTTTTCCTGGCATCTTTCATTCAGCATAATTGTTTTGGGATTCATCTATTTTATGGTGGGAATCATAGTTTATCCTTTCTGTAGGTAAGATAACTAAATCGTATTCCAGTGTATGGATATATCACAATTTGTTTATCCATTCAGCTGTCAGTGGACATTTGGGTTGTTTCTAGTTTTTGGATATTACACATAAAGCTGATATGGATATTTGTATACAAGCTATGATGTGGATATATGTTTTCATTTCTCTTGGGTATATGCCTAGGAGTGTGTCTTAGTCTGTTGGGGCTGCTATAACAAAATACCACTGATTGAGATAAACAATAGAAATTTTTTTCTCATAGTCCTGGTGGCTGGACGTCTGAGATCAGGATGCCAGCATGTTAGGCGAGGGACTTCTTCAGGGTTGCAGACTTCTCATTGTGTCTTCCCATGGTGGAAGGGGATGGGGAATTCTGTGGCACTTCTTTTATAAGAACACTAATACTATTCCTGAGGGCTTCACCTTTATGACCTAACCACCTTCCAAAGGTCCCACCTCCTAATACCATCACATCAGGCGTTAAGATTCCAACATATGAATTGGGGATGGTGGGGGGGGGGAGGGGCGATACACAAACATTTAGGCCATAGCTGAGTGCTGTTGCTGGGTTGTATGGTAACTTTATGATTAACCTTTTGAGAAATCAACAAGCTCTTCTACAATGAATGCACCATTTTACACACCCTCCAGTAGTTAGAAGAGTTGCAATTACTTCACCTTCTTAACAACACTTGTTATTGTCTGTTTTTGTAAAATTCTAGCCATGCTAGTATATATGAAGTGGTATCTTACTATGGTTTTGATTTGCATTTCCCTAATGACTAATGATATTGAGCATCTTTTTATGTGCTTAATGGCCATTGATATATCTTCTTTGGTTGTTGAAGTACAATTTATTACTTTTTCCCTTTATGATCCATGTTTTAGTATTCCTATCTAAGAAACACTGTTTATCCTTAGGTAAAAAAGATTTACTCCTTTGTTTCCTTCCAGAAGTTTTATAGATTTAGGTTTCACATTTAAGTTTGACTTAATTTTGTGTGTGATTTGAAGAAAAGGTCCATGTTTATTTCTCCCCATATAGATACACAACTATTACAGCACCATTTGTTGAAAAGATTTTTCTTTCCTTTCCTTTTTTTTTTTTTTTAATTTGAATGAGAGAGAGAGAGTGCAAGTGGGGAAGAGGAGCAGAGGAAGAGAGAGACAGAGAATCTTAAGCGGTCTCCACGCTGAGTGTGGAGCCGGATGTGGGTCTTGATCCCATGACCCTGTGATCATGACCTGAGCCGAAATCAAGACTCGGATGCTCACCCAAAGGAGCCACCCAGGAATCCCAAGATTTTCCTTTTCCCATTGACTTACTTTGGCACTTAAAAACACAGCTGACCATATATGTATTATTCTCTTTATGGACTGTATTCTGTTGCATTGGTCTATATGACTAGATCTTTGCCAATAACAAACTGTCTTGATTACTGCAGCTCAGAGCTTCTCAACCTCAGCTCTATTGAATTTTGGCTCCAGTAATTCTTTGTGGGAGAGGTAAGAGCTATCCTGTACATTGTAGGGTGTTTAACAGCATTTCTGGCCTTTATCCAATGCTCTGCACCCACTGTAGACAGCATATAGATGGATCATGTTTTTTAATTCACTCTGCCAATCTTTGTCTTCTTCTTCTTCTTCTTCTTCTTCTTCTTCTTCTTCTTCTTCTTCTTCTTCTTTTAATGTTTATTTATCTTAGAGAGAGAGAGAGAGAGAGGGAGGGAGAGAAAGACAGAGCATGAGCAGGGGAAGGGCAGAGAGCAAGGGAGACACAGAATCCAAAGCATGCTCCAGGCTCTGAGCTGTTAGCACAGAGCCCAATGTGGAGCTTGAACCCACAAACCATGAGATCATGACCTGATGCAAAGTTGGACACTTAACTGACTGAGCCACCCAGTTGCCCCCCAATCTTTGTCTTCTAATTGGTATGTGTTACACCATTTACATTTACTGTAATTATTGATATGTTGTGGCTTAAGTCTGCCATTCTATTTGTTTTCTATCTGTTTCTTCTGTTTTTATTTATATTTATTTTTTTTATTTAGCCTGGGTTGCTTAAACATTATTTTAGAATTCATTCACATTTTTAAAAAATTCTATTTTCTCTTTTTTTTAAATGTTTTTATTTGTTTTTGAGACAGAGAGAGACAGAGCATGACCAGGGGAGGGGCAGAGAGAGAGGGAGACACAGAATCCGAAGCAGGCTCCAGGCTCTGAGCTGTCAGCACAGAGCCCGATGTGGGGCTTGAACTCACGAACTGTGAGATCATGACCTGAGCTGAAGGTGGATGCTAAACAAACTGAGTCACCCAAGTGCCCCTAAAAATTCTATTTTCTTTTAAACCTCTTTATAGCTTTTTGTTTAAAGTGTGCCTTTTGTAGGGAGCATATAGTTGAGTCTTGCTTTTTTATTCACTCTGCCAATCTTTACCTTTTATATGATGTGTTTAGATCATAAACCTGATGTAATTATTGACATGGTTAAAGTTAGATCTATCATTTTGTCATCTCATCATTTGTAGCCTGTTTTTTTGTTCTTCTGTTCTCAGATTTTTGCTTTTTAAAAATTTTTCTTAGTATTCCATTTTAATTTATCTGCTTGCATTTAGGCTGTACTCCTTTATGTTATTACTATTTTTAGTCGTTGGTCTTGGAATTAAAATATACATCCCTAATCAAAGTTTGTTTTAATACAGTGGATCAAAAGCTATCCTGGAAACCCACCTCAGATGTCTATTTATATCTCATTGACTAAAACTGGTTTTCATCTCTGCCCATTTATTTTTTTTTAATTTTTTTTCAACGTTTTTTATTTATTTTTGGGACAGAGAGAGACAGAGCATGAACGGGGGAGGGGCAGAGAGAGAGGGAGACACAGAATCGGAAACAGGCTCCAGGCTCCGAGCCATCAGCCCAGGGCCTGACGCGGGGCTCGAACTCACGACCGCGAGATCGTGACCTGGCTGAAGTCGGATGCTTAACCCACTGCGCCACCCAGGCGCCCCTCATCTCTGCCCATTTATAAGCAATCATTGTCCATGGGTAGTGACTAGATTAGACAAATTAAAATTCATATTCTGGAAATGGAAGGGCAATCCATCTACACTGAAATCGAGGGGTCTCTACCTGCTACCTGAATAAACTGGTGTTTTCTAGCAGGAACGAAGGGGAGTGAATATAGGATAAACAAGAGTCAGCACCTGCCACAGTGATTAATCTTATATAATATACCTGATTTGCCAAATGTTTAATCTCAGTACATTTTAACACAATTCTTTTTTTGTTAATTTTTGTTATTAATAATTGTTTTACTAAGGAAAGCTATCCTCTTCAAAGTACTATACAAACTCTTGCTTTTAGTATTTGTTGGCACTATACTTCCTGTTCCCAGTGTTGTTTGTTTGGGTTAGGAGTGACATTTAGAACAAAGTGTGCCCAGGGGCGCCTGGGTGGCTCAGTTGGTTGAGCGTCTGACTTCGGCTCAGATCATGATCTCACAACTCCTGAGTTCGAGCCCGAGCCCACGTTGGGCTCTGTGCTGACATCTTGGAGCCTGAAGCCTGCTTCGGATTCTGTGTCTCCCTCTCTGTTCCTTCCCCACTCGCATTCTGTGTCTCTCTCAAAAATAAATAAACATTAAAAAAAAATTTTTTTTGGAACAAAGTGCGCACAAAACTGGCCTATGGCAGACAATAATTATAATCTATTAATGAGTGAGTGAACAATGAATGGATGCATATAAACAGCTATTTTCTGACTATAAAAATAAATTTTGATAAAAGACCAAATTTATCCTAGTGGATCAGAATTTTTTCCAATGAGATTATTTTGTCGTATAGGAGACAGTCATAGTTAAAACAAAAACAAAGCAGGAAAAAAGCTTAATTTGTGCCAGTGGGTCGTTTCCTTTCCCATTTTTAAAAGAAGGTAGGTGTTATAAACAGTGTTACTTGTAAGTAACAGTAAATAAGCTTAAATAAGTAAATAAGCTTAAATGGGGGGACAAAAGCATTGGCATTTGCAAAGTTTAATTAAATATAAAATGTTTCGCTTGTGAAAACCAGGCCTGTGATTTTGAAAACACATTTCCTACTTTCTTCTCTAATGGAAGCTTACAGCTCTTCATCAATGATGATTGAATTATAAATTATCTAGGGCAGAGACTGTATTTTCTATCTCATTAACAGCTTATGCGTGCAGAGAGACAGGTTGTTGAGCCTCATGATGGTTTACAATTTAATAAATGCTTAACATAGGCGTAATCTTATTGAATTTCCTTAACGTTCCAAGGAATTCTCCAACTTTATGGATAAGGAAGCTGAGGTCCAACAATGAATGAAAAATTTCAATTCACAAGACTTGAATTGTTCAGGTTGAAACCGGAATTGGCTCCTCAGCGCAATACTCTGTCCTCTACCCAGCATCCTCAGGCCCCTCTCCCCTGCCTTTGCACAATCTTCCTGGAGCTGGGCTGCATACAGTTTGCATGGATACTCTCCTGCCACCTTGGTGTTTCCTAGAGGGACTGCATGGGCCATTTGGGTAGGAAATCATTTATTGTGTAGGGTTCTGTTACTTAGCTTTGTTGGACCTCACCAAGTGCCAGCACTGTCCCCCTGTCATTATGACATCCAGATATGGCCTCCACGTTGCCAGATGCCCCCTGGGAAGCAACACTGTTCCAGAGCTCTCCCCCCAGGCTGCTTCTCTGTCATCATAAATGGCAGGACTGACAACCACAATGAATAAAAACAGCCTTGATAAAGCATTTTGAACATCTTTGTCCCAACACATATACCCTCTTGTTTGCAAGGCTGCTCTAGGACACAGGAGGACATGATTAGAGGGGATAAAGGAGTATTTGAAATCCTTTAAGCAAAAGGAGTGCCAAAGTTTAGAAATGAAGCTACCAACTGGGTTAGAAGAATCACCCCCAAAATAATCATGATGATAACAACAATGATGCTAACATCGAGTTATTGCTATGTAATAGGTGCTGTGGTAAGCCACTTACATATATTATCTGATTTCAGTCTCCCAACAGCACCATGTGGTTGTTGCTACAATTGTCCTCATGTTATAGAAGAGTGAGCTACCATCATCCCTTGCTGTAGACATTACTATAACTTCCTTTCTGGTCTTTCTACTTCCATGGTTACTCCCATGTAGTCCATTCTCCACAAAATCAATCTGAGCCATTTTTATAACATGAAATCAGACATAGTACTCCTCTGTTAAGACTCTCCAATTACTTCCTGTCACTGGATAAAATCTAAAGTTCCACCATGGCCCATGGGGCACACATACGCTGCCCCACACCCCTCCCTGTCTTCATCCTCTGATTCACATGGACCGCTCTGCAGCCACAACAGCTCCTTGCCCTACTTCAAAGCTTGTTCCTGTCTGATGTTCTTTCCCCAAGATAGGACACAGTCCTTTCATGTATTTAGCCTTTGACCCAACCTGACACCTGACAGAGCCCTTTCCTGAAGGCTTTCTCTAAAATTGCCTCCCTTCTTCACTCTCTTCCCATCATCCTGTTTTACTTTGGTGTCACTTGACGTTATAAAGACTGCTTCTTTATCCATCTGCTCATTGTTTCTCCTTTCATAAGAATGGGAGTTTGGTAGGTGGGGGCTTTGTCTTGCTCACCCTTTAGAAAATTGCTTGGCATATAGTAACTCAATATTTGTTGAATACATGTGGCTTAGAGAAGTCAAGTTTATTGCCACATATTCGGAGCCAATAAGGGGTAGATTTGCACTGTGAACTCCCAAGAATGTCAGAGAAGACTCTTCTTCAGGAAGAAAAAAACTACAGATGGCAGAGAAGCTTAGGATGGGAGATAGGAACAGAACAAGGCCTTTCTTCTCCTCTCTCCAAGGGATGTTCAGAAGAACTCCTTATTTATTTATTGATTGATTGATTAATTGAGTCCATTCAACAAGAGAGACTTGTACAAAAGGCAAAACTAAAGTGAAGACACTTTCACAGACTTCAAGTCAGGAGTCTGCAGATAAACTAGAACTAAAGCCCATTTCTCTTTCTGGGCTGTGCACTTTGTTAGATAGCTGTATGCTTCAGCCTTGGTCCTTAATTGTTATCTTAAAGGAGTTATTGCAACTGGGAGCTGTGTGCCCTTAAAATAGCTCTGTAGGGGTCATTTTGAACAAATTAATTCAGGCTTAGTTAAAAAATAACCAAACCAGAATTGCAGCCTGCCCATTTATCTTTGCTTTGTTCTATTGTTTTAGAGTTATATTCAACTTATGAATTTTCCCCTTTCAGTTCTTGGCATTGTATCTTTTTTCCCTTTCTCCTTCCATACCATAATCCCTAGGGAGCCTAGCTAGCTCTATATTGAATACTTAATTTTTTTTAATTATATAAAATATTAAAACGGTTTATCTTGGGATGCCTGGGTGGGCTCAGTCAGTTAAGCGTCTGACTCTTGGTTTCAGCTCAGGTCGTGATCTCAGTTTGTGGGTTTGAGACCTGTGTCGGGCTCTGCGCTGGCTCAGGAGTCTCTCTCTCTCCCTCTTTCTCTGCCCCTCTCCTGCTTGAGCTCTCTCTCCCTCCCTCTCTCTCAAAATAAATACAGAAACTTAAAAAAAATAAATAAATAGAATGGTTTATTTTTTTCACCAGGGGGAAGCAAGGGAAGCCGACAGAATAGAGTCTCAAGTGATGTGGACCCAGTTTCTTGCTGGAATTTGCAAAGCCGATTTAAGCATGATCTTAGTTGTCAGAAGATTGCCTTTAAAATATAAAAATTAAAGAAGACAGCCTCTGCAAATGCAAATTTTGAAGAACTTGGAATCTTTTTCATTTCAAATATAATATTAACCACAGAGCTCCTCTAGCTGGATATCACAGAGTGCACAACCTAAAGGAAATCAAAACAATAAAAACAGCCTCTCTACCTTGCTGGTGTTTGGTGATATCTTTGCCCTACACTGTCTCCCGCATGTCACTGTTTAGAAGAATAGCAGTGTGCATGAGAGATCTAAATCACAATGACTAGCTAAGAAGCAAGGACTGGATTTTAGCCGATGCAATGTGAGGACTTGCAATATGGAAATGATGCTTCCAAAACTTTTCAGGGTTGTTTGCCGCACTGTTAGGGGCAAAAAAAAAAAGTTTATGTGGGGGAAAAAAAATGGTAAGAATGCCTGAATGTCACATAGGGTTTAAGACAAAAATGCAAAGCAGTTCACAGGGAGGGTTAAAGGCATAAGGAAAGCCTTTGACTTGAGGTGGCCCACACACCTGTGGGATTCAGGGGTCTGGGCTTCCAGAAGGATGACGTGGTGGGCTTCAGCACTTGTTGGACTATTGGCAGAGCTTTTACATTTCTGCAATTTCCCTCCAGTACCTCTGAAGATGTCTTGGCAAGATAGCATTTCCATATAAATGCCTCAAATAGAACTAAATTTTAACAGAGAGCTGTACTGTCAAAGGGTTGCAAGTGAATAAGAATGAGGAAGAAATCACATTAGACATTTATTCAGTTTCACATACCCATCGTTCCACCATACTTACAATGCTCTACTTAGTCACAGAGGAAATGAACTGCAATTTTAAAGAGATTATTAAATACACATGCACAGCCATGCAATATAAACAGCATGCTTAACTATCCAAAATGAAATTTGTTTTCAATAATTCAAGCATTTTCACTTATAAAGGAAATACCAAGATTAAGCCAGTAAAAGCTTTTTCATGATAAATCATGAAAGGAACGATTTACCAGGAGTGCATTGTACATAAGCAATCTGTATGGAATATTTTTGAGAATTTCAGCCTATCACAGACATAGTAGTTTTAATGACTACTTTTTAAAGTCCTGAGTATTTTTGCCAAAGTGTCCCTATAATCCAGTTTTAACTTGCTCACAATTAAGCTTTTCAGTTTACATAAAAGATCATTTATAGCTTGCAGTCTATTCTATCTTGCTGAACTATAGGCATAGAGCAGTTTCACTCCCTGACTTTAGCCCTCAAATTCTAAGGACAAAAAGAGATAGCAGGGAAATTTATAGAATAATGAATTTCCTTTATTAGCAGGGTAACATGGGGAGATTTGAAATGTTCCACCACCTAAAAAAACTTCAACCCCTTTTCACCCCATAGTGTTTGAAATATACAATTAAAGACAAAATTTTTAAAAACATTGTTGGCCTCCAAGGACCCTCTTCTACAATGGCACTCCCTTGGGGGTATAGGGCAGGCCTCCATTCCCAAGGCTGGGAGATGAGAATACACGTTTGGGCCATCCTCTCTTGGTGGTCCAGACATGACCAAGGACTCTGGGAAGGGCCTGTGATGACTGGTGAGGCTCAGGGATCTTCTGCAGTGGGACAGCAGAGGCAAGTCACTGCAAGGGAAAGGGGGCTCCAAATCCATCCAGGCACGGGGCTACCTTATAGTTTTACCCAAGACTAGCCTTGATCTCTGCAGCCTCTAAACTGTTGTGAATAGTGTGAGGAGGCTGGGGGGACGGTGGTGGGAGTTGGAGGAAGGGAAGGTTTGCTGAGGTTTTCATGAATTGATGTTTAGCATTCTGTGGGGGAAAAAAAATGAGGGCTTATTCCAATGCCCACTTAACTGTAACTGCTTGATGTAAGGAGTCTAAGCGCTGGAGGCTAAGCAATGAATTCCCTAGTCAACTAGAGAACAAGATGGGGTTGACAGGTTCTGCACTTTGTATCTCTAACTCCATAGACAAGGCTGATCCTGGGAATAAAGTAAGAACTAAGTTCCAGAGACCCCAGTCTTGGAGTTCTGGGACTACACCTAGAGAGTGGGGACGTGGTTGGGGATGTGAGCTGGTCCAACAGAATATCAGAGGGGTTGGGGGGGCAAAGGAGCAGAACTTAGCTTCCCTGAGGGCTCAGCACCAGGCATTGTGGCACAGGTCATGCTAAAGACACCCCAAGTCTTTACAACCCACAGCAGTTCAGAGGATAAAGGGAAAAGATAGGTGATGGTTTGCTGAGTCTTCCTCTCCAGCTCCTCTAACACAGTCTTCATATTCAACCTCCTCATGTACTCCAAATTCTATCACTGCCCATCCATGCCATAACAGGTTCTGGTTTTGTGTTTCCTAGGGAAATCATCTTTCTTTTTGGTGTCAATCATGATCGTTTCTTTATATATCCCCGTAACACTCATAGTAATAAAATGGTTATTGTTAACCATCCCTCTCTACTGATTTAAACATCAATGGTGGGGTTGAAGGGAACCTCATTAAAAAGACATGCTGACAAGCAGCAGTTAAGGTCTCATCTGAACAATCCAGCAGCAAAGTACCTTGGTGAAGGACTGGAGAGCCAGGAAAGTACTCCATAAGGCAGACACCCTTCAGGTGGGGAACAGGCATGGGCTAAGACTCTAGAAGCCAAAGGCTAACCATCTTGGTTCTTTGTTTTTAATCTCCTCACCACTGGACATAGTTGGTGTTCATTAAATGTTGACTAAATGCACAAACCTTTTTAGGGCACTTAGATCTCTCCCTTTTAGTACTCACTTCACCAAACCTGCCCTCTCACATCCTAATTCCATCCCCAATAACCAGCCTAGATGCACATACTTTCAACAAAATTCTACCAGACTAACTTATGTATCCATGACTACTCAAAAATATCTCGACTCTTGTAATATCAAACAAAGCCCATAAATAATCAAATACTATGCATACATTAAAAGAACGAGGGAAACCAGACTTTAGTTTAAGAATGGACCTAATTCTGTGGAAAGCATATACTTATTTGCAGGAAGAAACTCTTCAGAAATCATCAGCTTTTGCCCACCCCCACAACTTTCCTTATTCTGACACATTCTCCACAGCTGTGGAGACACAGCTTTTCTGTCTCAGTACCCAAAACACTGATTATTGTAGCTGTGTTGGAAAATAGAACTCATGTATTTCAATTTTCTCATTTGGTAGATAAGGGACCTGAAATTCAGAGTGCTTTAATGATTATCTCAAGGTCTTACTTCTAGTTAGAAGTACTAGAACCAGGGCACGTAGGTGGCTCAGTTGGTTAAGCATCTGACTTCGGCTCAGGTCGTGATCTCACCATTCATGAGTTCGAGCCCCACATTGGGCTCTGTGCTGACAATGCAGAGCCTGGAGCCTCTTCAGATTCTGAGTCTCTCCTTCTCTCTCAAAAATACATAAACATTTTAAAAAATAAACTCTTAAGAAAGTACTAGAATCAAAGAACAAATCTCCAGACTCTCGAGCTAGGGTCATGTCTCCCACAAAGAACAGACAGAAGGGGGCAAGAGATGGGCTGTCATCAAACCTGTTAAAGCAATCCATTCAGTTATTAGGGATAGATACACGCTGAGAAGAATGAAAACGGTAGAACTATTTATACATGCTAACATGGAAACACCTCTGGACATTATTGAATGAAAACAGCAGTTGCCAAATGTTACATAGAGTAGGAGTCCATTTAAGTGAACCAAAACGAGTAGTGTATTTTCTGTGAACAAAATCTGAAGGATGCATTCCATTCTGATAACAGCAATTACCTCAGGGGAAAACTCTAGAAGTAGGGGATAGCGGTCAAAGGAAAGTTTGTCTTTCCTTATCTGTATTGTTTGAATTTTTCTGAGGAGTGACTATTTAGGGAGTAATTATTTAAGAATTAATTCCAGGGGCGCCTGGGTGGCCCAGTCGGTTAAGCATCCGACTTCAGCCAGGTCACGATCTCGCGGTCCGTGAGTTCGAGCCCCGCGTCGGGCTCTGGGCTGATGGCTCAGAGCCTGGAGCCTGTTTCCGATTCTGTGTCTCCCTCTCTCTCTGCCCCTCCCCCGTTCATGCTCTGTCTCTCTCTGTCCCAAAAATAAATAAACGTTGAAAAAAAAAAAAGAATTAATTCCAAAGTAAAGCTGCATTGTTTTGCTATACCCCATGTCACCCTGATGGCTTTGTTTCTACCACCATGGATCATGCTCAGAGGGACTCTGTTAACCTTTATCCCGGTGGAAGGCCTAGATTAATCCCAAAGTTTTAAAAATTTCTTTAATGTTTATTTTTTTCATTTTTCAGAGAGACAGAGCATGAGCAGGGGTTGGGGGGGGGGGGGGAGGAGCAGAGAGACAGGGAGACACAGAATCCGAGGCGGGCTCCAGGCTCTGGGCTGTCAGCATAGAGCCCGCCGTGGGGCTCAAACCCACGAACCCTGAGATCCTGACCTGAGCCGAAGTTGGACGCTTAACCGATTGAGCCACCCAGGGACCCTGATTAATCCCAAAGTTTTAGGGCTGATGGTCTGATATGGGGGGAAGTGAGAGAGTGTGAATTTTATTTTCCTCAGAACTACACATTACCTTCCTCCTCATGATGGTTGCCCTTTCACACCTTTACCTCAGGTTTAGCCAAACTCCTGGAATATAATAATAATGATGATGATGATAATTGAATATGCAAGTACTTGTAATAATAAGTGACAATAGCTATGTTCTTTTGAACACTAACTCTATCCTGGAAGCTATGCACCTTCATGCATTATCATTCTTTTTAAATCTTTATTAACATCACTCTGAGGTAAGTACTATTGTTATCCCCATTTTAGAGGTGAGAAACTGAGGCTTGAAGAGATCAGGGAACCTGACTGCAGACACCTGGCTGGTGAGTGGAGGAGGCTGGGCCAGGACCCAGACAGTTTGACTTGAGTCCGTGCTCAGGCACAGGTGTTAGCCTTCTTGTGTTTGGAGAAACGCCCACCGCCAGCATCTTGTGGGAGGAGTGCCTCCAGGTGGGAAAATTTACTTGGTCTGAATTAGAATGTGCCTGCCTTTGGAGAGACCTTCTGTGTAGTCTGATTTTCCACTGCTTCCTCCTTGTGCTCCTTTGAGCCTTTTAATTTAAGGTTTCACTTGGCGCTGTGTTACTACATCAAGTGAATAATTCTATCAGCCAATGCATAATGAGGGGAAAAATAGTCTCCTTTGGAGAGTAAAATGTCATCTACTATCATATACAAGCCTCACAATTTCTCCATTGCCAACTCCTCTTACCTAAAACAGCAGCAACAGAAAAACAGCTTTGAAAAGAGAGAAGGGCTAACTTCCTGGGGCGGGGGGACGAGGAGGGGTCTGTGAATAACTGCTTTCCTTTTTTTTTTTTTTTTAAATATTGACTCTATTTATATCAGTTTTGTTCCTTAAAGGTATGAAAAGCCTTTAAGTGGTAAGTTTTGAAGTGATTTTTATAGTTTATGTAGAGAAAGCTACTCTTCAGGAAGCTGGTCGTCTTATGCCAAATAAGGAACCGTTTTCTCCCTGCCCCCACTTTTGTCCAAACCTTGGGAATTATTTCATTATTTCTCTATTTGTGACCAAAGCATTTCTAATTTATCATAGACAATTTGAGGTAAGTCACAGGAATCTTTGTTTAAATACACACGAATACACTTGTGTGCATGCTATGTATGTATATTGCTATTGTATTACACTTGTGAATATGGTAAATGGGCTCATTTAAAAAAAAAATTTTTTAAAGTTTTATTTATTTTTTGAGAGCGAGAGACAGAGGGTGAGTGGGGGAGGGGCAGAGAGAGAGGGAGACACAGAGTCCGAAGCAGGCTCCAGGCTCTGACCTGTCAGCACAGAGCCCGATGCAGGGCTTGAACCCACAAACTGTGAGATCGTGACCTGAGCCGAAGTCTGACGCTTAACTGACAAGCCACCCAGGCGCCCCATGGGCTCATTTAAAAAAAAATTTTTTTTTTAACGTTTATTTATTTTTGAGACAGAGAGAGACAGAGCATGAACGGGGAGGGTCAGAGAGAGAGAGAGAGAGGGAGACACAGAATGGGAAGCAGGCTCCAGGCTCTGAGCCATCAGCCCAGAGCCCGATGCGGGGCTCGAACTCATGGACCGTGAGATCGTGACCTGAGCCGAAGTCGGACGCTCAACCGACGGAGCCACCCAGGCGCCCCTCATTTTTTAAAAAAATGTTTATTTTTGAAAGAGAGAGAGCAGGGGCAGAGAGAGGAGGAGAGAAGATCTGAAGCAGGCTCCGCACTAACAGCAGAGAGCTCGATGTGGGAATCAAACTCATGAACTGTGAAATCATGACCTGAGCTGAAGTCAGACGCTTAACTGACCTGGCCACCCAGGCGCCCCTGAGCTCGTTTCTTGAGTGCCTGCTCTGTGCCTGGCCCTGAGCCTGGGACCTGAGAAAGGGTGGTGAGTTCAGTGGGTGTGAGCCCTGCCCTCATGGGGTTTAGGTCACACCATGCCAGGCTGCAGGACTTTCAGCCAGCCGAGCTTTCAGTGGCCAGGACTACAGCACTTTCAGACGGCTGCAGAGCTCTGACAAATGTGTGGTACCATACACATTTCTACAAGCAAAGCCATTTATTTTAGGCTGAAGCATTTGCAGCAAAATTTAAATAATTTATCTGGAATTTGTCAGATTGAATGTTTTAAGATATCTTTTTGGCATCCTTTGGTAGAAGCTTTATAAAGTAAAAGCTTTGTTATCTTAGATTTCTCAACCAACTGTCTGCCATTAACTGCAAACAAGATGTATGGACTAAACATGGAGGCGGGCTCAAGAGTCTAAGCCTATCTGAGAGAAGTATTTTAGCTCATTACCGAAGTAAATTAGAACTTCAAGTCTACCCAGTGCTCTAAGGTCTTGGGACTGAAAAAAACACACAAAAAGATTTTGTTGGTCCACAGCTGCAACTGAATGTGTTACTCATTACATTATAAACCAAAGAATCAGAAACCTCCCAATCCTACCCTTCTCCACCCAAAAGAAAAGCCTGATTCCTGAAATGCTCATTAAAAAATGGAATCCTTTTGGTTAGGTTGGCATTGCTGTTGGAAAGAGGGTGAGTCAACCTAAGAGGACCATCCCCAAACTTATGCTTGGCATTAACCTTTATTGGATTGATCTGTGCAGGGCCTGGCCAGCACTTTGCTGAGGGAAGGAGGCACCACAGATGGGTATCAATGCTTCAAAGCCTGGAGGGAGAAAGGTGTGGGGGGCCAGAGCCCTGAGGGGCATTCTCTAGCATGGAGGCAATCTGCAGACCTGTTGCCACTGAACTCTGCAGAGGGCCAGCTCTTGTTTGCCTCTAAGCGATTTATGACCTATTTTAAAGTGCAATACAAAACTTTCTTCTTTAAGAATCTTAATGGGTGTTAGTGCATCTTATCCCAGGTTCCTGCATGTGTCCACAGGAATGTTTCGGGCATCTCTTGTCCTTGTCCAAGCTGAGGCAAGAGACGTGGTGTGTCTGCTTCTCCCAGTGAGGGGACCCAGAAGGGCCCCTGCCAGAGCATATCGTGCTGCAAGGTCACAGGTGGCAGAAACTGCCGGCCTCCCTTTCAACAGCCCGCAGGGAACGTTTGCACCTCCAGCACGTTCGTGCTCAAAGTGGTCCACAGTAGCAATGCCCATGTGGAATCAGAAGCTCTTCCCACAGTGCTTTGTAATTCACCTTTCTATAATGCCGTGGGGAGTCCACTCAAAGATCCAAACCTTCCTGCTGTCTCTGTTCGGTAAGCAAAATGTTGAAGTTTTAGAAATTCCTTTCTTTTTAAAACTCTCGTTAGAAGTAAAATAGTCATTTTCAGAAGCAAGCGTTTGCTCTTGGGGATATATGATCATGAAAATGTATCAAAGCATTTATTAATGATTTGCATTAGTTATACCAAGCTTAATACATTTGCCCTTTTGAAAAATTAAAGTTGGAAAACTAACATGTTAAAGGAGCACAAATTATTTACACCGTTGTTCTTGAGTTGAATGGCAATACAGATAATTTAGTTAAACATAGCTTTAACCGTGTGTGTGTGATAAGTTTGAGTCTCTGATTATAGTTGCCTGAATGTTTCCCCCAAATAATTGGTTTTGAACATTAATAATAAGCTTCTGTCAAGAGCAGTTGCTATGACTTTTTTCGTATGCAATAAAGCCCTAATAGATTACACAATTAACTCTCTGCCATTGAAATAAATGAAATATTAATGGTTTTAGAGGAATCCAATTGGAAGTAAGTTAAAGCACATTAACTTCTTCCAGTTTATGACCATAGTACAGTAGTTTAAATGTATTTTTCAATATTTGAAATCTTTTTCTTGCAGTACATAGTAATGGAGAATTAAACGACACTGAAAGCTCTAGAGATGAGGGGAAGCTGACTAAATATGCAAGCCCCTGAGGAATGAAAAGAGAGGAGAGTCATTTGGGTAAGTCTCTGGTTAGACATCCCCTTAGCTCTGCTTGAGAAAGGGGTCACATCGCCTCTGTGGGGGTGGGGGGGAACACTGTTGCATTCACATCATCAATCTGAAATTGCACACTTCTTCTGAGCAGAGTGGTTTCAGTTAAAATGGGAGGTTAAGAAAATCAGCAAAGATAATCAAGCAACATTTGTCCTTTTACATAATAGTGTTCTACAAAAATCTCAATTGATTTCACTAATTTAAATGTCACAAAACAATTAGCTTTGTTTTCTCATCTGTCTCTTCCAGAGTGTGGGTGAATCTTAATTTTTTCTAATTATGTTTTTAGAGTGTTGATAGTTCAACTACACAATTAATGTTGTTATTACCACCGTTGTGGGTAAAAAATGTCATCTCCTGTCCATTTTTTTAGTTACATGTGAGTTGTGGAGTGGATGTGTAGGGTCAAATGGGGGGGGGGGCGGGGGCGGGGGGCCTAAAGTTAGGTCCCCAAACTAGAGCAGCTTTGCCTCAGAAAGAGGACGTTTTACTCCACACTAAATGTCCGAGTCCTTTGCCTCACCAATTGACAAGAACATTAGTTCTCCAGGAACTCAATCTGAAATAAGATTCCAAATGGGAATTCTTAATGCGCCTTTGGCTGAGGCTTTTAGGTGATTGGTTATAGTCTCCAAAGCTTTATTCACATCTTCTCAGGGACTCTCCTGGTCTTGGAAGCCATAATGGGCTGGAGAGTGAAACTTAGTTTTTACAAGGGGAAGGGAGTGGTGAATCTTTTTTATTCAAAGAAGAAGAAAAAGTAAAACAAAATCTCAAGTTGCACTTGTACCATTTAAATGGAAGTTTTCTCCAACTACAAGAAGATGTTTGGAGGGAAATGGGGGAAACTGAATATGAATTAGCTCTCAGAGCATTGGTATTATTTTTAGGAGACATAGCAGCATTGTGGCCATGAAGGAAAATGTGGTTATTTTCAGGAGACATGTACTGAAGGGTTAAAGTGTTATGACCTATGACAACTTATTTTCAGCATATATTGAAGATACACATACACACAGAGATAAAACAAATGTGGTAAATACTAGCAATAGTTAAATTTTGATACCAGGTATGTGGGCAGTCATGGAACCTGCAATTGAAGGTCTGTGTATCATTTGGAAATGTTTCTGGCTGCAAGTAAAAGAAAACGCAACTGACAGAGACTTCAAGAACATTTAATTACTTACTAAATAAGAAGTCCTGAAGTCATCCCTTCAGGGGTGGCCGAGCAACTCAGTGATGCCAGCAAGATCCCAGCTGCCAGGCTGCCTTGTCACCGTCAGCCGATTGGTTTCTGAGACTGTCAGTGCATGACTGCAAGGCAGCTGCTGCAGCTCTAAGCATCATAGCCACAGTCTAAGGCCTCTTGCATTTGCCTCTTTTATCAGCACACAGAATCTCTCCCAGAAGCCCCCCCTGCACCCTCCACCCCCCAAAACTTCTGCTTACGCTTCAGTAGCTAGAACAGTCAGAGACCAATCCTAGCTACAGGGAGTCTAGGAAATAGCATCACAGTGAATAACACGGTCCGTTGTGATCCATCCCCTTGGCTATGGATGCGCTGTCTCCCTGAACAAAGTTGATGTTCTCCTAACAAGAAAAAGGGAAAATGGCAGCTACTTTCCATTTGTCGAACAGATGCCCCTTTTCTCTAGAGGGGAAATGGCTCTTTTTTTCTAGGGAACAGAAATGATTTTAGATGAAAGTAAAACTAAAACTCACTCTTTATCATGTTGCTGTTTAAGAGAAAGATGAATGGTATCTAAAAAAAGACTCTAGGTTTCTTGTCTTTCTGTTCACAGTCTTTTCAGCCCAGTGCAATAGAAACGTTTTAACCATACATGAAAACTATCTTTTGTTTCACTTTCAAGTTTGGTAATAAATTTCAATGTACAGTCTACTTTTAAAGGTTGTTCTCCTTGTGAAGGACATTATACAGCAGAATAGAATACATACTGCCTTATTATATCATAAGCTGGAGTTGATCCAGTGTCCTCTATATGCAAGGCCCTATAATAGGTGGGCCACATGCTCTCTTGTTCATGCAGGAAGGATGTGTCTGCCTGTTATGAAAAGCCCCAATTCAGTCTGAGTTATCAGGCTTAATCAGGAAAGAGAAAACTGAAAGCTTTCAGTAACTGCTCTAGTTTCTACTTTCTCCTCAACCTGCATGAGACTGATATGATAGGATACTCTTGACCTCTGGACTCTTTAATTGGAAGCCCATTTATTGACCATAGCAAGTAATAGTCCTAACTAGAGTTCCCTCCTGTCCCCTCCCCCATCCCTTCGTACAAAAGTAAGCTCTCTTTTTAGAAGGGATGGGCACACTCACAGTGGGTGTGTGGGAATGAATTCCCAGACCAACGATAGCCACTTAGCCATGACTGGGATCAATTGCCATGTGTCCTTGGAAGGCACAGAATTGTATGGCCTGGGCTCAGAAGGTCTTTTAGTGTCCAGGAGTCCCTCACCACTATAATGCCTTGTTTGATAATTTAACATATGATACTAATGGCTGGCATTGTGCTCAAGTATACCATAGCTGGCTCTCCCCTGTTTCTGGGTAACCTCTGGCGTGTTACTGTGACATTGACCACTACATGGAGGTTCTGCTGCAGGGCCTACCAGGCTTCCTGACTCAAGGAAGTCTGTCTCCCTTCAGTGGCCCCTTGGAGCTGTCCCGTCCCTGATGGAAACCATGTGACTCCTCTACTTCCAAACTTAGATTTAACCCTTAGGGTAAATATTTCAAGTGATTTTCCCCTATCTTTTATATGAAATATTTCCTTTTAATTTAACCTTAATATAATAAGGAGACATCACTTTTTAAAAAGGGGGTAGATGTCCTGGAGAAGGTAGAGAGGTGTGGTGAGGAGTTGACTTTTCTGGGAGCAGACAGGAGCCCATAGGAACAGGAAGGAAGGTAGATCACAGGTGTGGGCAGATGTGGTGATGGGAATAAGGAAGTCCTCTTCCATTGCTTTTGTATTTTTTTTAAAAGATGTGTATTCAGGGGCGCCTGGGTGGCTCAGTCGGTTAAGCGGCCGACTTTGGCTCAGGTCACGATCTCACGGTTCGTGAGTTTGAGCCCCGCGTCGGGCTCTGTGCTGACTGCTCAGAGCCTGGAGCCTGTTTCGGATTCTGTGTCTTCCTCTTCTCTGACCCTCCCCTGTTCATGCTCTGTCTCTCTCTGTCTCAAAAATAAATAAATGTTAAAAAAAATTAAAATAAAATAAAAAAAAGATGTTTATTCATTTTTGAGAGAGAGAGAGAGAGAGCAAGCGAGCATGAGCAGAGGAGGGGCAGATTGAGAAGGAGACAGAATCCAATGCAGGCTCCTGGCTCCAAGCCGTCAGCACAGAGCCCAACACAGGGCTCAAACCCACGAACTGCTAGATCATGACCTGAGCCGAAGCCAGACGCTTAACCGACTGAGCCACCCAGGAGCCCCTGCTTTTGTATCTAGTGGCGTAGGAAACAAGGTCACCAGCACAGTAAGGGTGGGAAAGATTTCAGGAAAAAGGAGAAATCAGGAGAGTGGGAAAGTAAATGCACAAGAGAAATGCCATATGAGGGCTGGGCAGCTGGAGGACCACTTATGGTTAGTGATTTGAATTCGAAGTGAGATCAGCCAGGCAGAGGTAATCTACCACTGCCCAGACGCTGTCTCCCGAATGGGCCAAATGGAAGACCTGGAAACATTCCAGAGAATTCCTAATGTGAGAGGTCAGCTCCTAAGAAGTTCTTGCTACCAGCTAGGGGCCAGTGGGGCTGGCCTGGGAACAGGCCACAGGGCTAGTGGTCTCTAAGATGCGAAGGACCAAGGTAGTAGTCTTCCAGCTTTAGGGTGGGTTGCTGGGTAGTGATTCTGTGTCAGGAGATGGTGTGTTCAACTTTAACGTCCTTCCTCAGTGCCTTATGCTGCCGTTGGGTTCCAGAGGACCTCTTAAGTGACCTTCCGTAATTCCTCCAAGATTGGCTTATGGGGTGACTGTATAGCACCCAGCCCCATCTCACATGAAACTCATCATAGTGGGTTATAACTCATTGTCTAAAGTCTGTTAGCCCTAAATAACAGAAGAGTTAAGAACTCGTCTAACTTTTGACCACTTTATCCCCAGTGCCTGGCAAAACACCTGAAAGATAGTAGGTGCTCATTAAATTTTGAATGCATGAATACATAAAAGAGGGTGGGTAGGCAAGCAGGCAGGCAGGATTAGACATGGAATCTCTGCTGCTATACCAGGGATATTCTGGGGGAGGGTGGCAAAGGTGGATCTGAACTCGTGTTAGCATCTATAGAAAATAATGCAACGCGGGGCAGCTGAGTGGCTCAGTTAAGCTTCAGACTTCACCTCAGGTCATGATCTCACCATTGAGAGTTCAAGTTCCACATTGGGCTCTGTGCTGACAGTTCAGAGCCTGGAGTCTGCTTCAGATTCTGTGTCCCCCTGTCTCTCTGCTCCTTCCCCGCTGGCTCTGTCTCTCAAAAATAAACATTAAAAAAGAAAGAAAGAAAATATAGCAATGCAAGCAGGGAGAGAGTGGTGGGAGCAGATGAACAGGGCTTTCAACAGAGCTGCTAAAACAAAGAAGACACACTGGGGGTTGCAGGAGAAGACCAGGAAGCCTGGGCTGTCAGTGGCTGCCATAGATGGGGATGAGGTGCCAATTTGGTGAGAATGTCAGAAGGGCAAGAATGAAGAAGGGTGGTCAGGAAAGAAGAGGAGAGGATTCCTGCGTTAACAGCTGAGGCAGGCTCTGGCTCACAGCTCTGCAGGGACAGGGTCCCTGCTGCTGGGAATCCACAGAGGGGCACAGCTGATGACCCACCTCCCCTCCCTGTTCCTTCTGGGAAAGAGGGAACCTCCCTTTGGACTTGCTTCATCCTCCCTACTTCCCACTCTAACTTTTGCACTTTGCAACCTCTGCATTTTCTTATTTGCAGCCATGCTTTCTCTTTCCTCCTGGCTTTTGTGCCCATGACTCTCCCAACTTAGGAAGCTATCTCCACCCTCAAACCTCCTTATGAGTTCAACTCCCTCTTGGTACTCAGATTTTGCTCAAGGGTGACATCCACTGTATGCTGCTTCCCAGCTTGAGTTGCTGTTGTTTCCATATTACTCCATTACACTCCACTTTACTTCCTTTAAAGCATGGATTGCAGTGTAACCCCTTGCTCCTTTCTCTGCCTCTATCACTGGACTAGAGAAACGGGATATGGTTGAACATTTCCCTAGTGGTCACTCAGGGGAATGAAGACTGCTTTGAATCAAAGAAAAGCAGAGAGGGAGGCAAACTGTAAGAGACTCTTAAATACAATGAACAAACTGAGGTTGCTGGAGGAGAGGTGGGTGGGGGGATGGGTTAAATGGGTGATGGGCACGAAGGAGGACGCTTTTCAGATGAGCGCTAGGTGTCATATGTAACAGATAAATCACAGGGTTCTACTCCTGAAGCCAAGACTACACTGTATGTTAACTAACTTGAATAATAATAAAAAAAAAAGAAACAGACTGTAAACTATAAAAAGCGTACTGATGGTTCCCAGAGGGGAGGGGGTAAGGGATGGGGATTAAAGTATGCACTTATCATAATGAAAAATAAAATAATTAAAAACAAAACAAAACAAAAACAAGAGAGAAGCCCTGAGAATCCCCTAACGTGTTTAATAAAACCATGTTCTTCTCTGTTGCCTGTATTTTTAGTTAGCAAATTCACATCAAGCAGGATTTTACTCGCTCTGAGTTAACTGCCATAATTTCTTTAAAAAAATATATACACATATATTTTACTAGTTAATAACATTTGTCACTTGGATACATGTGTTTTAGGAGCAACTTTGATCTACCTCTTGAGTCTAAGATTTTTGATTTATGTAAGCTGTGCCTTATCGATATGAGTAAGATCACTCAAATTGAAACTGATGTGTTTTGAATGGTTAAGAGAACTGTAATAGACAATTAGAATGTCTCAAGATATCTGATATAAAATCCCTGTAGATTTTGTTAAAAAGTGTTTTGAATTACCAGCTATAGTACATAGAGAGGAAAGTGCATAAAACACATATGTATGAGGAATGCTTATAATAAATAATTATAAAGCGAATCCATGAAACCACCCCCTCACATAAAGAAGAGAAAACCATAAGAAGTAGCCAGCACCTAAGAAGTCCCTCAGGGAGCCCTTCCCAATCACACTCCCTCCTCCCCAATGAGAAGGAGCCAGGAGCCTCACTTTTCCTTGCCTTTCTGTGTGGTTCTACCACTGGTGTAGGCATCCCTAAATGATATGGTTGAGTTTAGTTCAAATTGAATTTGAGTGTTGGAGAAATGCAATCCTACCATATATACTCTATTGTGTCTTCAGTTCAGCATTATTTTTGTAATAACCATGTTGTTCAATTAGCCCTGGGGTTGGTGGCTTTCATTGCTGTTTGGTATTTCACTGTATAATAAACCACAAGTTATTTCTCCAAACAGCCAAATTTTGGCTTTATGAAGCCTTTTGACTGTATTTTCATTTTTCTAGCTCATTAATTACTGTTCTTAGCTTTAGTATTACTGTTCATCTATTTTCTTTGGGTTTAATTTGCTGTTCCTTTCCTAACTTCTTAATATAGATAACTTAGCTCATTAAACTCAGCCTTTCTTTTCGAATATCTGTATTTAAGAGTATAAATTTCTCTTTAAGCAGTATTTTAGCTGCATCTAACAAATTATGGTATGCTTTGTTTAAAAATATTTCATAATGTCTTTTGTGATTGCTGGTTTGACCAGTAGATTATTTATAAACATATTTTAAAATTTACAAACATATGAGGAATTTCTGATTTTTTTCTTATTGACTCTTAGCTTAATTGCCTTGAGGTCAGAGAATATCCTCTGTGCGGTTCAATACTTTGAAAGTAAGATTTGCCATACGATCCTTTACCTAGCCAGTTCCTACAAATGTTTCATGTGCTTAAAAAAGTATGTGTATTTTGATATTGATGGGTACAGTGTCTTTTATGTAATCTTTAGGTAGAATACATGTACACACATACTATCTATGTATCGATTGATCTGTCTCATGGATTGACCCTTTGTCCTTATGAAATAGATCCTGTTTTACTTTAAGTAATGCTCTTTTGTTTTTCTTTAAACTCTATTTTGTCTGATAGTAGTTTAGTGACAGGAATTCTTTTTGGTTAGTGTTGGCATAGTATATCCTTATCCATCCTTTAAAAAATTTTTTTTAATGTTTATTTTTTATTTTTTTTGAGAGAGACAAAACTCTTTTTAAGGTTTTAAAGTATATTCTGTCCAGCTTTTAAGGTATAACTACGTTGCATTTTAAAAATATTATAGCTGTACTGCATTATGTGAGCGGGGGAGGGGCAGAGAGAGAGGGAGACAGAATCCAAAGCAGGCGCCAGGCTCTGAGCTCTCAGCACAGAGCCCGACAGGGAGCTCGAACTCACAAACTCATGATCTGAGCTGAAGTTGGGCACTTAACCAACTGAGCCACCCAAACACACTTTTAATCTTTATCCTTTAACTGGAATATTTAATTCATTTATATTTAATGATAACTAATTTTATATTTAGGTTAAACAAACCATGATGTTTTGTGTTTTCTATTTGTCTGGCTCATTATGGCTTTCTCTTCTTTTTCATCTTCTGTTCTTACCATTAAAAAAGTGTTTATTTTGAGATAGAGCACACGCATGCATGTGCATGTAAGCAGGGGAGGGGCAGAGAGAGGGAGAGAGAGAGACAGAATGAATGAATTCCCAGCAGGTTCCATGCTGTCAGTGCAGAGCCTGACACCAGGCTTGATCCCACTACTGTAAGATCGTGACCTGATCTGAAATCAAGACTTGGATCCTTGACCAACTGAGCCACCCAGGAGTCCCCTGTTTTTACCACTTTTTCCCTCAATTTGTCTTTCTGTGTTGTATTGTGGATTTCTCTTCACAGATATCTATAGTCAACTGATTTTTCTTTAGTTATAATGTGCTATATAGAACCTATCAATTGCATTTTTAATTTCTATTGTTACATTTTTCTGGTTTTAGAATTTCTATGGAGTTCTTTTTCAAACTGGCTATGTCACTTTTTATAGTTTCCAATTCCCTGTTCAGATTTTCAGACCTGGCATTTATTTCTTTAAATATAATAATCATTATTTTTTTACAGCCTATGTCTGATAAGTTAAATGTCTGAAGTCTCAATAGGTCTGTTTCTATGGTCTGTCTATTCTATTTGTGTAGATCTTGCTCATGGTGCTTCATTTCCTTGTATGACTGGTTATATTTGATTATGCACTGGGCATTGTATTTAAAAATTATCGTAGGAGTATTTTGAAGCCTAAGGTGATAGGCTTTAAAGAGAGTATTTTAATTGGCTTTTACCAGATACATGGTGGGGACTACCATTTGGGCCAGTTTAACCCAAGTTCAAGGCTTGTAATTTCCTGGACCATCCAGATAAGGTAAGGCCTGCACCACAAGTCCAGGAATGAGCTGGTTTTCTTGTAGTTTACCCTTTCTTACCTTTAGGGTAGAGTTATATGGGATCTCAGTTTAAAGCAGAAACTATTTTGTCTTTGTCTCATCTTTGGTGGGCATGGGTTTCTATAACCTGACTTTCTGATATCACCCAAACTGCACTTGCATTTTATAGCATTCTTTTGAATCAGCAGATACCTTAGGGTGACCTGGGCTTCCTTCTTGGGGCTCTCATCTTCTCAGAAGAGTTTATCTGATATTTTCTCATGGGGTTCTTGGCTCTTTTTAAGATTTTAAAAATAATCTGTCCAGCTTTTTAAGGTATAACTACATTGCATTTTAAAAGTACATTATAGCTGTACTGCATAAAAGTATAATTTTGATGTTCTGATTTTACATCCTGCATGTTACATGACCTTTAGGAGAAATGCATCTTTCTGGATTTTAAGTTTGTTCCATCTTTTAGGTTCAATAATTAAGACATGATTTGCTTCATTGCCTTGCAAGGAGACCAAATGTGGCACTTTGCCATTTCTGTGTTCCTGATAGAATTATACGGACATAATCTTCTTCTAATAGTATTGTTTGACTTAGTGGTGGCTAGCTCTCTATTAATATTTGGGGGTCTTAATTGGTGATTAGATCAACAGGAAACCAAGAAACAAAGGTAATACTTTCAACTATGATGTATAATGATGAGGTAAGTTATGATCTCACTAGCTTTTTTGGTTTATTTAGGAAATAAAATACAGATATCAACTTAAGAGAAAGAGAGCATAACTTTTAAAAACTAGAAAAAGAGTTATACACGTTTGTATAGTCTCTGATATTATGTTTAAAATATTTTATTGTAGTTCTTAGATTCTTGCCCATCACAGATTTTTAATATCAAACTCCTGGAAAACAAGCTTTCTTTTTAATACTCTGGTACTACCTAGGTATAATATACTTGTGTTATTATTTTTTTTTATTAAAGGCAGTGTCTATGTGTAAAAAGTATCTTTCATACCTACTCTCAAAGTGTGTTTTCATTTACTTATAAAGCTCAGTTTTTGTTTTGTTTTGTTTTTTGTTTTGTTTGCCTTTGGTTGCAAAGGCTTTGCCTTTAGTGAGCATATCAGCCTGCTCTTTGCCTCCTACTCAAACCCTTGATTACTGATGAAAACAATAACTCTGGTTAGCCCAGAGATTTGGCCAAATGTAGTTACTATGCATTAAATGATGAGGTAGCCCTAACCTGTCTCTTAAAACCAAGTTGCTCACACCTTGCTCTTCACTCAGAATGCCTCTTTCATGGCCTGCTGTGTCGTCCTGATGTTTGTGCTCTCCTACAGAAGGGAGAAGGAGCAAGTCTGGCCTGGCCAGCTCACTGTGCATGCTGTGCAGTAAGAGTGAGTGTCAGAGATGAGCCCTGAATACCCTTCAGTGAGTCGTCTCCGTATGGCCCCGCTGACTGGTTTTGGATCTGGCTAATCTTTAGTCAGTGTTCTCCTCACCCCTAATTTGTGAGTCAGAGCCTAAATCCCACAGACATGAAGGCAATAGAATAGCAGAGTCTGTGTTTGCAGGGTACAAATTAGCATCAGATCTGGTGCTAATGGAGATGGGAAGAAGAAAATGAGTAGAAACAACACATAACACTTGGCTTCAAACCTACATTGAACTCCTTTCTCCCAAAGATCTTTTTTTTTTTTAATTTTTTAAACGTTTTTTATTTATTTTTGAGACGGGGAGAGACAGAGCATGAACAGGGGAGGGTCAGAGAGAGGAAGATACAGAATCCGAAACAGGCTCCAGGCTCTGAGCTGTCAGCACAGAGCCCGACGCAGGGCTCGAACTCACGGATGGCGAGATCATGACCTGAGCCGAAGTTGGACGCTTAACAGACAGAGCCACCCAGGCGCCCCCTCCCAAAGATCTTTATGTTCATTGTAGATGTTCTTGAGCTGTCAGATAAATAACTGTGGAGTGTATCACAATGGGCTGATTCCAAACTCCCTTTACCACCCTTCTGTAGGTGGCCTGCTATGCGGCTGTGATACCCATGGTGGCCTTGGCCACCTGGCCAGGACAGCACTGACCATCACCATTCAGAGGGCCTGGATTGTGAGCCTCACAGGTGACAACAGAGGCCACCTGGCTGGTGAGCTGGGTCACCCTGGGCATCACGGTCCTCTAATCAGTTGAGAAATAGACCTGGCTTAGTGAACAGAATTGATGAGTCAGTTAGGGCTCTGAGAGGGGCAGTAAGTAGCCCTTAACAGAAATGTATCTAGAGACAAACAGACCTAGATTTGAGTCCAGGTAAAACCAACTATGGCTCTTACCAGCTGCATTTACTTAGCTTCTCCAGACTCTACTTTCCTCATGTGTAGAATGGGAGAAATAGACCTGATGCCCACATCCCCTGCCTGCTCGGTTTGGAGAAGAATTCTGTGAGATAAAGGATTTGTAAGGCACTTAGTAGTATATCTGCGCAACAGGAAGAAATGGATAACATTGTTATTACCAAAAAGATATATAAACTGTACTTTCAGGAAGGAGAGAAGCCCCTCAGAATACATAACAGAAGTTCCATGGCAATTTTAGACATGGAAAATAAGTGAATTAAAAATTTTCTTAATTCTGGCCAGTGATAAGCTTCTACTCCCGCCCCCAGAAAAATTCATCCCCAAATCTGACTGTTGATTATCACTTATCACTGACAGTGAGAGGTAGAATTTTTTTCAACAATGGAGCTAAATGGAAGAATCTGGCATCATCTTTGTTTTTTCTTCCGTTTATAAAACTTGGATCATTCACATTGTGATATATTCAAATTGCCAACTTAAAGCTGGAGATCTTGTCCAACCCTCTATTTGTGTGATTGGTACGCTCTGCTAAAAAACGTTTGGAGTTGGTAGCCAAGATAAAGGAAGCTCTCATGGAGAAGTCTATTAAAATATACTCCTTATAAAGAGTAGAAGCCCCTTAAATCATGTTTTCATGGATGTACTGTGGCTTCAATAACACCACCCAAAACACAACGGCTATGTGGGTAAAAGCCAGTTGACATGGTGTTGAAATTGCCCTCTGTCTCTGGGGAAGAGAAAATCTTCCTAGCCTCTGTTAATTAATTTCCAAGAAATCTAAAGTAAAATGCAGATTGCAGCTCGAGGTTCACTATGATTTTTTAAGCAATCCCATGAATATGTTCTTCAGTGGTTGTGGAATAGTTAAGAGAGTAAGTTTTGGAGTCAGACTGCCTGGGTTTGACTCTCAGCTCCCCCACTCACCTTCTCTGTGACCCTGAGCAAATAAGCTCACGTCTTTGCGCCCCTACTTCCTAATTTGTGGACGGCAGCTATTGTCAACCTCTTAGGGTTGTTGTGAGGGTTACGTGAGCCGGATATCTGGAGAAGGCTTAGAACTAGGCACCTGGCACTGAGAAGCTTTGGTCATTCGGTCCTTCATCCTCCTCTCCTCATTAGCATGTTGTCGTAATAACATTACGACTAGTTAATATTGTTGGGGTTAAGATGGCAGGATGTGATAGAAAAGAGAAGACAGGAGACAGGAGTTGGAATAATTAGCTCTGAGTAACCTTGTCCTCAGCTTATTCATCTATTAACTGTTCAAATTCAATAGGACTGATCTTGAAGGTTTTTTTTTTTTTTTCAGGTTGAAAATCCTATGATTTAAAAAAAAAAAAAAAAAAGAAAATCCTATGGCGAATTCATTGTTAGACTGAAAGGGATCTTTTCTGTTTTGACCGCAGTTCACCCAGGGCAAGGCTGACATATCTGGCAAATGCACGACGTTACGTTCACCAGGAGGAAGGACTCTGCCACTGAGTCGCAATGTTCCTTTCCCCTCACTTACAGGGATGAATGCAGTGGTCCGGTGGCTGGACCAGATCATCAATATATTTGTTCTCCTGTCCGTGGGCCAGGTGATGACATGGGCATCTCATGTGATCAATTGAGGTTTCATTCTTGGATGGAACTTGCTTTCACTTCTTGTGGAGTTTCTATTTCGGTCCAGGATTTATCAACTAGTTCCCCATTTGGTTGTAAAAACCCAGCGACAAGCAGAGGGGTGCTTCCAAAAAAGGCAACAGGAGGCTGTGAATATTCAAGGTAATATAAACTCAGAGACAGCTCTCGTTCTTCTTTTCACCTTTATGTCAGTGTTTCATTTCTTCTTTCCAGAGCTTATGTCTGATTATAATCTCCACATTCTGTCTGCAAATGTGTCTAGAAACAGTGAAAAAATGAGAAGGTTCCAACTGTGCCTTTGGTCATATAGTTCATATGGCTGATTTCATTGGTGGGGCAGGTGGGGCTGTCAGGTGCAGTTACACAGGTTTTACACTGCCCAATTCCAGGAGCTGTTTTTAGAGAGACTACAATGTGAGTAGCACTCCCATGGGACTGTGGGGTATTCAACCTGCACAACCTATTTCATGGTCCTGGGGGCAAATTACTTCTCCCTTTCTCACTCATAATCTTCCTTAAAGATGCTAAGTTTGAAAGACAACCATCTCAGTGAGTATGGACTGGTCTTTGGGTCAAAAGAATATAATGAATGAACCATCTCTGCTATCAGCAGTGTTTTTTCAATCAGAGATTCCCTAACATTAGGGTGAGGATGGGAGGAAGGAGACCTGCCAATGAATATGACCTCAAGATAAGAACTCTCCTGCCTGCTGACAGTGGTACCCATTTGCCTGTCATAACACCAGGCCTTACTTGTGACATCAGTTTCTTTTTCTGCGCTTCTTTTTCTGCACCTTTTCTCTCAAGTTGTTTTGCAATTGAAGCCCACCAGATCTCACTGTCTGAATAAAACATATGTATTTATAGAGGTAGATAGATATACACAAATAGATAAATAGTACGATATCTTTCCATCTGTCACTTTTAGCTGTGTAACCATGCAGAGTCATTCTACTCAGACTCCCTGTCTCACTATCTGTACAGTAACGATAACAATAGCAGAACTGATTGCAGGAATGCTGTGATAGAAAGATTTCCTATGCAAAGCCCCGTTTTACTCCCTAGCATCTAGTAAAACAAGTTGATAGCTGTTTTTCATCATTGTTATTATTATTATTAGTTTTTTTTTTTTTCAAAGTTGCTCTGGCAATAATTTCTTTTCTATAACCAAGAGCTTCCCCATCCCCATAGTTCCTGGGCTAGAATGGATTGGCCTCACCCTCTCTCCTTCCTTCACAGACCTATTTGACTTCTGTTGTGTTTCTTTTCTTTTCTTTTCTTTTCTTTTCTTTTCTTTTCTTTTCTTTTCTTTTCTTTTTTCTTTTTTTTCCAGAGCTTGTCTTAATTTGTGCTAAACACCTCTCAGGATAATGTCTTTTCAATCTGCTTATAGTCATTGCCTGTTCCATCCTGGAAGACTGAAAGCTATTATCATTTGCTTTTTCTAAGTATTTGTTTCTTCAGAAAAATAACCAAAGAAAATATCCATCACTATTTTTAAGAGTTTATTACCATGTTTCAAGCATGTGAAAATGTGTCTTTCATGCTTTGCTATAATTTCTCTCCTGTCAGTGGCCACCTTCCTGACTTCACTGTGTGTCTTGATTTGGGTTCTTTCAAAAGCAATTATTGAGAGGAGGAACTCAGGGTGGAAAGTAATCTTTTTGGAAGGTGACCCTAGGAAGCATGGAGGGGGGATGGGAAATGAGACAGGGAAGGGAAGACAGCTGATAAAGAATGTGTTGATGGACAGGTTACTGCCACTGGGGCTCAGTCTTGTTTGGTTTCTGGGACACACTGTGTAGGATTTACCTCAGGATTGTCCCACCAAGGGCCAGGGAAACTGGTGTGTTTCTCCAAGTGGTGTCATTTATTAGTGGAGGGTTGTTCCCAGAGGTATGATGTCTGGGCACCTACAGCCTGCCCTTGTGTTTCTGAGGCTGGAGAGAGACTCTTCATTAGAAAGACATGAGTGCTTGGGATAGGAAGCCATTGTTGCACATAGGAATTGTGCAACAACGAAGAGGATGTGGTTGGGGACGGGCCGAGGGCATTTGGGCAGGGCACCAATGTAAAGCTTATTGGATTTTATTTTGGGTAAAAAAGACTCTTGGGAAATCATTGATGGATTCATCAACAAGCCCAAAACTTTGGGAACACTGAAGGTCCACGAGTCTACCCCTGCAGGACAACAGGCCTCAACTACCGGCTTTCCTCTCTGCCTCCAAAATGCACGAAGGCTGCTGTGCATGTGCCAGGAGGGATGGGACGCATACTGCAGCCGGACTTTCTTCTTGGCTGGCTTGGGCTTGGACTTCCTCCACATGATGGTGCTGGGATTCAACTGCATTACCACCGGCTATGTCTACACCCAAGGGATTGTAGACTCCCTGCTTAGCATCCTCAGGGCCCTTTCAGCTTTATCTGGCCTGCCGGGCACAATGGTCTTCAGCAGGTTCAGGGGCACTATGGCTTGATCAGCACAGGAATCACATCCAGCTGGCCCCAGGTAGGCTGTCTGACACTGCGTCTTCTTTGTCTTTGCTACCGGAAGTCCTTTAGGTCTGACTGTTTTCTCACTTTCCCTAAGCCAGAATTCTTCTTCCAACCACGAGTTGCTAAAAGAGGATGAGGTACGTGTTTATTTCTTTGGAAGAAACATGAACCAGCCTATCCTTCTGGACTGCTCCTCCATCCATTGAACCAAATCACATTTCTGTTTGAAGGCAGGCAGGACCTGGAGCACTGAGTCTTACATCTCCACCATGTCGTTACTCTAGGGTATGATCCTGACAAGAATCGGTGAGGATGGGTCATGTGTGACATGGGATTCTGCAGACTGTGATGATGTTGAGGAATCTTAGAGGCATTTGATGGTTTCACCACTGTGCACTGTAAGTCTTTATCATTCATTCACCTAGAACATGTTACATGGAAAGAGCTGTCCTAGACACTGGAGATACTAGCGTGGTTTCATCAGACAAAGTCTTAGCCCCACGGAGCATACACTCTGGATGGGAGGCCATTGAGTAAATAGTTAACTACAGTCAACAATATGAAGTGATCGGAGCTATGTTGGGGGGAGGGCAGAAGATTGAGGACATATGGGAGGGACACCAAACCTGGTCTTTGGAGTTAGAGAAGCCTTCCTAGAGGGAGGCACAACTGAGAGACCCCTGAAGAACACGCTGGACAGGTGACATGGAGAAGAAAGAGTGCTCTAGACCAGACAGGCAGTTGTACAGTTGCACAAAGGCTTTTTGAAATGTGAAGACACGGAAATTTGGGGAAGTGAAAGCTATTTCCTAGCTGTCAAGCACATAAATGCTACAGATGGCATCTACATGAAAGGAGGATTTTGATCTGGATCCTTCTCCATGGAGCTGGGGTGGAGGGACAGGAAAGAGGGCAGCTTGGTGGAGTTCAAACCTTCCTTAGCTGCCTAGGGGAGTGGAGGGGAATCCTTTCCCAGGACAAGGTGCCTAACTTTGAGGCTCTACAAGCTTGCCTGCTCTAAGAAGCTGGTCTTGGAACTTTGCCACCAACCACATGCTGTTCATATGTGGCAGTGAGAACTTACCTAATTTGGTAAGGGTGTTTAGATTAAAAAAAAAATTTTTTTTAATGTTTATTCATTTTTGAGAGAGAGAGAGAGACAGACCATGACCGGGAAGAGGCAGAGAGGGAGACGCAGAATCCAAAGCAGGGTACAGGGTCTGAGTTGTCAGCACAGAGCCCGATGTGGGGCTCTAACTCACGAACTGCGAAATTGTGACCTGAGCCAAAGTTGGAAACTCAACCGACTAAGCCTCCCAGGTGCCCTTAAATTTTTATTAAAGTTTGATCAGTTGATGCATGGTGACTCCATCAGTGACATGTTGGGATCAGCAGTGATGGCAATGGAAATAGCTTAACAGCATAAGGTGTTTAGACCCAGCGATTAGACCTGCAGATTCCCAGCCTGGGCAGAATCTGGGCCTTGCTCTTAGACATGGGATCCCTGTTTCCACCCAAGCCTTGTTCTATCCCCCAAATCCAGAGTCATCACCTTCAAATCCCCTCCCTGAGGTTGCAGCCCAGAAACAGTGGATTCCTCAAGCAGGTCAGAAATGCAAGGAGTGGAACGTGTGGTAGTGGGTGGTGGAAGGTGTGGATCGAAAACCAAATCTATCTTCTTCATTCATTCAACAAACCTCATCTGCTAACTCTAGGTCCTAAGTTTCGGTAAGGTCCCTGACCTCTAGGGACTCAGAGCTTTACCTTCTCACCTCTGGAGCCACAGTGGAGTGAGAGCATGGGCTGGGGGATATTTGCATTATTTTTGCCAGGGAGACCCAGAAACCCTTGGTCCACAGAAGCTTTGGAACACTGGGAGAGGGGAAATGAGGTTTTTGTAGATCGGATTCAAGAGATTATAGAACCATGGGCTAGCCTGGGAACCTCATTCCTCTGATGTAAAATATGTGTGTGAGAAAGAAATTGTGTTCCTAATTCTAAATGACTGATTAGAAACCTGTTCATTCATCTGGAGTTTACCTAACCTCTAAAATATTTTAAGGGGGACAGTGCCTGAGCAGCTCAGTCAAGTTAACTGTCTGACTTTGGCTCAGGTCATGATCTCATGGTTCGTGGGTTCAAGCCCATGTTAGGCTCTGTGCTGATAGCTCAGAGCCTGGAGCCTGCTTCAGATTCTGTGTCTCCCTCTCTCTCTGCCCCTCCCCTCCTCACACTGTCTCTCTCTGTCTCAAAAATAAACACTAAAAATTTTTTTTAAAAAGATATTTTAAGTGAAGTACCTGACAAGTAGATTATTTTTTTTTAGTAGGGCATTTGGCTTGCACTTTTAGCCTTTAATTGCATGAACTACTGAAAGCAGATTGGCCATTTAAGATTTAGGCAATCCACATTGTGAAAATAAACTAGTTCGAAGGGGGGGGGGGTGGAGTGAAGTCCACTTGACTCTTCCTGAATCAAAGGAAATGATCACATTTGGAGAATGTGAAATATAATCAGAAATGCCTGTAATCTAGAGAGGCAGCATGACAGAAGCTTCCGGCTTTTCTCTACTGCAATAGTGGTTCTTTTTTTTTTTTAATTCTTTAATGTTTATTTTTTTTTTATTTATATATGAAATTTATTGTCAAATTGGTTTCCATACAACACCCAGTGCTCATCCCAAAAGGTGCCCTCCTCAATACCCATCACCCACCCTCCCCTCCCTCCCACCCCCCATCAACCCTCAGTTTGCTCTCAGTTCTCAACAGTCTCTTATGCTTTGGCTCTCTCCCACTCTAACCTCTTTTTTTTTTTCCTTCCCCTCCCCCATGGGTTCCTGTTAAGTTTCTCAGGATCCACATAAGAGTGAAACCATATGGTATCTGTCTTTCTCTGTAGGGCTTATTTCACTTAGCATCACACTCTCCAGTTCCATCCACGTTGCTACAAAAGGCCATATTTCATTTTTTCTCATTGCCACGTAGTATTCCATAGTGTATATAAACCACAATTTCTTTATCCATTCATCAGTTGATGGACATTTAGGCTCTTTCCATAATTTGGCTATTGTTGAGAGTGCTGCTATGAACATTGGGGTACAAGTGCCCCTATGCATCAGTACTCCTGTGTCCCTTGGATAAATTCCTAGCAGTGCTATTGCTGGGTCATAGGGTAGGTCTATTTTTAATTTTCTGAGGAACCTCCACACTGCTTTCCAGAGCGGCTGCACCAATTTGCATTCCCACCAACAGCGCAAGAGGGTTCCCGTTTCTCCACATCCTCGCCAGCATCTATAGTCTCCTGATTTGTTCATTTTGGCCACTCTGACTGGCGTGAGGTGATATCTGAGTGTGGTTTTGATTTGTATTTCCCTGATAAGGAGCGACGCTGAACATCTTTTCATGTGCCTGTTGGCCATCCGGATGTCTTCTTTAGAGAAGTGTCTATTCATGTTTTCTGCCCATTTCTTCACTGGGTTATTTGCTTTTCGGGTGTGGAGTTTGGTGAGCTCTTTATAGATTTTGGATACTAGCCCTTTGTCCGATATGTCATTTGCAAATATCTTTTCCCATTCCGTTGGTTGCCTTTTAGTTTTGTTGGTTGTTTCCTTTGCTGTGCAGAAGCTTTTTATCTTCATAAGGTCCCAGTAATTCACTTTTGCTTTTAATTCCCTTGCCTTTGGGGATGTGTCGAGTAAGAGATTGCTACGGCTGAGGTCTGAGAGGTCTTTTCCTGCTTTCTCCTCTAGGGTTTTGATGGTTTCCTGTCTCACATTGAGGTCCTTGATCCATTTTGAGTTCATTTTTGTGAATGGTGTGAGAAAGTGGTCTAGTTTCAACCTTCTGCATGTTGCTGTCCAGTTCTCCCAGCACCATTTGTTAAAGAGACTGTCTTTTTTCCATTGGATGTTCTTTCCTGCTTTGTCAAAGATGAGTTGGCCATATGTTTGTGGGTCTAGTTCTGGGGTTTCTATTCTATTCCATTGGTCTATGTGTCTGTTTTTGTGCCAATACCATGCTGTCTTGATGATGACAGCTTTGTAGTAGAGGCTAAAGTCTGGGATTGTGATGCCTCCTGCTTTGGTCTTCTTCTTCAAAATTACTTTGGCTATTCGGGGCCTTTTGTGGTTCCATATGAATTTTAGGATTGCTTGTTCTAGTTTTGAGAAGAATGCTGGTGCAATTTTGATTGGGATTGCATTGAATGTGTAGATAGCTTTGGGTAGTATTGACATTTTGACAATATTTATTCTTCCAATCCATGAGCAGGGAATGTCTTTCCATTTCTTTAAATCTTCTTCAATTACCTTCATAAGCTTTCTATAGTTTTCAGCATACAGATCCTTTACATCTTTGGTTAGATTTATTCCTAGGTATTTTATGCTTCTTGGTGCAATTGTGAATGGGATCAGTTTCTTTATTTGTCTTTCTGTTGCTTCATTGTTAGTGTATAAGAATGCAACTGATTTCTGTACATTGATTTTGTATCCTGCAACTTTGCTGAATTCATGTATCAGTTCTAGCAGACTTTTGGTGGAGTCTATCGGATTTTCCATGTATAATATCATGTCATCTGCAAAAAGCGAAAGCTTGACTTCATCTTTGCCAATTTTGATGCCTTTGATTTCCTTTTGTTGTCTGATTGCTGATGCTAGAACTTCCAGCACTATGTTAAACAACAGCGGTGAGAGTGGGCATCCCTGTCGTGTTCCTGATCTCAGGGAAAAAGCTCTCAGTTTTTCCCCGTTAAGGATGATGTTAGCTGTGGGCTTTTCATAAATGGCTTTTATGATCTTTAAGTATGTTCCTTCTATCCCGACTTTCTCAAGGGTTTTTATTAAGAAAGGGTGCTGGATTTTGTCAAAGGCCTTTTCTGCATCGATTGACAGGATCATATGGTTTTTCTCCTTTTTTTTGTTAATGTGATGTATCACGTTGATTGATTTGCGAATGTTGAACCAGCCCTGCATCCCAGGAATGAATCCCACTTGATCATGGTGAATAATTCTTTTTATATGCCGTTGAATTCGATTTGCTAGTATCTTATTGAGAATTTTGGCATCCATATTCATCAGGGATATTGGCCTGTAGTTCTCTTTTTTTACTGGGTCTCTGTCTGGTTTAGGAATCAAAGTAATACTGGCTTCATAGAATGAGTCTGGAAGTTTTCCTTCCCTTTCTATTTCTTGGAATAGCTTGAGAAGGATAGGTATTATCTCTGCTTTAAACGTCTGGTAGAACTCTCCTGGGAAGCCATCTGGTCCTGGACTCTTATTTGTTGGGAGATTTTTGATAACCGATTCAATTTTTTCGCTGGTTATGGGTCTGTTCAAGCTTTCTATTTCCTCCTGATTGAGTTTTGGAAGAGTGTGGGTGTTCAGGAATTTGTCCATTTCTTCCAGGTTGTCCAATTTGTTGGCATATAATTTTTCATAGTATTCCCTGATAATTGTTTGTATCTCTGAGGGATTGTTTGTCATAATTCCATTTTCATTCATGATTTTATCTATTTGGGTCATCTCCCGTTTCTTTTTGAGAAGCCTGGCTAGAGGTTTGTCAATTTTGTTTATTTTTTCAAAAAACCAACTCTTGGTTTCGTTGATCTGCTCTACAGTTTTTTTAGATTCTATATTGTTTATTTCTGCTCTGATCTTTATTATTTCTCTTCTTCTGCTGGGTTTAGGCTGCCTTTGCTGTTCTGCTTCTATTTCCTTTAGGTGTGCTGTTAGATTTTGTATTTGGGATTTTTCTTGTTTCTTGAGATAGGCCTGGATTGCAATGTATTTTCCTCTCAGGACTGCTTTTGCTGCGTCCCAAAGCGTTTGGATTGTTGTATTTTCATTTTCGTTTGTTTCCATATATTTTTTAATTTCTTCTCTAATTGCCTGGTTGACCCATTCATTCGTTAGTAGGGTGTTCTTTAACCTCCATGCTTTTGGAGGTTTCCCAGACTTTTATCTGTGGTTGATTTCAAGCTTCATAGCATTGTGGTCTGAAAGTATGCATGGTATGATTTCAATTCTTGTAAACTTATGAAGGGCTGTTTTGTGACCCAGTATATGATCTATCTTGGAGAATGTTCCATGTGCACTCGAGAAGAAAGTATATTCTGTTGCTTTGGGATGCAGAGTTCTAAATATATCTGTCCAGTCCATCTGATCCAATGTCTCATTCAGGGCCCTTGTTTCTTTATTGACCGTGTGTCTAGATGATCTATCCATTTCTGTAAGTGGGGTGTTAAAGTCCCCTGCAATGACCACATTCTTATCAATAAGGTTGCTTGTGTTTATGAGTAGTTGTTTTATATATTTGGGCGCTCCGGTATTCGGCGCATAGACATTTATAATTGTTAGCTCTTCCTGATGGATAGACCCTGTCACTATTATATAATGTCCTTCTTCATCTCTTGTTACAGCCTTTAATTTAAAGTCTAGTTTGTCTGATATAAGTATGGCTACTCCAGCTTTCTTTTGGCTTCCAGTAGCATGATAAATAGTTCTCCATCCCCTCACTCTCAATCTAAAGGTGTCCTCAGGTCTAAAATGAGTCTCTTGTAGACAGCAAATAGATGGGTCTTGTTTTTTTATACATTCTGATACCCTATGTCTTTTGGTTGGCGCATTTAATCCATTTACATTCAGTGTTATTATAGAAAGATATGGGTTTAGAGTCATTGTGATGTCTGTATGTTTTATGCTTGTAGTGATGTCTCTGGTACTTTGTCTCACAGGGTCCCCCTTAGGATCTCTTGTAGGGCTGGTTTAGTGGTGACAAATTCCTTCAGTTTTTGTTTGTTTGGGAAGACCTTTATCTCTCCTTCTATTCTAAATGACAGTCTTGCTGGATAAAGGATTCTCGGCTGCATATTTTTTCTGTCTAGCACACTGAAAATCTCGTGCCAACTCTTTCTGGCCTGCCAAGTTTCAAAAGAGAGATCAGTCACGAGTCTTATAGGTCTCCCTTTATATGTGAGGGCACGTTTACCCCTTGCTGCTTTCAGAATTTTCTCTTTATCCTTGTATTTTGCCAGTTTCACTATGATATGTCGTGCAGAAGTTGGATTCAAGGTACGTCTGAAGGGAGTTCTCTGTGCCTCTTGGATTTCAATGCCTTTTTCCTTCCCCACTTCAGGGAAGTTCTCAGCTATTATTTCTTCAAGTACCCCTTCAGCACCTTTCCCTCTCTCTTCCTCCTCTGGGATACCAATTATGTGTATATTATTTCTTTTTAGTGTATCACTTAGTTCTCTAATTTTCCCCTCATACTCCTGGATTTTTTTATCTCTCTTTTTCTCAGCTTCCTCTTTTTCCATAACTTTATCTTCTAGTTCACCTATTCTCTCCTCTGCCTCTTCAATCCGAGCCGTGGTGGTTTCCATTTTGTTATGCATTTCGTTTAAAGCGTTTTTCAGCTCCTCGTGACTGTTCCTTAGTCCCTTGATCTCTGTAGCAAGAGATTCTCTGCTGTCCTCTATACTGTTTTCAAGCCCAGCGATTAATTTTATGACTATTATTCTCAATTCACTTTCTGTTATATTATTTAAATCCTTTTTGATCAGCTCATTAGCTGTTGTTATTTCCTGGAGATTCTTCTGAGGGGAATTCTTCTGCTTGGTCATTTTGGATAGTCCCTGGCGTGGTGAGGACCTGCAGGGCACTTCCCCTGTGCTGTGGTGTATAACTGGAGTTGGTGGGCGGAGCCGCAGTCAGACCTGATGTCTGCCCCCAGCCCACCGATGGGGCCACAGTCAGACTGGTGCGTGCCTTCTCTTCCCCTCTCCTAGGGGCGGGATTCACTGTGGGGTGGGGTGGCCTGTCTGGGCTACTTGCACACTGCCAGGCTTGTGATGCTGGGGATCTGGCGTCTTAGCTGGGGTGGGTAGGCAAGGTGCGCAGGGGCAGGAGGGGCAGGCTTAGCTTGCTTCTCCTTAGGTGATCCACTTCAGGAGGGGCCCTGTGGCAGCAGGAGGGAGTCAGATCCGCTGCCGGAGGTTTGGCTCCGCAGAAGCGCAGAGTTGGGTGTTTGCGCGGAGCGAGCAAGTTCCCTGGCAGGAACTGGTTCTCTTTGGGATTTTGGCTGGGGGATGGGCGGGGAAGATGGCGCTGGCGAGCGCCTTTGTTCCCCACCAAACTGAGCTCTGTCGTCCGGGGGCTCAGCAGCTTTCCTTCCCTTTGTCCTCCAGCCTTCCGGCTTTCTGAGCAGAGCTGTTAACTTATGACCTCCCAGCCGCTAAGTCGCGCTTGCTGTCGGAACATAGTCCGTCAGGCCCCTCCGCTTTTTGCAAGCCAGACTTGGGGGCTCTGCTTGGCCGGCGAGCCGCCCCTCCGCCCCGGCTCCCTCCCGCCAGTCCGTGGAGCGCGCACCGCCTCGCCGCCCTTCCTACCCTCTTCCGTGGGCCTCTCGTCTGCGCTTGGCTCCGGCGACTCCGTTCTGCTAATCCTCTGGTGGTTTTCTGGGTTATTTAGGCAGGTGTAGGTGGAATCTAAGTGATCAGCAGGACGCGCGGTGAGCCCAGCGTCCTCCTACGCCGCCATCTTCCCTCAAGATCTCTTAATGTTTATTTTCGAGAGAGAGAGACAGAGTGTGAGTGGGGGAGGAGCAGAGAGAGAGAGAGAGAGACACACACACAGAATCTGAAGCAGGCTCCAGGCTCTGAGCTGTCAGCAAAGAGGCCAACGCGGAGCTTCAACTCACGAACCGTGAGATTGTGACTTGATCTGAAGTCAGATACCCAACCAACAGAGCCACCCAGGCACCCTCACAATAGCAGTTCTTTTTTTGCTAATCCTTGATGAGGATTCCAGAGACACAGAACACTCTTGACACTCATGAAGGAGACAGTTCAGGACTTGAAGCCAGCCTGCCTGATGATGTTGGAAGTCACCTACGTTCCCTGTGTCACCATTTCCTTCTCCATCAGACAGGGTGGTAATGAGAGTGCCTACCTGTCAGGGAGGTGACAAGCATAGGAGCTACTTATTAGAATGAATATGAGGTCTCATCTTCAGTCGTCATCATTACTCTATTTTGGCTGTAATTCTGGTGCTTTCACAAGCATTGCTGTGTAAGGGTGGGTGTGGGCTGGGCCACGAGACGGAACCACGATGCTGAGTGAAATGGATGCTGTGTGGTTCCTGCACACTCACTGCCCACAGGTGCCCTTGACATTCATTCCTAGCAGAATCACAAATGACCTTGGGGTTGTGTGCTGTTGAAATTGCACACGTGAAAAGCACCAGTGCCCAAAAGTATACCTTTCTTGTGTGTGGGTTGGCATGGTCAGCACAGTCAGGTCTCTGTGGTGACTGGTTCTCTCACCAGGACGGGTGGCCTGTGGCCTGGCCTGCCTTGGCATTCGACTGGGTATCCCCAGGCCAGGTTCATCGGAGGCATTTGTTCAGTAAATACTTGTTTCCATTCTGATGGAAACTAAGTTACAGAACTCTGGCTACAGCAAGACTGGGCACATTGCCCAAAAGTCACTTTGCTTTTTAAAATCTAGGAACTGTAACTCTTTATGCCTTCACTGTAGAAATAATTCTGTCAGTGCATAATTAGCTCTCACTTCTGTGGGCGCTTCCCATTGTACCACCGGGGCATTTTACAAATGCTTTCTACCTCTGTAAGCACTGCTTGCTAAGGGCTGGGGCTGGGGATTTGACTGGTAAGTTCTAGGTCAGAGTCTAGGGCAGGGCAAGGCCTTTGGCGGTCCACACCCCCAGAGACTGAGAGGCCATGCTGGGTGGTCAGTGTATCCTTGAGGCTGGGGGCTGGCCACAGCCAGGTGGTGCCACAGCAGGATGGCAAGGGCAGTGCAGGAGGACAGAAGGTCTGGCCAGGGCTTTGCAAAGGCAGGTACTGAAGGACACAAGCATATTCAATCCAAATAATTCTTGAGTTCAGAGCTAAGTCCAGGAATCAGGGCAGGGGCAACCAGGAGGCCTCTATAGAGTCAAGGCTGGATCTCTGGGAGAATCTAGAAGGCCAGCTGAGTGGAAGACCTACCAGACAGACAGCAGCTGTGACAGTGCCCGTGCAGGCAGGGGTGAGAACCCCTAGCGTCGTCACTCACAGACAGCAGTGGTTCAAAGTGTGGTTGAAAGTGGGGGTACGAGGAGAGAGGAGGCTAATCCTTGCTGTGCTAAACCAGGAGCAATGAGGGAAAGTCTGGAATTGGAACTAGGTTGGAAGGTGAAGATGTTGCTCTCTGTCCTAACCATTTTTGGAATGGAGGCATCAGTAAATACACCCCACATGAAATTATATTGCTAGGTAGTGATGATGTGGTGATGGTGATTTAAAAAAATACTTACAACACCACAAATTATGACAGTAACATGCAGAAATGGCCAGGCATGATGCTACACACTTCACAACACCGTTTCATATAATCCTCCAGTGACATAGTGCTCTAAACGTTCCCATTTCACAGATGAGGAAATAGAGCCACAGAAAGCTTCATTTATCCACAAGACAATGCCATTCAGTGTCAGAGCTGAAATTCTGTCCACGGTCTCTGATACCTGTTTACACTTACTCTCCCCCAACACTGCTTCCCTGTAGGTCTCTGGTCCTTTGACCTCACTGTGACCCAGCTTCTCCAGGAGAACATTCCAGAAGCAGAGCGAGGGGCTGTGAATGGTGGGCAGTGCTCCCTGAACTACCTCATGGACACCATTCACTTTGTCCCTGTCATATTGGCCCCACGGCCTCAGCTGGTTTGGCGCACTGGGGTTGCTATTTGTAACCATGGGGCACGTGCTGTACTTTTTTTTTTTTATGGGAGGAAGTATAACGTTACAAATGGCTATTCTCAGAAGACAGCGAAGAAGGGCACTTCAGTCTGACAGGTAGGCAGCACCTCTGAGTGCTCAGAGCTCTGGCCCTGTCTCATTCTGAGCGTTTGCAGTGATGTCCCCACCTTGCTGCCAGGGACCTGCCTTGTTCTACTGCCCCATCGGAGAGCACCCGCATCAAATGCACCTTTGCAGCGATGGGTAGTTGGAAATGGGTCTGACTCACCGTGTGCCTGTTAACTGAACTGAGATTCCACTCCAGACAGCTGGGAGGGGCTTGTTTTACTTTTGCCAACAGAGCAACTCAGTGTTCCCAGGTTCGTATTGTTCTTTGGGGTCTAAAATTAGTCAAAGTCTTTTGGACAATCTTAGAACTAGAGAGAGTGGAGCATGTTTGGTCTCAATTCCTTGGATATGGGGTTTTATTTTAAAAATTTTTTTAAAAGTTTGTTTATTTTTGAGACAGAGACAGAGCATGAATGGGGGAGGAGCAGAGACAGGGAGACAGAATCCGAAGCAGGCTCCAGGCTCCGAGCTGTCTACACAGAGCCGGATGCAGGGCTTGAACCCATGAACCGTGAGATCACGACCTGAGCTGAAGTCAGACACTTAACTGAGTGAGCTACCCAGGTGCCCCTAATATGGGTTTTTTGTTTTACAGGTGGATTGAGAATGTTCTTTGATGTGGTAGGAGCTCCTCATGAGGCCTGAAGCTATTTATTGAAGAAGTAGATCATTGTAACAATCTAACTAGGGATCCAAACTAGGGACCTGATGGTACCTCAGCAGACTTGGGCAGGTTCAGCCTCAGTGAGCAAGCTAAGACTTCCAGTTCAGCCATCTCTGGCTAAGAAAAGCACAAATTTGTGATGAGCAAATTTTGAATTTCTGGCTGCTTACAATCAACAGTAAAACTAGCTTTTGAGAGGCTTAAAAGAAAAGAGAAATTATATATATATATATATATATATATATATATATATATATATATATATTTAAAATAACACTGAATTGCTGTTTTGTAAGTGTTGTAACATACAAGTTCACCTAGAAGTGAAAACAAGGAAGCTGGCAAATAAGCCTCTACAGGCCTGCATGTCTATCTGAGAAGCTTTGTGCGTGTGGGGTCTGGCCTGTAGCACACTCAGTAGCACCTAAGCGGGCTGGTATTGTTGGGAATGACATGTTCTTTTCTTTTTTTTAAAGTTTATTTTGAGAGATAGGGGGGAGGGGGATGGGAGCAGGGGAGGGGCACAGTGAGAGAAGGGGAAGAGAATCCCAAGCAGGCTCCGCACTGTCAGCGCAGAGCCTGCTGTGGCTTGAACTCACCAACTCTGAGATCATGACCTGAGCTGGAATCAAGAGTCAGGTGCTCAACTGTCTGAGCCACCCCGGGAATGACATTTTCTAAGACAGGGTTTCTTGGGCTCTGCACTATTGACATTCTGGTGCAGACAGTCCTTTGGGGTCTGTCCTGCACATTACAGGATATTTTGCAGCATCTCTGGCCTCTGCTCACAAGATCCCAGGAGCACCCCTCACCCACACAATTGTGAGAGTCAAAAGTGTCTTCAGACAATACAAAGGTCTCCATTCCAATACAAAGGAGGGGGAAAATGTCTTTCCCCATCCCATCTCCTCTAAAGAATCACTCCTTTTTTTTAAAAATTTTTAAATGTTTATTTATTTTTGAGAGAGAGACAGAGTGTGAGTGGGGGAGGGGCAGAAAAAGAGGGAGACACAGAATCCCAAGCGGGGTCCAGGCTCTGAGCTGTCAGCACAATGCCTGATGTGGGGCTCGAACTCACAAACTGTGAGATCATGACCCAAGCTAAAGTCGGATAACTGACTGAGCCACCCAGGTGCCCCCCCCACCCCTTTTTAAGCTTATTTGTTTATTTTGAGATAGAGATGGAGAACCAGCGGGGAAGGGGCAGAGAGAGAGGGGGGAGACAGAGGATCCAAAGCGGGCTCAGTGCTTGACAGCAGAATCACTGCTTAAGAGTAATGTCTCAAGGGAAGAATCCACCTATTGTTAAGAGACAAATGATAAAAAGTCATTGTTACCAGTAAGGAAACTACGAAAGGGGATTTTACACACAGATCTGCTTTTTAGACCTAAGTGAAATGAGGGAAGGGGAGAATTTTGTGGAACATTTTGCTAAACCTAAGGTAGTTTTTAAAAACTGTACTTTATGTAAAGTTCTGGTAATAGTTATGATGTCACCTCCCCCGCTCAGTCTTGACTCTTCCATTAAAAGTGAAAGATTACTACAGATACAAGCGCGTGCGTGCACACACACACACACACACACACACAAGCCCCAAACTAAGTAGGTCAAGAAGCCAGAAACATATGGACCTAGAAATCCATATGTCCTTCATATGGATTCTTCATTAAGGAAGTTTTATTTTGTGGACCTGTAGCACACCAAGTCCCTGGATGATTCTAATGAACACACAAGTACTTGCCCATAGTCTTAGAACAAAAGTATTTAATAAATACATCCTGAAGCCTTTTATTTACAGTCCCCAGAAGTGCTAGCAGCCTGAGGGTAGAATTGATGTCAAGTCTTGTAAGTGGCAATGGCTCCCTCCTCCTGCACCCTGGAAAGAATAGCTGCCTACCTATTGTCAGTTCTGTGTTGTAAGTGGTAATTTTGCTCTTGCTTTTCCGCCAGGTCCTGTAATAGGATGGCAACATCCTTCTCTCTATTGGATTGTGGAACCACTATCCCTGTGGTTCCCATGAATGTTTTGATTCATGTTTAAGAAACAGAAATATAATGCAAATAGCATTTATATAATTTTCATAATACAGTTCCTTTAACTCAGCATCCAAAATATCATTTATAGTCAATATAAAATTGAGATATTTTACATTCTTTTTTTAATGTGAATTCTCCCAAAGCTGATGTTTTTTAGACCCCAGTGCATGTGAGTTTGGAGTAGTCATGTTTCAAGTACTCGGTAGTGACATGTGGCCAGTGCCTACTGTATTAGACTGCAGTTTGGACTCTATGATGATTCCCGAAGTTCCACATATTTCTCCAGCACAGAAGGTCTATAAATGATTCAGTGTGCTTTACTCTGCCTTAAAGAGTGGGGGTAACATGCCAGGGCATTTGTTCAACCGGGAAACCAATGGTATGAGGCTCTGATCCATTAACTGCACCATTCTGCTCTGCTCCCAGAAACAAATCATTGTGACGTCCATCAGCCTGATTTGACTGGATTTAGTCTCTTTAACTCTGAAACAGATTGATGTGGAGCTGTCCTTCTGGAAATGCAGATGGCGATGGTGGGGAGTACCTCAAGAAATTAGCCCCTCACAATACAGATAAACTCCACTAGGGGGCGCTCTAGTCAATGGTTGCATAGTCCCCTATTGGGATAAATCACAATTTTATAACAATATATCTAAATCAGGACTTTTCAGTTCACGAATACCCAGTAAATTTTGGAAAGGGAAACTTTATGAGTGCAAAATAAAAATAAGCTTTTCAAATACATATCTGGCTGTTTGTTTACACAATCTCAACATGGCTTTTCTCTGAAGAGGTGTTATCCCTTTGGCTTGGCAAGGAGCTGGGGTCACTGGCCGACTGACCTCACAACTCAGATCCATCAGTCTCTACCATCTCTGTATCCTTGTTTAGTCATGCAGACACCTTTTCTGTTCTACTTTGTTCAAGATACTTGAGATCATGAGGGGGAAAAAGCATTAGGTTTTCTAGGTTTAGGTTCCAGGTTCCAGGGAGCCTAGAATGCAAATGACCCCACTCCCTCCTCCTTTTCCATTTTAAATTTATATTTAAGTGCCAAATAACAAATTTGCCAACTGGCTCTTTTCTCCAGCTCCTAGGAGGCTCAGAGCCAAGCTGGCAGGAGACTAATGCAGGAGGTCTAATGGCTTGGCTTTATAATCCTCCTCTTCCTGCTGAGCTTTTATCCCTTTTTCTAATTATTGTATTGTTTGCTGTTTATTTAGAAACCACCCTAACATTCAGGGAATGTGGTAGTGATGGGGGGGGGCGGGTAAAAATAGATATAATCATCTCTTCATAGCTTGTCCCAACAATTGAATCTTTCAGCTATTGACTCAGATACTAAGTGAAATTTTTCCTTCTAACAGAAGTTAACGGGGGCACATTCTAACTGGCTTCATCTGACATAGTGATGTGGCTAAGTCATACCATGAAAGCACCATAAAACAGGAATCATCTATCACAGGGCTTAACCAACACACAAGAGAAACACAATAAATATTTGCCGAATTATGAAAATATTTCAGGTTTCGGAAACCTCAAAAGTACTTGAGTTTGGAACACTCACTTGAACTACAAACAGTTGTTTTTTTTTTTTTTTTTTTTAAGAACCCAAAATTACTTGTAGTAAGTAACACTATAGAGTGTCTAGGTCAAAAATGGGATATGCCCATTCTTGAAATCAAATTATGGGGCCCTACCTACCTGAACCAACAAGAACAACAGAGTAACTGTGATATTGGGCAAGTAATATCTGAGGATAGCGACTGGAGTTCTTAAGATACTGCATTTTCAGTGAAAGCATAACGATTGGCATAAAGTTATATTTCAATCTCATCTTCTTTTGTAGTCCTAAGGAAAGATTCTCTTCAAGCCCAGCCTCCTCCCTTGGAGTTAATAAGCCCTCTTTGAACACATTTCAACTCCAGACTTGCTTCACTTCTCAGAGCACTTGAGCACAAACTGGCTGGAAGAACGGTCCTATTGGCCTCGGCCCGTCTTAGCTGTGCTCAACACGCAGGCGTGTGCTGTGCCAAGGAGGGCAAGGTGACTCTGCAGGACTGTGGGGTAGGCTCCAGCTCCTCAGCCCATCTTCTTTGGGGTTTACTAGACTCATTTAGCCAAGGTATTGGGCAACTGTATTGTCATCATGGAGGGGGTTTGGGGGAGACAGAGCAGGGAATGTTCTCAAGCCTGGCATCTGAAGAGCATTGCTGGCTCTTCCTGCAGGCAACACAGCACAGCAACAGCTGTCAGGAGTACACGTGGTCTCAGGGCAGGGCGCAACAGGCTCTGAGATTACACCTCCTCATTACCTACAGTAAAGAACAATGACTCACAACCAATACCCGGCCCATCCTTCCTTTCAAAAGCGTCCTTGAACATCCGCAGAGAAAAAGGGAGAGCTCAGACTGGTTTTTTTCAGGAGTAAACCGAGTACTCAAAGCTTACTCAAAGTAAGCTTTGAGATCAACCCAAGCCCAATAACTTAGCAGCTAGAACCTCACTTCATTTCCCAAATCCCTTGGCTAGTCATTTATCAGTCAAGGCCATTCTAAATTTTCTTGGAATGGGAAATTGCCAGTGTAGAAAGCAAGGCTTTCAGGAACCCGAAATGGTGCCGAGCAGGTTACAGGGCAAATACAGGGTAGCAATTTCCACACTCCATGTGGCCACTAAGAATGGACAGTCCAGAGACTGAAGGCAAAGTGCCATGCCAGACTCAGTGAGACTGAAAATGCAGCTGTTAAGACAAGGAATGTGTTGTTGTCTGGAATATCCATAAGGAGAAATTCTATATCCTTGACAGGCAAACCAATATATACCTTTTGATTTTCTCAGGTATTATATTGTGTGCACAAGTCACTTACGTGACTTACACCCCAAAATGTTTTGATGTTTTTGCCACTTTTAACACCTCGCTAAATCATTCAAGTGCTGACCCAAGACCATCTTTTCATAGATTTCACTGGAAATGTCATTAAGATGCCAGAAAAGTTAAGTTTTAAAAATCACATTTATTGAAGTGTAGTTTACATTTAGCAAAACACACCCCTGAAATTTGACAAATGCGAGTGCCACCATAATCAAGATATAAAACACTTCCGGGCTCAGTTGGTTAAGTGTCCGACTTCAGGTGAGATCATGATCTCAATGTTTGTGGGTTCGAGCCCCGCATTGGGCTCTGTGCTGACAGCTCAGAGCATGGAGCCTGCTTGGGATTCTGTGTCTCTCTCACTCTGTGCCCCTCCCCTGCTCACACTCTGTCTCTCTCTCAAAAATAAATGTTTTAAAAAAAGATATAAAACACTTCTTCAAAACTCACTCATGCCCCTTTGCAACCTACCCTTGCTGATCGTTACTAAGCCATTAATCTGTTTTCTGTCAAAAGGATCAAATTTGGGGCGCCTGGGTGGTGCAGTCGGTTAAGCGTCCGACTTCAGCCAGGTCACCATCTCCCGGTCCGGGAGTTCGAGCCCCGCGTCAGGCTCTGGGCTGATGGCTCGGAGCCTGGAGCCTGTTTCCGATTCTGTGTCTCCCTCTTTCTCTGCCCCTCCCCCGTTCATGCTCTGTCTCTCTCTGTCCCAAAAATAAATAAACGTTGAAAAAAAAATTTAACAAAAGGATCAAATTTAATCGCTGAAATAATGTATTATGGAAAAATTTGTATGCATATAATATTATTATTTATTAAAAAAAACTGTTTTAAACATTTATTTATTTTTGAGACAGTGTGAGTGGGGGAGGTGCAGACAGAGAGGGAGAGACAGAATCTGAAGCAGGCTCCAGGCTCTGAGCTGTCAGCACAGAGCCCATGAGGGGCTCGGACCCACGAACTATGAGATCATGACCTGAGCTGAAGTTGGATGCTTAACTGAGAGAGCCACCTAGGCACCCCTGAAACTGTATTTTTAAAAGGATGCTTTGAAATGTATCTTTAGGGCAGTCAAAGGAATAGGATTTAAAAATAATCTTTGCAAATTAAGGCACAAGTGACAGTGTTGTTAAGACAGTTGTAGAATAGTCTAGTTAGTTACTATGTCAAACTTCAGGCTAGGGCTGTTGGCAGAAAGGCTAAATAATAGAACAGAATTCTACAAAGTTCTCTATGGTGCTGGTAGATATATGTTCTTACAGATATTTGGCACCTTCTCAAAATTCACCCCTGCTACTACCATGAAAGGGACAAAGAGAGCAAAAGCCTCTATTCAATCACCATATGTTCAAATACACTGTATCTACTTGAAAAGCTTCTTTCAAACACCACGATTGTCTTTCGAGCACCAGACCTGTAAAAGAAGTATCACAACAGGTAGTTAGATCGGCAATTATGAAATAAGATGTGCTATTAAGAAAATAAACAGTGGTTTCTAGACCATGTTTACACAAGCTGTGCAGCAGGTAAGTTAATAGAATTCCCCAACATACTACGCATTGTCAACTCAGACTTAGTAATGTTCTCATAAAAAAGTGAATTTTTAACTCAAACCCTATCTTACTAAAAGCTCAAAATGGTCACCGTAGGGAAAGATACTTTGAAAGATTAAATGCCAATTACTTAAAAATCCATTAAAAATAACCTTTTCTTGGCATAATAAAGTACTGCCTATTTATTACAGGCTTTCCCCCCTTCATATCTAAGACATACTTTCTAAAGGGAGGAGGGATGTGACTGCAGGTAACTAATTCCTATGAAGTTGGCCTCAGGTAAATCCTTTAACCCATCAGAGAAGCATATCCAATCAGATTAAGAGTCCTCATCCTTGGCCAAGAATTCGATTCAGCTATTTAATAACAAATTATCTCCATTTGGTCCATACCTGAAGTTCATCAGCATCTTGAACTGGACTGTGCCTGATAGAAAAGTGAGAAGAACAACGTTAAGAATATCAATGAACTCTTTATGATTTGGGTTTTTTTGTTTGTTTGTTATGTAAAGAGCGTCTTTTATTGTGGTTACCTACTAGTTACCTCCAAGACTAAAAAGCTACCTTTGAATAGAATTCCCATATAAAGGCTTTCTCCAAATTTCCTCACACTTGGGAAATCTCCTTGGTAATTTCCAGCCAGGAGTAAAATAGAACAGTGAATTAAGTTCCTATCATCTGGAATTCTATGTAATATAATGTCAGCACCCACGACATGTCCAACTTGACCCTTACATTAGCATGGAACAGTATCAGTTTTAGAAAAAAACAAAACAAAACCTGAAATGTTACTGGCAACAGTTTGTACCTAGGAAACACTAAAACAAGCTCTAAACAGATTTAAAAACCAAAGGAAGCCTGAAACTTGTTGACCACGCAGAAGCAGACAGAGCCCAGCAAGTTGAGAACAGTTCTCGGCACTTGCTCAGTTTCCACTACCCTTAAATAGACACTGGCTCAAGCTGCTGTTTCCTCGTCATGGTGCCTGGCTCCCTCAGCCCGTGTTTCTCTCTCACATGGAACTGTTGAAACAGTTTGGCTCAAGAGGAACCCCCCACCACATAAAGCAATTGTAAACCAAAGCCTGACCATTACATTTCCCCGTGTTGCAGTGCTAGTCACCAGACTGAGGGACTCAGGACAGGGAAATCTGTCCCTGTGCTCTGGGGTAATAGATATGGCTGGAAAAGGGATGCCTACAGCACAGCTTGCTCCCCCCGCCCCTTTAAAAGCACGATAAAATGGGATGTCCCATTCAGTTTCCTGGTGAGTAATATCAGTTATTTCCTAATAGGTAAAAAGGTCTTTCATAACTCTACGGGCAAACATGTAACCCCCAGAAGCCTCACGTTTCAAGAGATTACTAAGTGATACTTAGGATATCTACAAAGATTCCTTCATTCACTCAACTCTAAATTTAGATCTTTACAAAGTTTACTAAATCCGGAGAACAACCGTTTCTATAGCATGGGTGCCAGCGTCTTGGTGGACACAAATCAGTATCCCAATGGTTCATTTTTTCCCGGGACAGAAAACCATGACGGGCTTCGCACCCTGAAAATGTTGGAAGAGGGTCCTGCGCTGCATACGGTACTGGTCGCTCCAGAAAAGGTGAAATCTGGGGCAGAAAACTGCAGGCAGGACTCACAGCAGTTATCATCCCCCGCAAGACGAACCCCAGACCTTTCAAAAAGCCAAACCACCCTGAAAAGTGGCAACTGAAAGGCATTTGTGGGGAGTGGCTGTCAGAGCGCAATTGCCGCCGTTTGTTGCTAGCACACTAATTAAGCTGCTCCGCACGCAAAGTTAAAGCGCTCAGACCCACGATCTGGCTCATTTTCCAAACTGGTTACGTCGGGGTCATGGTAACACCAGGCAGGCGGGAGCCCGGAGCGAGCCAAGAGCACCGACTCCGACCCGGTTGGGCGCCTTCCGCCCCGCAGCTGCGTTCTCCAAAAGTTATTTTTTCTTTGAAAAGGGCACTTGAAACTCCCAGTGGCTTGGAGCCCTTGAGCATCGAGGCCACAGGCACCAGAGATGAGGGGACCAGGGGCGCGGTAGGCTGGGGGCCGGCGAAAGGCGCCACAAGGGTGCTTCCCAGGAAGTAAGGGTCCCTGACTCCACGAGGACGTCCTCACCCCAGAGGAGCCCTCATGGGGGCTCCTTCCCCGGGATCGGGGGCCTCTCCCGAGGGGGCGCCAAGCTGAGGCCGAACCCGCGTCATGGACGCCCGGGCGAGGCGAGCACAGGGACCCAGGGAGAGACCCCAGACCACGTGGCCGGTTCCGGCGTCGGGCCGGTCCGAAGACACTCACCGAGTCGCACACCGCGTCGGAAAAGGGAAGGCGCTGGAGAGACGAAGTTTAAAAGGGGCTTGGGCGGTCGGCACCCCGAGACAACCAACCAAAAATTACCCCCAGCGCCCCTCCCGGCCTAGTAACCGCCCAGCCTGCGCCGCCCAGAGGCTCGCGCGCGCCCCCTGCAGGCGACTCACGTTCCCTAGCCCTGGCCTCGGAGCCGGCGGACTCAGCACGCTTGCCTGAACACCTCTCTGTGTGGGTGTTCATTTAGACCACGCTGCAGGTTTGATGAAGCTCCTGGCATCAAATCAAATAGTGTTAGGTATGTAACCGCCTGCCCCGCCCCGAATTCCATGCCTTCCCCCAGGGTGGTCTGCAAGTCAAGAAAGCACTGCCGGACAGGACCCGCAGTCTCCAGCCTTGTGCTTATGTTGAGTTTTATCCTTAATTTGTTTTTCGAATTTTGAGATTTGAGGCTTCCTAAACTGGGGCACTTGAGATTATTTTGGTTGGAGGGACTGTTTAGTATGATAGGTATGTTTTGAGTGTTTACTGTGCCAGGCAATGTGATTGGTGCTGGGGGGTATAAAGTGGAATGAGAAACTGCACCTGCCCTCAGAAAACATAGAGTGACGTTCAATTGTTGATAGAAGCCCACTCACTGTGCCCATGGCACAGCGCAGACCACTGAGCCCAGCCTGCTAAGGGGTCAGGGAGGGCACCTTGGAGGAGGGGTACTGATGGTGCGTCTAGCATTCCCAGCAGGAATCTGACTGCACCTCGAATATTGGAGAATACTTGGTAAAAATCAAAGAGGCCAAGAGAATTAAAGAGGAAGTATAGAGTAGAAGTATTGAGTAGAAGTCAGCTAGAGTTTTCTCTAGTGGAGTAGAGCCAGCCTTAGGGTGATCTCCAGAAGCTGAGTTGTCATGATGGTGGAATGTAAGCTCCATAAGGACTCCGTTTCCTTCTCTGCTGGCTCCCCAGAACTGAGCATAGTGCCTGGAATATACTTGGGTCAGGAGGAAATTACTCCAGGAAAAGACATTCGCCATTTATCCCCCCAAATAGTTGAGTATTCATGCTATCAAACTCTTGAAGGCTCATAACGGTGGTAGTGATGGGGTCTTATCCTAGGCTGTAACTTTCCTGGGTCACCTTGAATGTGAATTTATCTCTGCATTTCCGGTACATGGCCAAGGGCTTGGTGTGCTGTAAGGGCTTGATAAAACACGCTGAATTTCCTTTCCTGGCATGTATTTGGCCTGTCGTTCAAACACACTTATAGAGAAGGTATCCTGGGGCCTCCGGAGGTGTTGGGCATTTCTCTGGCTAGTTTTGCTGCTGCTAGAGGGGAACCTTATCCCCACCACCGCCATGATTCTCTGTGGAGAAACTTCTGCTGGATAATGCCGCAAACCTCTACCTATCCTTTTCTCATTCCTTTTCAGAACAAGAAGGAATTTCAATAAAATCCAGTGTTAATATGAATTTTGAGAGCATGCAAATTAGGGTAGGCTTGTTAACTTTCATTCTCTACCTGTCCTCTGTTCTCAATGGAAGAGTCTAAGATTCTTCTCTGATGGGAGGGGAAACAGGGGCTAAGAAGTGACCATTGGAAGCCATTGAGGGTTTTCTTGGTTCAGTATACAATCAATTGGGTACATTGTAAGTGTCATTACCTTTACTTCTGTGCTTTCTTTATAGTCCTAACTAAATGAAAGGTAGTATTTCTCTGTAACCGTGCAGTAATGATCCTGCATTTTACACATTTAAAATTTTTGGCTCCCAAGTATGTCATGGCAGATAACATCCAGTGGCTCATTCTCTTCAAGGAAGAGCAAATCCATTAGAAGGCTATAAACTGAAGATTCGTGTTTTTTCTTCCCTCACTGCCCAGGATCAGTGTAAGGGAATGGTGACTCAAGGTCTAGACTGGGACCCTGAGAAGAACAGACTAAACTCTGAAGAACTAACATTAGTAAATATTAGTAGTAAAGCCAACACTTCAATTTCCATTCTGTGTTTTATTCTGTGTTGGTTCTGGATGCAGAAGGGGCAGAAAGCAACTTATTTATCACCCTCCTCAAACCCTGCAATTGCCTGATCCTATCCCCAGGAGATCCCAAGTCTTACTTGTTCGCAATGAACTGACATCAGACACAGATCTAGGGTATTTGCTTTCACAAATTAATTGGCCCATTCATTTACTTTCATCTTTGTGTTGAATGCATATTTTATTGTGTTGGAGAGTCAGGAGATAAAGCAATTGCAGACATTATTTATGATTTGAATGATTACTCTAGTTGGGTAACATTTTAATTGGCATCATTGGGCCAGTTGCCACATGCAGGTCTCTGCCTATCAGCCTACCTTTTCCAAGCAGCTGTAGGCTTGTTTTTAAGCCAAGAGAGAATGTCTGCGCCCACTGAAGTTTATTGGTTTCATCTGCCTAAATAAACTTGTGTGGCTGATTTTGGCAATTAAAAGGTGTACTTGTACATGTCCTGGAAGCACTGGGATATAGATGCACTTGTTTCTTTCCCCACATGGTTACAAAACAGACTATTAAAAAAAAAACAAAACCCTTTTAGGCTGGATGGCGACATGCAGAAGAATAAAACTGGACCACTTTCTTACAACATACACAAAAATAAATTCAAAATGGATGAAAGACATATATGTGAGACAGGAAACCATCAAAATCCTAGAGGAGAACACAGGCAGCAACTTCTTTGACGTTGGCCATAGCACTTCTTATTAGACACATCTCCGGAGGCAAGGGAAACAAAAGCAAAAATGAACCATTGGGGCTTCATCAAAATAAAACAAAACTTGTGCACAGTGAAGGAAGCAATTAAAACTAAAAGGCAATCTACAGAATGGGAGAAGATATTTACAAATGACCTATCTGATAAAGGGCTAATATCCAAAGTCTATAAAGAACTTTTCAAACTCAACACCCCAAAAATAAATAATCCAGTTAAGAAATGGGCAGAAGACATGAACAGACATTTCTCCAAAGAAGACATCCATATGGCTAACAGACATGTGAAAAGATGCTCAACATCACTCCTCATCAGGGAAATACAAATCAAAACCACAATGAGATACCACCTTACACCTGTCGGAATGGCTAAAATTAACAACTCAGGAAACAACAGATGTTGGTTGGCAAGGATGTTGAGAAAGGGGAACCCTCTTACACTGTTGGTAGGGATGCAAACTGGTGCAGGCGCTGCGGAAAACAGTATGGATTAAAATTAGAACCACCCTGGGACCCAACAGTTGCACTACTGGGTATTTAACCAAAGGATACAAAAATACTGATTCAAAGGGGGCACATGCACCCTCATGTTTATAGCAGCACTATCGACAATAGCCAAATCATGGAAAGAGCCCAAATGTCTATCAACTGATAAATGGATAAAGAAGATATATCTTGTGATACACACACACACATACACACGCAATGGAATATTACTGAGCCATCAAAAATGAAATCTTGCCATTTGCAACAGCATGGTTAAAACTAGAATGTATTATGCTAAGCGAAATAAATCAGTCAGAGAAAGGCAAATATATGATTTCACTAATAGGTAGAATTTAATAGTTCTAATCCACTAATAGGTGGATGAATATAGGGGAAGGGACAGAAAAATAAGATAACAACAGAGAGGGAGGCAAACCATAAGAGAGTCTTAGCAATAGAGAACAAACTGGGGGCTGCTGGAGGGGAGATACGTGCGGGGATGGGCTAAATGGGTGATGGGCAGTAAGGAGGGCACTTGTTGGGATGAGCCCTAGGTGTTATATGTAAGTGATGAATCACTGAATTGTACTCCCAAAACCAATACTATATTACATGTTAACAAACTTGAATTTAAATAAAATCTTGGAAGGAAAACAAAATCCCCTTTCAGGTGTGTTACTTACAAACTTTGGCATTGTTCACAATACTTCTAAGAAGTACATGAATAAATGTATAAAATAGAGTTCTACTTGTTTACATTTCAACATATCCAATGTATTACCTTTATTGCTAAGAATGATCTGGTTTGTTGTAAAGCAAAGAAAATAAAAACATTCTTTACTTTAACTCCACATACTTCTGTAGGTCTTTGTTTCTCTTTATAGTGCAACTCCTCAAAAGCGTTGTCTATATTGGTCTTTAATTTGTCTCCTCCTTTCATTTCTCAATCTAATTATATTGGTCAGCCTCTGAGATGGTCTCCAATTCCCTCATCTCCTGTTATTCATGCCCTTGTATAGTCCCCTCCCCTTCAGTGTGGTCTGGACCTAGTGAATTTCTTCCATTGAATAGAATTGAACATAAGTTATAGGTCGGCATGTGGAGAGATGCCCCACACCATATGTCATTAGGGAATTGCAAATTAAAACAATGAGACATCATTATGTATCTACTGGAATGGCTAAATTCCAGACGGTGACAATATCAAATGTTGGTGAGGATGTAGAACATCAGTAACTCTCACTACTGGTGGAAATGCAAAAAGACATAGCAATTTTGAAGGACAGTTTGGCAGTCCTTACAAAGCTAAACATACTCTTACCATATGATCCAGCAATCATACTCATTGGCATTTCCCAAAAGGAGCTGAAAAAACTTATATCTGCAAAATAACCTGTACATGGATGTTTATCATAACTTTATTCATAATTGCCAAAGCTTGGAAGCAACCAAGATGTCTTTCAACAGGTGAATGGAATGTGGTACATACAGACAATGGAATATTATTCTGCACTAAAAAGAAATGAACTATCAAGCCATGAAAATACATGGAAGAAACTTAAAGGCAAATCTGAAAAGTTTATCTACTATATAATCCCAACTATATGACATTTTGGAAAAGACAGAACTATGGAATCTATGAACAGATCAATGGGTGCCAGAGGTTTGGGGGAGGGAGGATGACTAGCTGGAGCACAGTGGATTCTTAGGGCAGTGGGACTGTTCTATATGATATTATAAAGGTTGATACCTGTTATTAATGTATTTGTCAGAGCCCATAGAATGTACGACACAGAGTGAATCCTAATGTAATGGACTTAGGTTGATAATGATGTGTCAGTGTTTGTTCATCAACTGTAAAAACTGTTTTGCACTGGTGGGGAATGTTGGTAGTGTAGTGGGAAATCTCTCTAGTTTCTGTTCAATTTTTCTGTGAACCTAAAACTGCTCTGAAAAATAAAGTCTTTTTTAAAAACCGATGGGATGTCACTTCAGAGATTGTGTTACAAAAGACTGGAGCTACCATCTTGGGCTGCTGTCTCTTACCTTTTCTCTCTTAGAGTCTTTGCTCTAGGGGAAGCAGGCTGCCATGTTGGGAGCTGCTTTATGGAGAGAACTAATTGGCAAGGAATAGATGTCTTAAGCTAATAGCCAACAAGGATCTGAGGCCTGCCAATAGCCACGTGAGCAAGCTTGGTAGTGAATCCTCTCACATCAGACCTTGAGAAGACTCCAGTCCTAGCCAATGTCTTGACTGCAGCCTTGTGGGAGACCCTGAGCCAGAGGCAACCAGGAAGCCACACCCAGATTCATGACCCACTGATGCTGTTTGATAACACGTGCTTATTGCTTTAAACAGCTAAAGTTTGTTGTAATTTGTTATGTGGCACCGGATAACTGATGCATCAATCCATGACTCCATGGTAACAACTCTTTTCAAGGGCCAAGGTGCTTTTAGTCTTGACCTTAGTTGTCTTTTCAGTTCAAGCGTGATCATTCTCTTCTTGAAACATTTCTCTTTTGTCTTCCAGGTCACCATAGTTTGTTTTTGTTTGTTTTTCCCAACCTCATGGCTGCTTCTTTTCAGTCCCTGTTACTGGATCCTTTTCATTTGCCCACCTTTACTGTGCGGAGTTCTCCAGGGCTTAGTCCTCAGATCTCAACTCTCCTTGATCTACTCCTATGTAGGTAATGATGTCATCTATAAATTTTTTTTTCAACGTTTTTATTTATTTTTGGGACAGAGAGAGACAGAGCATGAACGGGGGAGGGGCAGAGAGAGAGGGAGACACAGAATCGGAAATGATGTCATCTAGATGTACAGTTTTAAATACTGTTTTGACTTTGCTATGTGACTCAAATTTCTCTTCTTTTTTTCTTAAATAATAGAATTTTGTATTCTCACAGTTCTGAAGGCCAGAAGTCCAACATGAACGTGTCAGAAAGGTTGGTTCCTTCCAGAGGCTCTGAGGGAGAATCTTTGTTTCTTCCAAGCTTCTGGTGGTGATGATCGATCCTTGGCCTTCAGCTGCATTATTGCCCCAGACTCTGCATCTGTCATCACATGGCATTCTTCTGTGTGTCTCTGTGTACCTGTGTCTTCTTCTGACCTTCTTATAAGAACAATAGTCACAGGATGTAGGGTGCCCTAATCCAGTATTACCTAATCTTAACTTTGTTACATTTTTAAAAATCCTATTTCCAAATAAATCCCCATCATAGGTGCTGGGGTTAGAACATCAGTGTAACTTCTTACACCCACAACACAAAGCAGTGCTCTTTTTGTCCCTTTTCTCTCATGCTTGAGGGTTAGTGGAAGTGGTTTTTGGACTCAAAATTTCACTTTTCTCTCAAACTTTTCTATACTGTGTGGTAGAATTGACAGGACATGGTAACTAATTTGAAAAAGATGGAGATAAGAAATGAAGAGTCACATGACTTCAAGTTATGGTGACCACCTCAAAAGCCCACCAATCCTTGGTGATAGGCTTGAAAAAGTGACTGTATACAGGGCACATAACTGAGGTACTCTACCTAATGACCCTCCATTCAAGCAAGGCATTATTCTAGGACCATGTGTTCCTGTTTTCCTTTTTTCAATTACTATATTCTACAACTACCTAAATGAGTTACCCCTACCGACCTCTCCATACTCACTTCCTGTGACAGATTTCTTGTCATATAAACTATACAGCTCCTTTTTATTTTTTTAAAAAATTATTTATTTATTTTTTAATTTACATCCAAGTTAGTTAGCATATAGTGCAGCAATGATTTCAGAAGTAGATTCTTTAATGCCCCTTACCCATTTAGCCCATCCCCCCTCCCACAACCCCTCCAGCAACCCTCTGTTTGTTCTCTATATTTAAGAGTCTCTTCTGTTTTGTCCCCCCTCCCTGTTTTTATATTATTTCTGCTTCCCTTCCCTTATGTTCATCTGTTTTGTATCTCAAAGTCCTCATATGTTTTGTGACTCAAATTTCTGTCACAGGCTTAGACCATTCCCTGACTTACAGTCTTATATGTCCAATTGCACACTCAAGGTTTGCACTTGGGTTTCTAAAAGGCATCTTGAAATGAATGTGCCTGAAACTCAACTCTTGATATTTCATCACTCACAACTGATCATGCCACCATTAATCCACTGGAGTATATAGCAGTTTTATTCTTCCAGTGCCTATGGCAAAAATCTTGGAGGTGTCCCAAACTCCTCTCTTCTCTTGTGCATTTACACACATCGATCCACAGCAAATCCCATCATCTCTGCCTCAAATCTGACCACTTCTCAACCATCCTAGTCCAAGCTCCATTATCTCTCTCCGGTTATTTTAACAGGCTTCTAGCTGATGTTTTGCTTCCGTCTTTGTACTTATAGTCCGTTCTCCACACAATGACCGGAGGGAACTCTTTAAAACATTAGGAAGATCATGTTGCTCGTTTGCACAGACCTCTTGAGTGGCTGGCCCCTCCTTTCTTTCAGTGTAAAAGGAAAGTGTTTCAATAGTCTACAAGGCTATACAGGATGTAGCCTCCATTTCTTTTCTGTCTTCCCCCCTGACAATCTCCCCCTGCAGCTGCACTGGCTTCCTCACTGCCCCTCCAACATGCCAAACGTACTCTGCCACAGGGCTTAGCACTTGCTGTTCCTCTGCCTGAAATGCTTTTCCCCCAGGTTTCCTTTTGGCCTTCACTGTCTCTTCCTTTAGGTTTCTGTTCATAAGCTCCTTGTTATGGCTGAATTGTGTTCCCCTAAAATTCATGTTGAAGCCCAAATCCCCCATTGTGATTATATTTGCAGATAGGGCCTTTAGGGAGATAATTAAGTTAAGGGAGGTGATGAGGATGACGCCGTAATTCAGCAAGACTAGTGTCCTTATAAGAAAAGAGAAAGTCACCAGATCTCTCTGTCTCTCTCACTCTCTCTCTCTCTCTCTCTCCCTCTTTGTGTCCACATCAACAGAGGCAAGGCCACGTGAGGACACAGCAAGAAGATGCTGTCTATAAGTCAGGAAGAGAGGCCTTACTGGAAATGAACTCTGATGGCACTTTGATCTTGGACTTCTAGCCTCCGGCACTGTGAGAAAATGAATGTCTGTTTAAGTCCCCCTGTCTGTGGTATTTGGTTATGGCAGCCCAAGCCAATTAATACATCCCCCCTAGAAGTGAGGCGTGTTCTGACCACCCTGTAGAAAGTGCCAGTATCCCTCCTATCACCCAGCAGGCCTATCCCCCTGACCCTGTTTTTTCTTTGCAGGGCTTTAACCTCCTTTTCTTGTTTGTTTATTGTTCCTGTCTCCTGAATAGAGTATCAGTGCTGTGAATGCAGAGACTTGTGCCCACCAGCACCCAGCACTTTGTGTGGCACATCTTAGAGTCTCACTAAATGGTTGTTAAATGCTCCAGGTTGAACTGGGGCAAAATCCTCCATGTGCTGAAATTGCTCCAGATTCCTTGGACAACTACCAGTGCTCAGAGGGAAGAAAATCCTATCAAAAAGTGGACTTTAATCACAATGGACCCCTAACTTATACAGCCTCACCTGTGTAATTCTTAGAATCAATCAGGGATTGTATATGGCTGCATATGCTAAATAAATATACTAGGGCTCACTAAATGGCAATTTTATTTTCCTCACATAACAATTCAGAACTGGTGCAAAGGGACCCTGTTTCTTTCTGTCTTTTTGTCTAGCCATCTGTAGGATATAACTTTGGCTCTTCAGTCACAAGATGGTTGCTGCATATCCAGCATCTCATCCACATTCCAGGCAAGATCACTGGGAAGGGCCAAACAATCAACCAAGCAACCAACCAATCAAACAAACAAACAAATGACTGGGAAGGGTAAAGGGCAAAGGCAAATGCCAACAGAGGTAGTTCTTTTAAAAAGCACTTTCCCAGAAGCCTTATTTGGTGACTTCCACTTATATCTCATTGGCTAGAAATATATCACATGTCCTCCTCTAGCTGCAAATGCTACTAGGAAATACATTAAAAAAAAAAAAAGCTGGGCATATTACCACCCTGAAGAAAAGTGGGGTGCTTTTGTAGAAAAGAAGTGACAGAGTAATGGAAATTGTGTATGTATCCAACAGTGTGAGCCTCTTCTTTTGCACAAGAAAACCAATTTCCTCAGTTTTCAATCCTGAAAGAATGTAGCCCCAAACACCACGTTCCGTGTTTCTACTTTAATCTGGATGGAGTTTTCTGTAGTGAGAACAGCACATACAGAACTCCTGAATGGACGGTGAGAGCACGGACTGCCACAGAGCATGAACATGTGGGACAGAGAATAATTGCAGATGAGTTTTGTTCAGTTGTCTATTTACGTGATTGTTCAAATCAACATTGCCAAGCTGAAATTTCAAGAGGGTAGGGATTGTGACTGCTTAATTTCTGTATATAAAACCCAGGCTGCCTGAACCTTGAGCAGGCAGTTGCTAGTAAGTGCTTTTCATAGAAATGATGATAAATATGTGAAGCTGCCTGATTGCATTGTCCTTTTTGATTAATGTGTCTTTGTGACCCACATTTGGAAGCCCAGAAATAGCTGCGAGGCTCGTCCAAATTTGTTCTGGGTAATTGAATGCAGCAATGTCACAAATGACTTCTCCTAAATCATGCTTTGAGCTTTTAAAAAACTATAATGAAACAATGAATAATCCTTTTGTTCTCTCCAGAGATGCACATAGTACGTGTGTTTCATTCCTCACCCTTGATGTGACTGACCATCTGTGCCACTGTAACTGTTCCACCTGGAAGGGAAAAGACAGGAACTGTTTCACTTCTCTTGCGATCACCCTGTGTCCTTTGTTCTCTGCTCGCCAAATGTAGCCTTCGTGGTGGGGCAGTGGCATCACAAATGTTGTATCTCAAGACCCCGTGTTCTGCTAGACAGGGAGTGAGGTGCCTAGAGGGCTTTGTGTTTAGTGAGTCAAGAAAATTTATTCAGGTTCGGTAATGTACACGAGCCTTTGAGGTAAACATGTAGTCTGTTTTTGTAAAAGGCCCAGCCTTTCAGGCTTCTGCTCCCTTTCCCTTCTCCATGACATCTGGTGTGTGTACATGGGGGGTGCTTAGGGCATGACATTAATAGTCTGCATTCCAGCTGGTCTCTGCTGCAGTGGGGGCTGTCCTCGGATAGTGACCACTGAGATGTGACTGTTCCCAGTCCTGGCTCTTTGGGGTTTGTGACTGAAACCTGGGGCTTGGCGACTCATAGTCACATCTGCTCTTGATTTGGGCAGGCCTCAGGAACCTGCTCTGGACAACCGCAGTGTCATCTGCCCTGGCCACCCTATCCACCCTATCCACCCCCACCCCATTGCTTTCCTTATAGCACTTATTTATGCATCCATCTACTGGTGTCGATTGGCTTTCTCTACTAAAACTTTAAGTCCCTTTCAAGATACTTTACTTAGGGGTCTTCTGTCCCTTGGAAATGTGAACAGTTACATCCTTCTCTATTACTGTCTGCATCTCTATGCCCATCTCCATGCCTGTGCCCATATGCACGCTAATCTATATCAATTAAGAACATGGACTCTAAGGGTCACCTGGGAGGCTCAGTCAGTTAAGCGTCCGACTCATGGCTCAGGTGGCGATCTCACAGTTCATGGGTTCAAGCCCTGTATGGGCTCCATGGTGACAGTGTGGAGCCTGCTTTGGATTCTCTCTCTCCCTCTCTCTCTTCTCCACCCCTGCTCACACACCCTCCCCCATCTCTCAAAAATAAATAAATAAACTTAAAAAAAAATAAAAGAATACGGACTCTAAATTTCACCTTCCTGGGGTCAAATCCTTGTTCTGTTACTGTTAGCTCTATACACTTGGCAAGTTACTCAGCCCGCCTATGCCTCACGCTCCTTATTTGTAAAATGAGGATAACAGTAGCTACCGCATAGGTTGCAGTAAACATATGAGCTCCTACCTGGAAAGGGTTTAGCAGAGGGCCTGACACACAGAAGGCTCCACGGAAGTATTTGCCACTATTTATTACCGACTGTCTTTCCTACTAGAATGCGAAGTCCACAAAGGCAGAAGCTTTGCCTGCCTCTTTTATTGTTATATCTCCTCATCCTTATGTAAAGGGGAGGCCCTCAGTTACCATTTGTCAGATGAATGAATAAATGAATGGATCACGAAATGAAAAGGACACAACATATTCCAAAAACTATTATCACCCTTTCACACTCCGTCTGGTAAGATTTATGTCGCGCTCAAGATGATTTGCTCCTGTTTAGTGTTCTCCTAGCCTCTAGGAAGGCGAGAACTAGTTTTTAGTCATTAATGAATTCTTCTATCCCCAAACTACCCATCCCAGGGCTTCCGAGCTCGCTGGGCAGCCTGGTCCTGGGGGAAGTCCTACCCCTTGGTACTCAGGAGTCCTACTCTTTCCTCACTGAGTTTGGCTGCTTCCCCACACTGACATGAACACTGTTCTCTCCCACTCCGAGGGGAGTGGGAGGGGGTGCTTCAAGTGTCCTGTTTTTTTGTGTGCATCTGTGTCTGTGTCTGTGTGTGTATGAGTGAGGGAAGGCAGATGAGCAGCTCTCACAGCTTATCAGCAGCCATCTTCCCAGCCATGCCTCCTTTCCTCCTTCTACGGATGGTCTCTTCCTGGTTTCTGTCCTTACCTGTCTGGGCTGCAAAGAGATTTGGTCCTGGCGGAGCTAGCTCTCCCCAGGGCTCTGTGGCACTAGCCACTGTGCCTTCTGGACTTCCTAGCTAGTACTCTTGTTCCAGATATGCCCCAGGTCACCCCATTAGTGGTAGGAGTTGCTGCTTAGGCAAATGAACTTCCTTTTTGTTGAGGGGCTTAGAACCCCAAGCAATCACATTGAAGTTGAACCAAATTTGAATTGTGATGAATCCCTTGTCCTCTTTCTGCCGGCTTTCCTCTCTTTGCCTCCATGGGACGTGGCACAGCCCTCTGCAGGATTCCTTGGATGGGGGCACCTGGGTGGCTCAGTCAGCTGAACATCCCCCTTTGGCTTAGGTCATGATCTCACAGTCCGTGAGTTCACGTCCCACATCAGGCTCTCTGCTGTCAGTGCAGAGCCGGCTTTGGATCCTCTGTTCCTGTCTCCCTACCCTCCCCGCATTGGGCTCTCTCAAAAATAAGTTAAAACATTTAGAAAAATGTTTAAAATTGCATGGATGTAACTTTTTTAATGTTTATTTATTTTGAGAAAGAGAGAGAGTGAGCAGGGGAGGGACAGAGAGAGAGGGAGAGAGAGAACCCTAGGCAGGCTCTGTGCTGTCAGTGCAGCACAAACCCAAACTGTGAGATCGTGACCTGACCTGAGCTGAAATCAAGAGTCAGACGCTTAACTGACCGAGCCCCCCAGGTGCCCCACCTTGATGTAATTTTTATAGTAGGAGTTTGTAACCAGCCCACGGGACATAGAAGTGGCCCCCACATGTAGCAAGGGAGGGTTTGACCACTGTGTGGTCCCACCCAAGTAAAGTGTTAGGGCTCCATCGCTTTGGGCGTTAAGGGTCCTGATTCTGTTCGGGGGTGTCCTGGGGCACCAAAGTTGAGTTCCCATGTGGAAGTTAGGTACAGATCAGCAAAGTATTGAGGTATAAGAGGTTTTCTTCTGCTGGAAAAACCACAGGCATCCTGCCAGCCCCTGTTGACAGAAGGTTCTCACCCCACAGCAAAGAAAGAAATGATTAAATCGACTTTTCCATCCATGGGCACAGTCTGGTCTTTAGATGTTGGCTTAGTGTTTAGGTTCATGTAGCCAGAGATGGAGAGAGCCCCTCTTCTCATTACTAGAGTTTTACACTATTAATTACTTGTTTCTTTTTAAAAGACAGTGAGAGACGGATTCTCTCTGGGAGAAAGATGTATAAAATTTTCTGCAATCAAAGAAAAATGGTCATTGGGGCACCTGGGTGGCTCAGTCAGTTAAGTGTCCAACTTGGGGTCAGGTCATGATCTCACAGTTTCTGAGTTCGAACCCCGTGTCGGGCTCTGTGCTGACAGCTTAGAGCCTGGAGCCTGCTTCGGATTCTGTGTCTCCCTCTCTCTCTGCCCCTCCCCTGCTTGGACTCTGTCTCTTCTCTCTCAAAAATAAACAAACATTTAAAAAATGGTTGTTAAATAAAAATAAAATAAATATTAAAAATTAAAAAATGTGTTTTTTTTTTCCTGAGGGACTATGCATCCCTGCTACTGTGAAATATTTCTATTAGAAATTAGAATAATGGTTATTTAGAAGATGTTAACAACTGGTTAACAAAACTGGTGCTTTGCCCTCTGCTGAGTTTTTTTTTTTTTTTTTTTAAAGCCTGTACAGTGGAGAATCCCTGTTCTCCATCAGACTCCTGTCTAGAAGCAAACGGAAGGTCTTCCATGGGGAGCTCTGTGGATGTGACCTGGCCACTGTTTCCAAAAGGACGAGGTGACCCTACCTTCTCTTTTAAAACCAAAGTTCCCATCTGCAATGACATCTAATTTCAACTTTTCTTTCTTCATTTGGGGTCCTGAAAGGGGAACTTCTGCCTTCCTGTAGAAACATTACCCTGTAGCAAGCTTGCAAAATTCCTCAGAAGAGAGAAAAATGTGTAAGTGATATTATAGAACCTGTCATATTTTTGTTGCTTTCTCATATCTTTTTTGTTAGGAATAGAAAATAAGATCATAGGAACTCTGGTGGTCACGGATCCCCTGATGTGTTTTGTATACTTTAGGAAGGTAAGTAAAATCAGGGAAATGGAACAGAGATAGATGGGAGAAGGGACTTCTTATTTTAGACAGGATGGTCAGCTATGAGCAGCTGATCTTCCTGAGGAGATCTGAAGGCAGTGCGGGACTGAGCCATGGGAAACCGGACAGAGGGGTGTAAAGGCAAAGGCCCTGAGGTAGGGAGGTGAGAGCATGGTGATCTCTGGATATGATTCCCCCAAGCTGGGGCCCTGAAGCAGGCCCTCCTCTCTCCAAATCAGGGGTCCTGGCCCCCATCTCTGACCTCTTTTCTTACTCCCGTGCCCTCCCCCAAGTCTCGTGGAAGCAGGGGTCTCTTTCTCCTCTTCTCTCTTCCAGACTCCATTGCTTTGGTATTAGCTCTGTACCTTGATCCTCCCTCCTCCCCACCCCTAAAATTTTAATTCATAAGGCCACTTATAGAAGTTGTTTTAAAAGATGAAATTGTTTCTATATCTTTTCATTTCAGCTATACCAATCCTGCTTCTCTGAGGTAGTGTGAATGCCTCCACCTGGCTATCTATAGTCACATACAAGGCAAAGGCTGGGAGAGTGGGACACAGAGAATAATAGCATACTGCCTTGACTTTTCCTGCTCCCAGCCCCCAGTCGCTGGAGATATGGTCTCCATACCTTTAATTTGTCAGATTTGCCTTCCAGAATCATGACCTGTGACTCAACCTTTTCCCAAAGCAATGGCTTTGTTCTTAGTCCTCATCCTACATGATTTATCTGCAGGATCTGACACTATGAGCCACGTAATGCTTCCAGAAACTGACTACCTCACAACTAACTCACTCATTGATTCAAAGCACATACACTGAGCCCCAACCATGGAGAGGTGCCTATGCAGATGCTGAGTATGGAGAAGAGTCACACACACACACATCCTGTTCTAGGGGGAGTCACAGTCCAGTGGGGATGGCAGCTGAGGCTCAGGGGGAGCTAAGGGAGAGTGCAGGAGGCTTCCCCGCCTGGCCTGTGGTTGCTGGGAAGGTTTCCCTGGACCTCTGAGTGTGAGCGTGCTCTGCTTCTAATTTCATGCAGCATTGGTCTTTCTGCCCATCCTTTCCGGGCCACCTGCCCACCTCTGCCATCTTGTCCTACTCTCTTGACTGGGCCCTTTATGTGACAGCTTTCCTGGCCACATTATCTCTCCATATTGTCTCCCTCACAGATTTTATCTTTTCTTCTGCTTCTACCATAGATAAATCCCTATCCCTGTCTCCAGTCTCTCTTTGGCTCCAGAGTCAGCCCTTGACTCACCTGGACTCCCTCCAGCTCCTTACTTTTGGACTTTTGGAATCTCATTCCTTTTGACCTAGTTCAGCCTCATTTTTGAATTGATCTTGACTAAAGTTTCCCTCCTGCTTTCAAAGTGCTGTTGGGAGAGACAGTCTAGCATAGGCATGGAGCATCCCTGCACGTTCCTTCTGAGTGTGTCAAGAATGCAAGGCCCTGATGGTTCTTCACCCAGGCCATCATTCAGGGTTATGTTTGCAGCAGGCAGCCATGAGGGAGGCTCCCAGACAGAGACCAGGCTTGTTTCTGCTCACTATAAAAACAGTGAATTCCCCAGCTCAGTGTTCCTCTCCCTTAACAGTGTTCTGCGTGTACAGGCATCTTGGATGGGTCAGTTGTGTCATCATTATGGACTCTGGGGGCATAGGGAACACCTGCAAATCAACACAAAGCACTGGCTACTTCTTTTGCCATATGTAATAAAATCTTTGGTCTCTGACCCAAAGGTCTCATGCCTTTTGCCAGCATCCATGGAAAACTAATTTGCAAGCTTGTAAGTACGGTAAAATTTCAGACCTGCACAGTTATTAGCAGGTGTCACCTCTAAGATCCTAACTCCAGTGTACCTTCTGGTATTGCTAGGCAACCAGGTTGCTTCTTATTCCCTGAGTGGCTTTTGAGCACTGGTTTTTCTCCATTATACCCTTTCTCACCATTGTTGGTCTGCTGCAACTCTCCTCTGGGTTTAATATGAGTGTTCCCCACTCATTTCCTGTCTTGGCATTTTGTCCTTTCTCATTATTCCTGTGTAGCACACCTTCTGATGGTCATTAAGGACTAGATTTGAGAACAGAAGGGCCCAGAAAGTCATTCTATTTTAAATGAAAAATCACATGGATTAGGATGCGGCTCTCTGAAACTCAAGCTGAGGTTGAATTTGCCATGAGAGAACTCCTACCTCTTTTTTTCTTTTTAATTCTTTTTTAATGTTTATTTATTTTTGAGAGAGAGAAAGAAAGAGACAGAGAGACAGTGTGAGCCAGGGGAGAGGCAGAGAGAGAGAGAGACACAGAATCCAAATCAGGCTCCAGGCTCTGAGGTGTCATCACAGAGCCCAATGTGGGGCTCGAACTCACAGACCCTGAGATCATGACCTGAGCTGAAGTCAGACGTTCAACTGACTGAGCCACCCAGGCGCCCCAAGAAAACTTCTACTTGTGATTGTAGACAGAGGATTATGATCTAGCCTATAGGGAATAGTCATACTTGCCAAACCTTTTTTTTGCACAATGGATTTTATGTAAGTAGTATTCCACCCATTATCTCCTCTCACCCTCAAGAAATTTGGGAGGTAATCAGGGCAGGTAATCCCAACGTTGTTTTGAAGAGAACCATGACTGGAGGATTAAGTGACCTGCTCAAGGTCACACCACTAGTGAGCAGCAGGACTAGGAGGAGGGCCGGGCGTTTCTGTTGCCTGACTGGGCCTTGCCTACGGAATCTTTATGGCGGTTACATCATTTGGTGTATAGACCACTTTTTTTTTTTTTTCTAACGTTTATTTATTTTTGAGACAGAGAGAGACAGACCATGAATGGGGGGGAGGGCCAGAGAGAGGGAGACACAGGATCCGAGGCAGGCTCCAGGCTCTGAGCTGTCAGCACAGAGCCCAACGCGGGGCTGGAACTCACGGAGTGGGAGATCATGACCTGAGCCAAAGTTGGACGCTTAACCGACTGAGCCACCCAGGCGCCCCGGTGTATAGACCACTCTTAACCACAGAGTCAAAGACTGTGCACACTCAGATGGATACTATTAGTGTTTATTAATTATAAGGAAATCTGAAGTATTTTGCCTACCTAGGGGCAAGTGAAATAAATTATTTTTCTTTATTTAAAAAAATTTTTTTAATGTTTTTTTTTTTTAATTTATTTTTGAAGGAGAGAGATGGAGCATGAGCAGGGGAGGAGCAGAGAGAGAGGGAGACACAGAATTCGAAGCAGGCTCTAGGCTCTAAGCTGTCAGCACAGAGCCCGATGCGGGGCTCAAGCCCACAAACTGTGAGATCATGACCTGAGCTGAAGCCAGACACTAAGCCAACTGAGCCACCAGGTGCCCTGTGAAATTATTAAAAGTGATACTATGCATCTATAAAAAGGGAAGGCATTTATGTATTGATATGGAATGACCACTAAGAAATATTCCCTTCTTTAAAGATTATTTATTTTGAGAGAGAGAGAGAGAGAGAAAGAGAGAGAAAGAACATGTGTGTGAGGGGTAGGGGCAGAAGAGAGAGAGGGAGAAAGAGAATCCCAAGCACAGAGCCTGACATGAGGCTTGATCTCACACGAGATCATGACCTCAGCCAAAATCAAGAGTTGGACACTTAACCGTCTGAGCCACCCAGGTCACCCAGGTGCTCTTTTTTTTTTTTTTTTCTTAAAGACACATTTATTCAGCGTCATGATCATACAATTACAGTTAGTAATCAACAGCATGGGTACAAAAACCAAAAAAATCTACATTAAAACCCTTTGTTGGAGTGCATTACACTTTCCAGAGAACAGAAACTAAAATAAACTGTTATATAATTAGTCATGAATATAGTCCTCGGGTTTTAGCCCATACACATGAATATTGTCTAAAACATGGCTCCTTTGTGGCAGCTAGGCCCTGCCGCCACCGTGCTTGGCTGAGCTCACAAACCTGTTGTAACCTGTAGATTCCCTGTCACTTCTCTGGCTCTCCTCTCCTGCTAAGCTTCATTTCCCGACAGTAATTAAAACCTTCTGCCACTGCCATAGCTACTGCTGCTGCTGGAACTGCCACAGCCACCTTGGTTTCTGGTTTGACAAAGTATTGGCCTCCAGCACCATAGGGCACAGAGCTTCTGCCTCCAAACTCCCCTCCTTGCAGGGGTCCAAAGTTTGAAGATTGATTGTTGTAATTGCCAAAATCATTATAGCTTCCGCCACCTCCAAAATTGCTTCCATCATTACCAAATCCGTTGCAGCCATCCACACTGCCACCATGTCCACCACCACCTCGATTGCCACCAAAGCCACCTCGCCCACTCAAGTTTCCCCCACGACCAGAGTTGTCATTCCCACCACAACCACCACCAAAGTTTCCAGGACCACTTTGACCTCTCTGGCTGGATGAAGCACCAGCCATCTCCTGCTTAAATAGGGCTCTCCTCACTTCCCAGTGCAGCCATTCACAGTATGGTATTTTTGAATGACAATCTTGTCTACAGAGTCATGATCATTAAATGTTACAAGAGCAAAATTCTCTTCTTGCCACTACCTCGGTCAGCCATGATTTCAGCCACTTCAGTTTTCCCATTCTGTTCAAATTAATCTCTAGGATGTGTGCTTCAGGGTCTCCTTTAAGGCCACTGACAGAAATCGTTTTCACTGTTAAGCGGGCACCAGGTCTTTGAGACTCGTCTCTTGAGACAGCCCTCTCTGGTTCTACAACTCTTCCATCCACCTTGTGTGGCCTTGCATTCATGGCTGCGTCCACCTCTTCCACAATGGCGTACGTGACAAACCCAAAGTCTCTGGAGCGCCTGGTGTTGGATCTCATTACCACACAGTCTGTAGGCGTTCCCCCATTACTCAAAATGGCTCCTCAGACTCTCATCGGTTGGTTCAAAGCCCAAACCTCTGATGAAAAGCTTCTGCAGCTGTTCAGGCCCTTTGGGAGATTCTGACTTAGACATGACAGTCATGGAGGGGAGATTTAAAGATGATTACTTAGCAGCATCCACAGGCAGAAAGGAATAATCTGATGAACATAGCTCAGAAATATTCTTAATACTTATTATTTTGACATATTTTAAGACTAAAAAGTGTTCAAAATTTGTACAGAGTTCCTGTCTGCCAGGAACTCTCTCTCTTTACCCAGCTCCCCCAATAATAGCATTGTATATAACCATAACTTGACATTGGTACAATACTATTAATTCACATAAATACTTCATTTGGGTTTCTCAGAAAGTTTCAAATATCTGAGAGAGTGGGGGTATGGTGTGCATCCTATTTTATCTTAAAAGAGAGGGGAAAGGGTGTGTGTGTGTTTATATGCTTCCATATACCTATAAGATTTCTTAAAGGATATATAAGAAGCTAGACACATTGAGTTGCCTCCAGGAAGAACTGGATAGCAGCTCTGGATAGAGAGTATTGGAACCGTGTGTTTGTTTGTACCAATCTATCTATTTTTAAAAAGGGAATGAGGAAAGTTTTTATGTATTCATACAAAATAATCTGTTATATTTTTAAATGAAAAACACAAGGTAAATAAGCATGTACATATCCCATCTACAAAAAAAAAAAAAAGGGGGGGGGGGCTGTGTGTTTTCGCCTCCATATGCACAGATTTCTCTGGAAGGATAGGTACGAAACTGGTAACCATTGGTTTGCCTCCAAGGATTAAAATGGGCAGACAGAAGTGGGAGGGAGACCTTTTGTACCTTTAAATTTATACCTTTTAAATTTAGACTATGTGAATTTATTTCCTTTGTAACAAAATAAAGGAAATTGAAAAAAAAAAACCCTGAAATAAATTGCTTTTACCTTGTAATTTTTCCCCCTTTAAAATATTTAGCGGCTTTTCAGCTACTCTCTGGCTAAAATTCAGATTTCTTTACTTGACATTTAGGTTCTTTTTATAACTCGGTCTCATTATTTCCTGCCTGAAGCTTTCTGTTTCACCGACTGTGTTTTGTTTTCTCCCCTCATATCATGCACTTTTCTTTATTCTCTTCCTGCTCCCCAGCCATCAGAAATCATCTTGCTTCTGGGACATTGTCCCCCAGTGGTCCAGACCTCTTGAATTTCTCTCTCTTCCAAATTCCTATAATGTCTTGTCTGCCCTATACATTTGGCCCTTCACCCATATTCTCTTGTCAAGGGTATGTATACTCTGTCACCAAATAAGATTACCAACTTCTTGTGGGTAGTGGCTGAGTATGTGAGTTTTCTGAAATTCCCCTTTCCTGGAAGAGTCTTACACTAGGTTGATGGCCCAGTGATGTTGACTAAATCTCTTCTTTGTAGCAATTTTATTCTATGCATATGCTTGCCTGATGTGCTTAAGAATTCCTGGCTGTATTGCGGCAATAAGACATTGTATATCCATCCAAAAACACCCTAGCAGATAAAAGAGGACAAAGTATGAGTTAAAATTCAAGAAAGCACCTGGTGTTTGAATATTGATATATTTTTAAATATAACATTCCTGGAAAACAAGATACATGATAACATTTTTTTCTTTTGCATTTTGGCTCATACGTTTGGATGCATTTTGGAAAACAGGCCCTATTTTCCTAGTAACCGTGGTGAATTAATTAGCTTTTCTGATATGTTATGAACTGGTTCTTGACATCCTCATTTTCAGTAAATGGCAGAATTGGATTCAAGTCTTGGCAGGTCAGATCAGGGAGCTACATGACTTCTAGCTAGTCATAGCAACAGATATTTGTTGGGTTCCTTCCATTGCAAAGCATTGTATTAAGACTTAATGGAGATGAAGTGTAAAATAGATTCCTCCAGGAACTTCCGCTTGATTACATGTTGCATCTGTCTCGCCCTTGCCCATTTCATGGCTATGTAGTAAGTGTAGCCAATCGTCAGGAGGCTCTTCATAGGTAGCCTTGGAATTAGAGAAAAAAATTTATGAAGAAGATTGATCTTTGAATCTGAAACCCGTAAGAATGAGGAAGCAAACAACAAACAAACAGTAACAGTATTAGCTTATCTTTGACGAAATCTTCACTAGACTCTGTATTTCAGCTATATTGTCTCTTTATCTTGACAGCAACTGATTAAGGCGGGCACTATTGTTACCCACTTTTGCAGATGAGATAGGAGACATGACCGTGATCACACAGCTGAGTGATAGAGCCAGGATTCAAGTGCAGAGATTTTGCCCCTGGCTCCCTACGTTTAATTTTGACTTGATGTTATTATTTTCCCAAAGATTAGTCACACGGACAAGTAACTTACCAATATACTTGTCTGACTCTAACTAGATCATGAAATCCTCAAGTGGAAGGCTGTGCCTTATTTTCTTGTTTCTTCACACATAATTATCTATGGCACAGGTTTCTGGACATTGTCTGTACTCAATATCCCAGAATGGAAAAATGCATAAAAAATAACTGTGGCTTATAAATGTGATGTTAATAAGACTATGATACTCAGATTGAGTATTAAACCAACTATGTAGCAGGCAGTGTGAAGTGGTACAAAGAACATGAGTTTTGGAGGACTGGAAATGAGGTCTGTGGAGTGCCTGGCACAGGGAGGTATCTGATACATGGTACTTAGTTAATACAGTGATACTATATGATTTAATCTTTCTCACACACAACCCTGTTAGGTAGCGTGTTAGCTCAGGCTGCCATAACGGAACACCACAGACTGGGTGGCAACAGAAATTTATTTTCTCATAGTTCTGGAGACTCCTCCACATCCCAGATCAAGGTGCAGACAGGTGAGGCCTCTCTTCCTGGCTTACAGGTAGCTCCCTTCTCACCATGACCGTGTCCTCACGTGGACTTTCCTCTCTGCTTGCAGGTGGAGAGAGAGCTCTGGCATCTTTTCTAAGGACACCCGCCCTATCAGACAAGGGCCCCACACTTACAACCTCACTTAACTTTTTTTTTAATTTTAATTTTATTTTTTAAAATTTACATCCAAATTAGTTAGCATACAGTGCAACAATGACTTCAGGAGTAGATTCCTTAATGCCCCTTCCCCATGTAGCCCATCTCCCCTCCCACAATCCCTCCAGTAACCCTCTGTTTGTTCTCCATATTTAAGACTCCCTTCTATTTTGTCCCCCTCCCTGTTTTTATGTTATTTTTGCTTCCCTTCCCTTATGTTCATCTGTTCTGTGTCTTAAAGTCCTCATATGAGTGAAGTCATATGATGTTTGTCTTTCTCTGACTGACTAATTTCGCTTAGCATAATACCCTCCAGTTCCATCCACATAGTTGCAAATGGCAAGATTTCATTCTTTTTGATTGCCAAGTAATACTCCATTGTGTGTGTGTATATATCTATCTATCTATTTCATATCTTCTTTATCCATTCAGCCATCGATGGACATTGGGCTCTTTCCATACTTTGGCTATTGTTGATAGTGCTGCTATAGACATTGGGGTGAGGGGCGCCTGGGTGGCTCAGTCAGTTGAGCGTCCGACTTCGGCTCGGGTCATGATCTCGCGGTTCGTGAGTTTGAGCCCCACGTCAGACTCTGTGCTGACAGCCAGAGCCTGGAGCCTGCTTCAGATTCTGTGTCTCCCTCTCTCTCTGGCCCTTCCCCTCTCGAGCTCTGTCTCTCGCTCTTTCTCTCAAAAATAAACATTTAAAGGGGCGCTTGCGTGGCTCAGTCGGTTGGGCGTCCGACTTCGGCTCAGGTCACGATCTCGCCGTCCGTGAGTTCAAGCCCCGCATCGGGCTCTGGGCTGATGGCTCAGAGCCTGGAGCCTGCTTCCAATTCTGTGTCTCCCTCTCTCTCTGCCCCTCCCCCGTTCATGCTCTGTCTCTCTCTGTCTCAAAAATAAATAAAACGTTAAAAAATAAATAAATAAACATTTAAAAAAAAAACATTGGGGTGCATGTGTCCCGTTGAAACAGCATACTTGTATCCCTTGGATAAATACCTAGTAGTGCAATTGCTGGGTTGTAGGGTAGTTCTATGTTTAATTTTTTGAGGAACCTCCATACTATTTTCCAGAGTGGCTGCACCAGCTTGCATTCCCACCAGCAGTGCAAAAGAGATCCTCTTTCTCTGCATCCTTGCCAACATCTGATGTTGCCTGAGTTGTTAATGTTAGCCATTATGACAGGTGTAAGGTGATATCTCATTGTGGTTTTGATTTGTATTTCCCTGATGATGAGTGATGTTGAGCATTTTTTCATGTGTTGGTTGGCCATCTGGATGTTTTCTTTGGAGAAGTGTCTATTCATGTCTTTTGCCCATTTCTTCACTGGATTATTTGTTTGTTGTGTGTTGACTTTGATAAGTTCTTTCTAAATTTTGGATACTAACCTTTTTTCTGATATGTCATTTGCAAATATCTTCTCCCATTCTGTAGGTTGCCTTTTAGTTTTGCTGATTGCTTCCTTCGCTGTGTAGAAGCTACTTATTTTGACGAGGTCCCAGTTGTTCATTTCTGCTTTTGTTTTCCTTGCCTCCAGAGATGTGTTGAGTAGGAAGTTGCTGTGGCCAAGATCAAAGAGATTTTTGCCTGCTTTCTCTTCGAGGATTTTGATGGCATCCTGTCTTACAGTGAGATCTTCCATCCATTTTGAGTTTATTTCTGCATATGGTGTAAGAAAATGGTCCAAATTCATTCTTTTGCATGTCGCCATCCAGTTTTCCCAGCACCACTTGCTGAAGAGACTGTCTTTATTCCATTGGATATTCCTTCCTGCTTTGTCAAAGATGAGTTGGTCATACGTATGTGGGTCCAATTCTGGGTTCTCTATTCTGCTCCATTGATCTGAGTGTCTGTTCTTGTGCCAGTACCATACTGTCTTGATGATTACAGCTTTGTAGTATAGCTTGAGGTCTGGGATTGTGATGCCTCCCGCTTTGGTTTTCTTTTTCAAGATTGCTTTGGCTATTTGGGGTCTTTTCTGATGGCACACAAATTTTAGAATTATTTGTTCTAGCTCTGTGAAGAATTCTGGCCTTTCATTTAACTTTAATTACCTCCTTAAAGGCCTTATCTCCAAACCCATTTACTAGGGTCTTGGGGCTTCAACATCTGAGTTTGGGGGGAATACAGTTCAGTCCATAATAAGTAGTTACTTTTCCCATTTTACCAATGGGGAAATAGATATTTAAAGGAATGGTCCTGTTCTTCCATGAAGCCTGATTGTGTTGTCAGATATGTTGACTACTTGTATTTCTTTCCACGGGTTTTTTCCTTCTTACAACCAAAAAGAGCTCAACCACCGAATCCTTCCTTCCTTCCTTCCTTCCTTCCTTCCTTCCTTCCTTCCTTCCTTCCTTCCTTCCTTCCAGAGAGAAAG
>NW_024412391.1:48019465-48039333 GCF_014898765.1 Herpailurus yagouaroundi
GGGGGGGGGAGAGAGACAGAGAGAGAGAGAGAGAGAGAGAGAGAGAGAGAGAATCCCAAGCAGTCTCCATGCTGTCAGCGGAGAGCCTGATGTGGGGCTTAAACTCACGAACTGTGAGATCATGACCTGAGCCAACTGAGCCACAAGGTGCCTTGCATCTAATCTTCGCTAAAGGTATTTTTTCTAAGAAAAGTCTGTAGCATCTTTTCTTTGGATAGTGCTGTGAAACTCTGACAGTTTCCCCCCCTTATTTTCTCACCTTTATGCCTTCACCTCTCTTGTGCTATTTTATAATTAGATGAGACCACAGGGGTGATAATGTAATTGATTAGTTCCACTTTCTCTACATCACAGAACAGGAAGCATGACATAGCCAGGAGTGTCATGTCTTCCATTCCCAAAGCTGGGAATGGAAGGTTGTTTAGCATACAACAGACTCTAGGTGGCATTATTTTGTTTCCCTCTCACCAGAAACCATGTTATTCTCCCTCTGAAGGCTGTGAACATTATAACTCGATATTGTGTACTTCATGGCTTCTGCGTATTCATGTCTTCTACTACTTAATGTATCTATTCTCTCTGTCTTATCAGTTTCAGTCAAATTGGTATTTTTTTGTGTCTTGAGTTCAAATCTCACTTAGAATCTGAGTCGGTTCAGCCAGTCAAGCATACCTTTAGGTTACTGGCCAGCTTATGATCTCATCACGTATATTACTCCAGTACAATGGAAACAGTTTTTTCATCTATCATGCCTTGAGGGAAATGTTCTTTGCGAATATACAATGACTTTTCTTCTAATGTTGTGTTTATGTCTCTTCTATAAGGCAGTCTAGTGTTATGGTTAACATCCAAGTTCTGGATTAAGAGTATCTGGGTTTTGCAGTGTCTGGGTGGCTCAGCTCAGGTCACGAGCTCATGGTTTGTGAGTTTGATCCCCACATCAGGTTCTGCACTGACAGTGCAGAGCCTGCTCGGGGTTCTCTTTCTCTCCCTCTCTCTCTGCCCCTCCCATGCTCGCTCTCTCTCTCTCTCTCTCTCTCTCTCAAAATAAATAAATTTTAAAAACTTAAAAATTTTTTAACTAAAAAAAAGTGTCTTAGGGGCGCCTGGGTGGCGCAGTCGGTTAAGCGTCCGACTTCAGCCAGGTCACGATCTCACGGTCCGTGAGTTCGAGCCCCGCGTCAGGCTCTGGGCTGATGGCTCAGAGCCTGGAGCCTGTTTCTGATTCTGTGTCTCCCTCTTTCTTTGCCCCTCCCCCGTTCATGCTCTGTCTCTCTCTGTCCCCCAAAAAATAAATAAACGTTGAAAAAAATTTAAAAAAAAAGTGTATTATTTTAAACTCCACTTGTACCACTTACGAAGTATAACAAGCTTGGGGAAATTTACTTCACTTCCCTGGGCCTCAATTTCCTCATCTGTAAAATGAAGATGAAAATATAGCCTCTACCTCATAGAGCTGTGAGGATACAAAGTTCAGGTGGATGAGCCCTTAGCACAGGGCATGCATATAGTAAGTGCCTGGTAAGTATTAGTTATTTCTAATTGATTGAATATTTTTGCTCATTAGGAAGGAGAATGCCAGTTTTTTGCTAAGGATATCTCTAATTGTAAATTTACAAATGAGCTTTTAGATACATGCTCTGTGACAGATGAAGTAGCATGATTATTAAGGCTGTTATTTCCTGATGAAATTCATTCATCAATTTTATAAGTGTTTATAAATACAGTCATTGGGAATATAAGATTAATTAGAGTCTCTACCTATGATCTACTTGGGGAGATAGGCATCTAAATAATAATAAATCAACCTGAAAATGGTGGCACAGAGAAACAGAGAAAGTGTTCAACTTGCCCTACACAGGGGCAGAAGCAAGTCAAAGGAGATTACAGTTTGGAGGAGATACTTGATTGGCCGTAAATAAAGAACAGGGTGTGGGAAAGCATTTCTGGCAGAGGTAACAGCAGAGATGAGAGATAATATGATACTTTCAAGAACCCTGTAGGTTGTGCAATGGATCTTTAATCTTTTATCCTAAAGGCAATGTGGAGTCCTTGGGGGGGGGGGGGGTGTGCTTTTGTTTTAAAATCTACCTTTATTGTTTTCCTCTTTTGATAAAAGTCGTATGTGCACATTATGAAAAGACAAGTAACACTACAGAGGTATATGCATGGAAACTGAAGATTTCCAATAATTCCTTCCCTTGTCCCCTGAAATAATTACTACTACAAAGAGTTTGGAGTATATTCTCTATTTTTCTTTCTCTCTATGCACACAGTAACAAATATATGGTGATTATTATTATAATAGGAGAAGAATATCTTCTGTGTGCTTTTTATATATCTTTCAATGATTTAGTATTGAAGTTTTTCAGCAGGATATTAAGTTTGGAGGGAAAACTGGGGGTAGGGTTGAGGCGCCAAGACTGGAGAAAGGGAGGCAATCTCTGCCTCAATAGATAAAGTTGAGTTTCTGGACTTATAAATACTCATCAAGGCCAGCTAAGTCCCATGCTCCCTATTAAGTTTTTTTCTTTTTTTTTTTCTATGTGATTTATTTTATTTTATTTTATTTATTTATTTTTCAATATATGAAATTTATTGTCAAATTGGTTTCCATGCAACACCCAGTGCTCATCCCAAAAGGTGCCCTCCTCAATACCCATCACCCACCCTCCCCTCCCTCCCACCCCCATCAACCCTCAGTTTGTTCTCAGTTTTTAAGAGTCTCTTATGCTTTGGCTCTCTCCCACTCTAACCTCTCTTTTTTTTTTTTCCTTCCCCTCCTCCATGGGTTTCTGTTAAGTTTCTCAGGATCCACATAAGAGTGAAAATATATGGTATCTGTCTTTCTCTGTATGGCTTATTTCACTTAGCATCACACTCTCCAGTTCCATCCACGTAGCCACAAAGCGCCATATTTTAAGTTTTTTTTTTTCTAATCATCTGAGATCACAATGCTAGCTCTCCCTCCTAAAACTTGTCCACTTTCCCCTCAGATGTGTATAATTTACTATGGAATTTAGCACATTCACATTGCATTGGAATCATCTGTTTACTCGTCTTTTCTACTCAAACATGAAATTCTTAATGGCAATGCCTTTAAACAAAATCTTATATACCTAGTGCCTAGCATACAGTAAGGCTCAATGAATGTTTGATGAAGGCAAATGACGGTTTTGTTCAGCCCAATTGGCAGAAATATGTATCAGGCATTTGGATAAAAAGATTAGAAACAGTTCCCTTGTCTGTAAAATGAGACCTGTAATATATATTTTTTTCTTTACAAGAATTAGTAAAACAAGTTTAATGCAATGCAATCTTAAATTCTGTTAAGGATTAAAACGAACTATTATATTTGAAACACTTAACACAGTGACAGGTGTAGTAGTTACAGGTTATTGTCATGAAGATGAGCCAAATACAGGAAAAGCCATAAAGGCAGGGGGAAATTTCAGGTGTTATTGGGCACCTTCAGAGTTTGACAGAAAATGTCATAATGTATCTTGGGGATAATCTAGGAAAGCCTTCAGGGACAAGGACTTAGAAATCTCCTACAGCCTTAGAAATCCAGAAGTCCTGGAGTAGGATCAAAAGTTCAAATAACAACAGAGGTCAGTCAGGAAGCTAGTGAAAAAAAAAAATTGGGAACCCTGGCTACACATTAGAATCACCTGGGAAACTGATGGCAAAGCAATGGGCCAGCTCCTATCCTGAAGTAATCAGAATTTCCAGGAGTAGGTCCCCAACACGAGTATGTCTTTAAGTTTCTTCAGGTGAGTCTAATGTGCAGCCAGGGGTGACATCCACTGCAATTCTAAAACCAATGAGGGCAAGATAGGTGAACAGGTGTGTCTTTTCTCCTGCTGATTGTTGCAATACTGTTTGCCAGCTTCTTTGTAAAAGTGCAGATTTCCATGTGAAGTTACCCAAATTTAAAAATGTTGGCAAGTAATTTATAATGTTAAAACAAAGAAGAAAAACAACGAAACACCGCGGGAATCAAAGAAAACATGGATAGTGGCCCAGTTGGCCACCAGTTCATAACCTCCCTTGCAGTTCAACCTTCGGGTAGAAGAAACAAACTGATACTGAAAGTGGTTATTTAACACTTTGCCCAAGACTGCACAGCAAATCAGAATGGGAGTCGGGACTAAAACATAGTCCTTTAGAATTTAGTTAATATTCCTTCTTTTTCAGGAGAGGAACACTTGGAGGTGCACAATAAAACATGGGTAAGGATAAAGTGCGTTCCAGGCTGAAGGAAGCCCCAAAGCACTGCCTCGGGCATCACATAATCAGCAAACCCCGGCGATTCCTAAAACTTAGGAAAGTAAAATCAGGACTCCGGGCGGGGGGGGGGGGGGGGCCGGGCAAGAACCAGACACGCATGCGCCGTCCACAGGTAGCGCCGCGGAGGGGCGTCTTGTCTGGACAGGCGATGAATTACGACCTCTGCTGGCGGCGTCACGACTTCTGCCGTAAATGCGGTGTTTGGCGCGTGCGCGTCTTTCCTTTTCGGAGTCCCTAAGCTGCCGCTGGCGTTGAAGTGTTCTCAGTTCGCCGCTCCGGCTGTCGCCATGGTGAAGCTGAGCAAAGAGGCCAAGCAGAGGCTGCAGCAGCTCTTTAAGGGCGGCCAGTTTGCCATCCGCTGGGGCTTTATTCCTCTCGTGATTTACCTGGGTCAGTAGGAGGAGAACCTGGAAGGAGACGGGAGGGAAGGGTATGCGGAGGCCTTGCCTCCATTTTTGGCTTTGTAGGGCGGGAGACAAATCGGACCACGCCGTGCACGTCCTTTGATGTTGTCTAGTCAGTGGGGTCGGTCTAAGCTGAGTTCAAGTTCTTGTCTGCCCTTTACTGTTTGGAGGTGACCTACCTTTGAGGATTGTTGGGAGAGTTAGGCGACCTGATAGATTTGAAAGCGATCACTCATTATGTCATTAGGTGGGTTTTCCCGGCATTTGTCCTCACTTCTACAGGTGGTCCTAAATAGAAAGAGGCCTGTAGACCTCGTGGATATGCCCCGTCTTGAAGCATGATTATGACAATAGTTTTTGCTTTCTTAGTTGCACAGTGAAGAGTTTGGATGATTTTTGTTAGGATCGCATTTTATAGGTGAGGGAATGGAATCAGAAATTTCTTTCGGAAGGACACACAGCTGTTAAGTGGGGAACTATGAACTCAAGTAATGGGGTATCAAGGCCCGTACTTTTTTTTTTTTTTTTAATGTTTACTTATTTTTGAGAGAGAGTGCGATTGGAAGAGGAACAGAGAGGGGGAGACACAGAATCAGAAGCAGGCTCCAGGCCCCGAGTACAGAGCCTACTGGGAGGCTGGAACCCATAGACCAACTGGGAGATCATGACCTGAGCTGAAGTCTGAGGTTTAACTGGCTAAGCCACCTAAACACCCCTTCAAGGCCCATACTCTTAATCACTGTGCTGTACTGCAAGCATTTAAGTACTTAGACAAATATTGACACCTAGGGCTGTACATTGGGACTTTATCCTATTTCTAGTCTTGGATAGTTTTTTGTTTTTCTGGGCTTTTTTTGTTGTTGTTGTTGTTTTGAAGTATAGGTGATACACAATGTTATATTACTTTCAGGTGTACAATGTGGTGGAAAGGAAAGGTTCCAGCTCTATCAGTTGAGTATACAGTTTGATATTTTCTAAAACTCAGTTTCACACTTTTAAAACCCTGTGATTTTAACAAGGTGCTGCTTCCTGTTTGTTTTAGATGTCCTGCATTGTTCAAGATAAAGTACATTCATTCTTAGTCTTGACAACCCTTAATTTTGCTGGATGTTTTCCAGGTAGCTGTCACTCCCATTTCCCCATGCAATGTAAACCTACCGGTAATCTGGGGATACTTTGGTAGAAAGACTTAAAAAGATCTTTTTCCTACCTATTTTGAATGTTTTTTTGTTTGTTTTTAAGCATTATTCTGGCGTTTAGCAACTTTGTATAGGTGTCAAGGATTAGAACACATAGTTGTGATAGCCTGCTCTTACAAGCTGTGTACCCCCTCTTTCTCTGCCCCCCCCCCCCCGAAGGACCCAGTTTACTTAGTCAAACACTAGGACGAGCTCTCCTTTTAGCTATGAAAGTTATGAGGACTTAGGTCCTTCCCCTTCTTTGTGCCTCCTTTTTCCATTGATGCATGTAGGGGGTCCTTTTTTTAGCTTGCACTTTGGACCCTCTGATTTCTTTGCTGCTCTATAAATCTTTACATCTATCTTTCGCTCCTCCCTTTTTTGTTTTGTGGTTCCTTTTCTATAGCTAGAAAGTTGTAGCTGGTTGCTACATTCTGTGTATCAAGGGCTTTGGTCCGAAGAGAATGTTTCCCCTACTCCCCCCCCCCCCCCCCCCCCGAGTTTATTTTTCCTATTGTGCCCACTGGAGGTATTCTCTTTCTTAGCACTACCATTATGATGATTTTTCACCCTAGCTTCCAACTCAGGTTGACAGTAATGTTAGAGCTATCTTTTTAGTAATTCTTCCTTGTTAATCATTGTCTTTTTCCTTTCACTGCGTAGAAATTTAATTTTTTCTTTTCTTTTCTTTTTATTTTTTTAAATTTATTTAATTTACATCCAAGTTAGCTTATAGTGCAACAGTGATTTCAGGAATAGATTCCTTAATGCCCCTTACCCAATTAGACCGTCTAGACCGTCCCCCCCCCACAACCCCTCCAGTAACCAGTTTGTTCTCCATATTTAAGAGTCTCTTATGTTTTGTCTCCCCCTGTTTTTATTTTTGCTTCCCTTCCCTTATGTTCATCTGTTTTGTATCTTAAAGCCCTCATAGGAGTGAAGGCATAAGATATTTGTCTTTCTCTGACTAATTTCACTTAGCATAATACCCTCTAGTTCCATCCATCTAGTTGCAAATGGCAAGATTTCATTCTTTTTGATTGCCATGTAATCAAAATATATATGTACTTTATTGTACATATATACCACATCTTTATCCATTCATCCATCGATGGACATTTGGGCTCTTTTCATATTTTGGCTGTTGGTTGACAGTGCTGCTATAGAAATTTAATATTATGTCCAACCTAGTTCCCAGTCAGTTTCTTTTCTTCTCCCCCTCAGCTCTCAGTAAAACCTAGAACTGTGGATTGAATTTAGGTTTAAACATAACTTTTAGGGCTTCAGGGAGTACATGGGAATATAGTACCATAAAATAGAACAGTGGCATGATGATAATCTGTTTGGACATTAACCAGTAGGAAGATTTTAATGAATTACCTATTGGAAGACAATTCTCCATGGTGTCTTGAATTTCTACAAATCTTGTGAGCAGGGATTCTGACCACCTTTTGTTCCATATTTTTAAGGATGTTTGTGGAGTGAACAGCCTTGGAAAATAGTATCTCCTTTTAGAGCAAAGGGGAAGCAGTGCTCACTACCCATCACAAAAGATTGTGTTTCCTTAAACTCAGGGTTCATCTAAAAATGATGATATTCTGACTAGTTATTGCTAGGAGTAATGAACTGTCCTTTGTTTTTGACTCACGATCTTGTGTCTTCTACCAGCATCTGTGAAACTGGCAGGCTAGTTTGTTGTCTTGAAAATGGGGTAAAATTTCATACCACTCATAGTTCTTGATGCTTACTTTAATTTTAATCAACAAATTAGATATATGTTATCCAGTTAATAAATATATTTTAAATGGTAAAAGGTTTATTTGATCATACTTGTAACAAGAGTGTTGACTTAATTAGATTGTTAAACAATAACTTGGTGTTTTCTCCTTTTTATTTCCAGTCTTTGCTTTATAAAAAGAGGTTTATCCAAAAGAGGATAAAATAAGATATCCTCAATTGTTTTTTTAAAAATTGAGTTTTTAAAATATTGTTTAAAAAAAATCTTTAAAAAAAAGCTGAGCCTGGGTTGCTCAGTTGGTTAAGGGTCTGACTTTGGATCAGATCATGATCTCCCAGTTTGTGGGTTCAAGCCCTGCATCAGGTTCTGTGTTGACAGCTCAGAGTCTGGAGCCTGCTTCAGATTCTGTGTCTCCCTCTCTGCCCCTCCCCCTCTGTCGCGTGCACATGCTCTCTTTCTCTTTTTCTTTCTCTCTCTCTCTCAAAAATAAACATTAAAAAATTAAAAAAAAAATTCATTTTGTTCTTTGTAGCCTTTTACCCAGTATGATGGTAGTTGTGGCACCTTTTTTAAGTAAAGACTAATAATGAAAGTGCGTTCTAAGGGTTCCGTGCTAATTGTGTATATAATAAGGATAAGGTTATTTGTCCTCCTTATTGGTTAGTCCTGGACATAATCTCATACCCTAGTTAAGACTCAAGACTTCTATAGCACACAGGTAAATTTAGATGGTGCTAGTAGATATGGATATCATTCTAGCCTACCCTAGGTTGATTTGAAAAGAAAAATTCTTGATTACAAATGTTTTGTCTGCTACGGTTTTAATTGCTATTTATTCTGTTTCTCTCTCCTCCTCCCCATTACCCTCCAGGATTCAAGAGGGGTGCAGATCCTGGAATGCCTGAACCAACTGTTTTGAGGTACTGCTCTTACAAATAAACATTGCAGGGCAAATGTTCATCTGTTAGCACTGAATCACTAGGAAGCAAGAGTTGTAGTGGTAGGCATTGTAAATGGAGCTGTACTAGTCAGTACAGTTTTGGGCTGTTGGGAAATTGCAGCAGTTTGTAGACCAGTCTAGCTTGTGTTCTCAGGTAAGTACTTTCTTTCCCCTTCCTAATTTGATTTTACTGTACTGTGTTATAATCGTAATTAAATGTATTTAAAAGAAAAAGAAGTAACGTATCATCCTACCACTTTGAAAGGTTTCATCCTACCACTTTGAAAACTTTTTAATTAGCCATATTTCTGTTTTCATTCAGCCTTTTATGTCATTTTAACAAGAATACATAGGATTTTATTTTCTTCACCTAAAATTACAATTGATGTCTCCTATTTTCAACTTGTTGATCACTTACCATTTAGGTTTTCAATTTTCAGTAGTTTATATAATAGTATAGTGAACGTTTTAAGAAAGATTTTATAGGTTTTGATTTATTTCCTTATAATAAATTCTCAAGGGAGTAAGTCTAAGTGTATGAACATTTATGGCTCTGAAAATGCATTGTCAAATTTCTATGTCAGAAAGTCTTGCCAGTAGTGGATAAGCACTTGTGAAAACTTCACATACCCACACTATACATGTTTGTGTACTCACAAACGTATGTATATGTTCACACATGAACATACATATATACATCTTCTGTATACAAGTGTGTATTTATATATAAAGGCAGAATCTGTAATAGGCAGGTTTGCTGTAAAGGACTGAAAATTTGTGGCATGATGATGACCAGGGCCTGTCCAGGTGCTGTGTGATTTCATTTTGACTTTCTGTCTTATGGATATTTCTTGTGGATTGCTCTAACAGACTTTTCACTGGCTATTCTAGGTCTTCTGTTTCTTCAAACTCCTACTCTAAGCCTTTTTTTTTTTTCCTAGAATGGTCAGAAAATAATAGTAATATCTCTAACAGTCACCTACAATGCATTAGCCACTGTTTTAGGTGGTTTATATACAGTGTCTGTAATTGTCACTTCAGTACTTGAGAGCAGGTCACAGAGTCGGTAGGTGGTGGAGTGTGTCGGTCTCCAAAGCCTACACTCTTTCCACTGGGCCATGTGGGCTCCCCCAGATAATCTTACCACTTTTCTTAGCACACTGCCATCTGATAATGAATTTCCTTCATCCCCTTTACCTTACCAGCCTCTCCTTTCTCACTGGAAGGGGTTTTTCTTATAAGTTTCCACTGTGTATGCCCTCAATTTGTCCATTTCTGCAGTTACTCTCTTCTTCCCTGATAAAGTTCTTCAATAAATGGTCTTCACTGCTGTTTTTCTTCACTTTGCTCTCCCTTTAACCATTTATGGTTTGGCTTAAAACTGGTTTCAAGTGGTCCCCACGAAGTTGCTTTTTTCTTAGCCTCTACATTTTGAACTATGAGATGGGGACTTGAGGTAATGTATCTGCTATTTACTAGCTGATTGAACTCAGACCAGTTATTTTCACAGGGAAATACTACCTTAGGAAGCATCAGAGATGGGATTGCCTACTCACGCTGTGTGAACATTTTCCAAGTACTGGAAATTATCATCAAATACCTTTTCCCAAGAGGCCATTAACTTTTCTAGGGTGATGTTTCCTCTATATAAGTTGTGTATAATATCTGCTTCATAAAGTTTTCATGACGATTGAATAAGTATATTGTATATGAAGTATGAGTACTTGTTAAGTAATATGTAAGCAATATACTGTTAATAATTTTTAATCTTTTCTGTGTCATCTTCTTTACTTCAGTTCTTTATCATGTGAGAACTTGGTCTAGCACAAGCTACTGCATGCTTCCCAGAATAAACTATATTTTTGTGCCTTTGCTCCAGTGCTTGTGCTCCCTCAGCCTAGAGTGCTCTTTCCCTTGTTTCCACTTGATGAAAACCTATGTCTAGAAAAGCCCAGTCTCAAATGTCATCACTTAAATCTTTTCCCCCTTCTCCTAGCTGAGACCTCTCCATTTTTTTGCATTCCCATAATATTCTTTTGTGTGCATGATTCTCTGCCTTATATTATGCTTGTTGCTTATTTAAAGTACGTCTTGTCCTATGAGTACCTAAGGTAGTTGTCAACGAGAGTCGAATTAATTAAATGACGCTGACCTCTTAGTGGCTTTTTGGATAAGAATTGATGTAGGATTGCTCTTGTGGTAGCACTTTTAGAATGGATCTGCAAGCTGGGATAAAGCATTTTATGTGCCCCAGGTCAGGTGATAGAGGATCCAGAGATGGGAATAGAATGTGCTCTTCTGTTGTACTTCTTTTTGGCTTCAGTTGTCCCACCAAGAGTTGACCCTTTTATTAATGTAAATGTTTTATTAATATAAAATTTGTTCATTAATGTCAAGTTTATATATAAATTTATTATATTTTAATGTTTATTTATTTTTGAGACAGAGAGAGACAGAGCATGACAGGGAAGGGGCAGAGAGAGAGGGAGACACAAAATTCAAAGCAGGCCCCAGGCTCTGAGCTGTCAACACAGAGCCCGAAATTTATTTGTTATAATGCTTATATATAGTTCATGATTTACTGGTCTGTTTCCCTTGCTAAGTTATAGGGTTCCTAGGGATTTAGTGTCCTCTTTCACCCAGATGGTGCATTATATGTGGTCAGCAAATGTTGGTTGATAGGAGTCTATATTCAAAATGCAGTACTTTAATAAACACAGAGCAGTAATGAGTAAAACACTTAGGCAAAATATATGAACACTGAGGTTTAACCAAGAGGATCATTGTTCCCATTATCTGTGTAAGGCCAAGGAAGATTTTCTTTTCTCTTTATTTTGGATACTCCTTACCATAGAGGAGGAGCCCTTAATAGTTGAATAGTTTTTTGTTTTTTCAATTTTTTTAACCTTTATTTATTTGTTTATTTATTTATTTATTTTTAATTTTTTTTCAACTTTTTAAATTTATTTTTGGGACAGAGAGAGACAGAGCATGAACGGGGGAGGGGCAGAGAGAGAGGGAGACACAGAATCGGAAATAGGCTCCAGGCTCCGAGCCATCAGCCCAGAGCCCGACGCGGGGCTCGAACTCCCGGACCGCGAGATGGTGACCTGGCTGAAGTCGGACGCTTAACCGACTGCGCCACCGACAGGCGCCCCTAACCTTTATTTATTTTTAAGGGACAGAGACGGGGCATGAACAGGAGAGGGGCAGGGATAGAGGGAGACACAGAATCTGAAACAGGCTCCAGGCTCTGAGCTGTCAGCACAGAGCCTGACGTGGGGCTCAAACCCACAAACTGGAAGATCATGGCCTGAGTCAAAGTCGGATGCTTAACAGACTGAGTCACCCAGGGCTCCCTTGAATAGTTTATTTTTATATCTTAAGTGTATGCAAAAATCCTTGGGGCTTAATGGAAAATTTTAATACACTTTTGAAAATTGGAAATAGATGCATGTTGGTTTTTTTTCCCAGGCAAAGGGAAATACTTTTTAAAAATAGAATGTTCAAGTTATCATTTTGTAATGTGATTTCATTTAATGTGACATATTACTAGAAATCACATTTTTAATCAGCAAGGCATAGAAATAAAACACCTCAACAAAAACAAAACAAAAAACACCTTTTGTCTTCCTCCAGAATCCTCTTAGGAAATAGTTTAGAAGTTTGGGCAAGTTAGTGGCTGGAATGATTGAGGTAAGAGTTAGTTGAGGCTGAAATGGAGGCTAATAATTGCCCCTGGGATTTGTGTGGTACAAAGGTTAAGAGCACCTGGGTCACATCCCACTCTGCTGCTTAAGTTAGGTAACCATCTCAAAGCCTTGGTTTCCATGTATTTAAAATAAAGGTCATAATTGGGAGTTGGAAACTTTCCACACAGTAGGGACCCGTAGAAAGCATTCAGTAAATGTTATTTTCAGCTTTACTGAGATGGTATCTAATACTGATGCCATTTTATATTGTGGGTTCATCAGTCCTTCATGTTAATGAAAATCATGAGTCATTTATCTTTTGATTGATCTCAACTTGTTTTCCTCTTTGTTTATAATAGGTAACCACACTGAAAAGTAGCAAAACTGTGTTTCTTTAAATATATGTCTCTATGTTTGATTTTTTTTTTTTTTTTTTTTTTGGCTCGGTGAGATTGATCCTTGTCTTAAAGTATCTCTGAATTTGATAGACGAGTAAACACAAACATATATGTATAAAATCTTCTAGTTCTTAAACTATGTTCAAGTTTTGTACTTTGGGGTTTAATTTATTTCTCCTCTTCACAAACATTTTAGCTTACTTTGGGGATAAAGGTCATCTGGATTTGGAAGCAATCAGTGAACAGGAACAACATGGAAGGTGTGCACTCTGGCTGGGATGAGAGATGGGACATCGTTCAGACATTCACCAGTTGAATGGCACAGGGCTCTTCTCAGATGAATCGGTGGCAGTGGAACCTCTACCGACTTATTTATCATAGACTGTATCTAAATAAATGTTTTTAACAATGTTATGTCTTGAGTCCTTATTGAATTGAATATAATGGACCACTAGGTAAAAATTTAGCCTTTTGTACTTTTTCTAAACAGTGAATCTATATATGTGTCTAGATGCTACCTTGAAAAATAAAACTTTCGGGGCACCTGGATGGTTCTGTCGGTTGAGTGTCCAACATTTGATTTTGGCTCAAGTCATGATCCCAGGGTCGTGGGATCAAGCCCTGCATCCGGTTCCCCATTCAGTGTAGAACCTGCCTGGGATTCTCTCACTCGTTTCCTCTGCCCCCTCCCTGCTTGCTCGCTCTCTTTCACTTTCTCTCTCAAACAAATAAATAGAACTTTCAAGTTCATTCCTGGCCATTCACTTAACAAGGGGATTCCACTTTCCTTTTGCATTGAATGAATAACTCCCTCTGGGATGTTCTAAGGTAGTAAAAGTAGAAACAGTTCTCAGTTTTGTGACAAAATGTCCCTATTTCCTGCACTTCATTGAGGTAAAGTTGTCATCGAAAGAAATAGGGGTTCTGTGTCTCTGTTGGTAGGGAATGCGAGTGGCTCTGGGAGTTGTGTGTCTGATATATTTGTCAGTTAAATTTTAAGTCTAAGATTTTCCCCACTGGTGTTTGGAAACTAGAACTGGCTGGGCAAGAGCCACGGATAGTTAAATAGAAGAGTAGCTTTCTACTAAAGCAGTTAATGGGGATTAGCTTTCAGTGGTTTCCTGGGACCTTTACCTGTTTTTGAATCCTATTTTTATTTAGCTGTTTCCGTAAACCTAACAAAATAGCTCTACTTTCTTTTGAGAATTATAATTAACATAGGAAAGTAGGCCTGAAACAAGATACACCATTTGGGAGGAGCCCATTGGCTTTGATGTTTTAAGCATCCAGTGTTTAAGTAGAGAATGATGATGAAATGTAATCTCAGGTGACTAGAGCTATCATTCCCAGAAAGTTCTTTCTTACTCCCGATGTAAAACCCTCTTAGCTGTTTAAGCCTATTTCCTTAAGTTTTGTTACCTTTGCCATGGAGACATAGGAGACTGTTATGGAGGCTTATTGCATAAGGAGATTTTAAAGTGGAATTTTTGAGAGCTAACTGCAAGAAAGTCATTTTTGGCAAGCATTTAATGTAATTGCGTCAACATCTCCTGAAAGCTAAGCACTTAATGCTAAAACCTCTTAGCAGTTTTTAAATCCCCTAGAATTGTTTAAGACTGTGCCCGCCAGCCTGGCTACAATTTAATGTTGTTTATGAACTTTTGTTTAGTTAGAATTGTGGTGCATGTTTACTTCCCTTTCTCAAGATTTTCAGAAACTGAGAAAGTAAAACTATGTCAGGTGTCCATTTTGATAAAATGCTAATAGGAATAGCAGTTTAGGGTTTTGTGTTCATTTAGGGTTAACTTGCAGCTGTAAAAACCCAGTAGGTTTTAAAGTAAGAAATCCAGAGTTAAGTAGGAAGGGAGTAGTTCCTTGATCTCCCATCTGGGGAAGCTAAGGAACAGAGTTTAAGCACAGGTTCAAAGCACAGGTAAGAACTAAGACTATTACATACTCGAATGTGTGTAGGTCTTAAAGTTTGTGAGATGTTTACAATTAAGCTACATTTTATTAAATTTTAATTGTTAGGGCAATGCAATCGAATTCAAGCAGTGGTCTCTTCTGTGTTAGACACTAGAGAGTCCTTACAATTAAGATGATTCCTGACCTTGATGGACTTAGGCAAAAACACTCAACTGATAGGATCTGGTTTGAGTCCTGTCCCTCTACCTAGTTCCTAGCCCTTGGTGAAGTCACTTAATCTTTAGGCTTCAGTTTCTTCCACAAAATGGAGTAATAATACTTCCCCCAAGGTGCTGTTTTCTAAATTGGCGGTTCTTGGCAAATTGGCATCACCTGGAAACTTGTTAGAAGCATATATTTTTAGGTCTGGAAATGTTGAAGCCTTGCAATCTCTGCGATTCAGTTACTTCAACCATTATTTTGAATTGTTACCTTGTTATTTTGAGATTGTCCTGGAGTTGCACGCAGTGTAAGAAGTTTACAGAAAGATCCTTGTACCCTTTACCTAGTTTTCCTCAATGGCGACATGTAAAATTATAGCGCAGTGTCAGGGTATTGCTATCGATAAGTCAATTTTTCTGTCACCCCAAGGAAGCCTCATCTTGCCCTTTTATAGCCAATCCTCCTCACCCACACCCCGTTCCCATCCCAAATCCCTGGCAGCTAGTAATCTGTTGTCCATATAACTGTTATTTCAAAAGAGGTATATAAGTGAAATCACCCAAATAACCTTTGGGATTGGCTTCTTTCACTCAGCATATTTATTTGTAGGGTCACTTAGGTTGTGTGTATCGCTTATTCCTTTTTATTGCTGAGTAGTGTACCATGGTATGGATATACATGGAGGACATCTGGTTTCTCAGTTTTTAGCTGTTACAAATAAAGCTGCTACAAACATTTGTGTACAGCTTTTTGTGTGATCAGTGTGTGTTTTAACAAGTCCTCCAGGTGACTGATGCAATTCAGGTTAGAGAATTCCTGCCCTAGACTTGCAGTAGCCTTCCTCCCTCCCCCACACATTAAAGTCTGTTTCTTACATAATGTCCAGAGTGATCCTTTTAAAAGATCACATCACACCCTCACCAGAACTTTGCAGTGGCTTCCTATCGCTGGGAGTAAAATTCTGAGTTTTTATTTTCCATGACCTTCAAGACTGTAATCCGGCCTTATGTGCCTTTGATGTCTTCATTGCCTAGGACTCTTCTCTCCACATTCACTTGCACTCTTAATGTTTTGCTCTCTCCTCTTTCTTCAGTAAGGCCGGGTACATACTTACCTTGGTGTCTGATTTGCTCTTCTCTTTGCTGGAACTCTTCTTGCAAATATCCACATACTTGGCTTCTTCTCTTTAATCTTTACCCAATATCCAGGGCCCTATACACAATAGCACATGGAGTAGTCAAATTCACATCCTAAATTATTTGAAATTATTAAGTCCGCTATGAGAAACCTTAAACATTTCTTTGTATCTCTCCTTGGATGGCTACATTTATATTGAGGTACATTTTACCTACAATAAAATGAACAGATCTTAAATACTTATTTTGATGAGTATTGTCAACTATATATACCTTGTGACTACCACACCAAGATGGGGACCAGGATCTCTTTGAACCTGGGATCCTTAGTGTATCACACACGATAGGTGCTCAACAAATGTTTTGATACAATGTGTAAAGGCTTTTTGAGACCAATGAATTGTAGGGAGGTTTGAATTAATGCTCTCTTTCCTGTAAGCAAAGATACTAAAAGGTAAATAATAATGAGAACTTTACTCAAAACTGGGATGATGAAAAAGAACGGTACTGCAGTTCTTTCCTGTTGTGTCAAGGACAGTCCAGAAAAGGAAGTAAGGAAAAGGGTATGGAAACAGGAAAAAGACATTTTTTTTTTTTTTCCGGAAGAAAACTGAGACTTGTTCCACTAAGAGGAAATAAGCTATGATATGTCAGCAGCTCCCTGGTGCTCCCTAATGCTTATTGAAAATGAGGCCAGAGACTGGAAAGAACCTTCTAGGGAGCAAAATTAGAGGCCCCAGAAAGTTTTCTAAAAAGCAGAATTGAAGGCCTCAGAAACTGCCAGGAAAGGCTGTCTCTGTGTCTCACGGAATTTCATCTTGCTGCAGACCAGTCGTCATGGCGGATTTTCCTTTCTCCCTTTTTCTGAATCACAATTTAAATGTGGTTATCTTGCTTCTATGCCACCTTTCTGTACATTAGGTAAGTTGGGGGCAGTTAACTTGTTTTTAAGTTCTTAGATTGCTGGACCATGGGGAGCCATCTGGAGCAGATGAGAGGTTCACATTTCCCTGAATTCCTAATCTTTGGATGCAATGTCTAGATGAGACTTGGATGTCTAGATGAGAGTTGGATTTTCAGGAGAGGATTTATTGTGTTTAATATATGAGAATTAGTATGTATAAATATTTGGTCAGCAAAGTAGATATGTCAGAAAATGTCTATCGAAAGTCCATTTTATGTTTCAAATTGTCACATTTAGCTGCTCACTGCAATCAAGCTCAAAGGCTGTCAGACTCCTTTGCAGTTAGTTGTGACTTTGTGACTAAAATTTGATTATTGAGATGTAAGCAGAAGTGTTGTGTGGTACTTCTGAGAAGTCTCCTTGGGGAAGTATGTTTCTTGGAATGGACATGAAATTACAGGCTTACAGCTTTTCTGGACTAGGAAAATAAAGACCAGGCCCTATGAATGGCAGAGTGGTTTGCTGTTAGGAGTCTAGGTCTCAGAAGATTTTTTTTTTTTTTTAATATTTATTTTTGAGAGACAGTATGTGTACGTGTGTTGGGGGTGTGGTGGGAGGAGGAGCAAAGAGGGAGACAGAGGATCCAAAGCAGGCTCTGTGCTGACTGCAGAGAGCCTGATGCAGGGCTCAAACTCCCCAACTGTGAGATCATGACCCATGCTGAAGTTGAACCCTTAACCTACTGAGCCACCCAGGCGTCCCTAGTTCTCTGAAGACTTTAATGAGAAACCCCTGGTTTTTCATACCTTTGCTGACTCATGTGTCCTCAACTTTACTGGTCTTTCCAAACAAATGAAATATGGTGTTTTGTAGTTTTAATTTGCATTTTTCTTATGAGTGGGGTAGACCATCTTTTCATATATTTAAGGACCATTTGTGTTTCCTTTAGCCCATTGTCCTGTTGGAGTGCTCATCTTTTCCATATTGATTTATAGGCACTTGATATTTTAGGGAACTTATATCTGTAATGGGAGTTGTAGACCATTTTCCCATTTGTTGTTTGAATTGTGACCATTGTTGCCACATAGAAGTTTTTAAATTTTACTAATAAGATTATTGACTTTTTAAAATCCCTTAAGAGTTTTAAATCATACTTCTAGTCTTTCTATCTTGAGATTATAATTAATATTTTCCCCAAACTATGCTATATTTTGGTTTACATTCCTATATTTTGTTCCATTTCTAAATTGTAACTAAGACAGTTTCTCATTTTACTTCACCATAACTTCTCTTAGTGATCTTTATCTACTTGACTTATTGTTCCAGGGAGGAAATAAGATCAAATAGATCATTTAGTATAGGTAGAATATAATAGAGAAGGTGTGGGCGAAGTAAAGTGAGAAGAGATGTTAGTAATAAATTCCAAAAGAATCATTATATCTTGTGGGCATCATACTGTCTCTTGCCTTTGGGCCTTAACAAATGCCCATTAATTAATTCTTCCTCACTATTCTTTATCCATCTCCCAATCTTACCCATTTACTTGGATTTCTTACATAAAGGCAAACACCTGGTCAATTTGCTTACTGCTATATCCCCTAACACCTAGACTAGTGCATGGCACATAGTGGGATCTTACTCGTTTGGTAAGCAAAGAAGTAGACATGGCATGGAATATAGTTGTCTACTTAAAATCCATTTTTATATAGTCCCTGAAATCTTTGCTCAGCTCACTTCTCTGGTGTCCCAGCAACTGTTCTGTGTTGGGCCTTTGGAAGTCTCACCCTGTGCTCTTTGAACAGCTTGGGGCCAAGGATTGGAGAAGAGTTTCTATAAAGATTCATCACTTAATATGTTTTTTAAATGAGATGTATATGCAATAAACAGGTGCAGCACTAATGTGAGGAGAACTGTATTTGGGGGTCTGTAGTTAGATACAGGTAAATTAGATGGAAGCAGACAGTGGGGAGTCTAGAATGGCCAGGGGAAGAGTCTGGATGTCTTCTGATAGGCATTGGAGAGCTGCTATCTGTTAAAAAGTAGAAAGAAGAGCTACAAGTGTGTTTTGTTAGACCTAGAATAAAACTTCATGAAATAATTTGTTCAGTTTAAAAAGTCTGTAATAGTATGTACTTACTGTCTTTGTAGAACTTCTTTTTCTGTGATACGACATTAATACTGAATATCTTTAACAGGACCATTTTCCAAAATTCATTTTTTTCTTTTATTATTTGGGTCTTCTGAGTATTAGATTGAAGGAAGGGAAATAAAATACCTAAGATTATGTCATTTGCATTTTTTTTTATATTAATCAGTTCCAATGCCACGTGGATCAAGAGCTTATACAGAATTAGCATAGTGAAAGGGGAAGTATTATCACTTTTATTATCATTCTCATCCTCATTACCATTATTATTTAAAGTAGTTTCTATATTAAAAATTTGCCGTCCTTCACTGGCATGTCTTAGAGTATCAAATCCCAACCTCAGTAATTTACTCCTCTATATTATGCATTATATTTCCAGGATTGTGACACAGGATGGGCATATTTTTAATGGAGGGTCTGAGACCCAATTCTGGGAGAGCAGGCAGTCCAGTAGAGGTCCTGAACCTGTTGAAGATGAGGGAATGGTTTGGCTTCTGGATGTGGAGAGGATGGAAAGGGGAAAATTTGAATTGTCCAGACATTCTTTCTGCTTAATTCTATGCCCAAGGCTAATTCTTTTTTTTTTCTTTTCTTTCTTTCTTCTTTTAAATTTTTTTGATGTGTGTTTGTTTTAGAGAGAGAGAGAGAGAGAGAAAGAGAGAGAGAGAGAGAAACAGAAACAGAGTGTGAGAAGGGGAGGGGCAGAGTGAGAGAGGGAGACACAGAATCCGAAGCAGGTTCCAGGCTCTGGGCTGTCAGCACGGAGCCCTATGCGGGGCTTGAACCCACGAACCGTGAGATCATGACCTGAGCTGAAGTCGGACGCTTAACTGACTGAGTCACCCAGGCACCCCTTCCTTCCTTCCTTCCTTCCTTCCTTCCTTCCTTCCTTCCTTCCTTCCTTCCTTCCTTCCT
>NW_024412391.1:48039343-48045364 GCF_014898765.1 Herpailurus yagouaroundi
CCTTCCTTCCTTCCTTCCTTCCTTCCTTCCTTCCTTCCTTCCTTCCTACCTACCTACCTACCTACCTACCTGCCATAGTAAGTGTATTCTATAATCCCCATCATCTATTTCACCCATCCTCCCACCCACCTCCCCTCTGGTAAACATCAGTTTGTTCTCTATAGTCTGTTTGTGGTTTGTCTCTTTTTTTTTCCCCTTTGCTCATTCGCTTCGTAAGTTCCACATATGAGAGATCACATGGTATTTGTCTTTCTCTGACTGATTTCACTTAGCACAATACTCTCTGGTTCTATCCATGTTGTTACAAATGGCAAGATTTCATTCTTTTTTTTTTTATGGCTGAATAATATGATTTGGCTGAATTATATATACCACTCCTTCTGTATCCATTCATCTATTAATGGACACTGGGCTGCTTCCATAGTTTGGCTATTGTAAATAATGCTGCAGTAAACAGGATTCATGTATCCCTTTGAATTCATGTTTTTGTATTTTTGGGTAAACACCCAGTACTTCAGTTACTGGATTGTAGGGTAGTTCTGTTTTTAGTTTTTTGAGATACCCTCATTCTGTTTTCCACAGTGGCTGTACCAGTTTGCATTCCCACTAACAGTGGAAGAAGGTTCCTTTTTTCCCACATCCTCAGCAACACTTGTTTTTGTGTTTTTTATTTTAGCCATGCTAACTGGTGTGAGGTGTTATCTCATAGTTTTCATTCACATTTTCCTGATGATGGGTGATGTTGAGCATCTTTTTATGTGTCTCTTGGCCATCTGTATGTCCTCTTTGGAGAAATGTCTTTGCCCATTTTTTAACTGAATTATTTGTTTTTGGGTTTGTGTTGTATCAGTTCTTTATGTATTTTAAATACTATTTATTGGATATATCATTTGCAAATATCCTCTCCCATTTAGCAGGTTCCCTTTTAGTTTTGTTTTTTGTTTTCTTCGCTGTGCAGAACCAAGGCTAATTCTTAATTATTATATTAGATATTTCTTACCAGGTAAGTATTATTTTAAAACCCACTCATAACCCTACTTTTTCTCTTATTAGAAAAGTAACTAGTTTGGGAGAAAGGAGAAGAAAAAGAGAGGTAAATAAGAGAGTATTTCCCCAATAATGGATTTAAGATGACTTGTTTTTTTCTATTTTTTCTCTCTGCTTCAGTGTGGATATTTTTATTGACCTGTCTTCACATCCATTAATTGTGTTTTCTATTGTGCTGCTAATGCATCTGATAAATTCTTAATTCTGATATTGTATTTTGCAATTATTGGATGTCTACTCAATTTCTTTCTTTTTTTTAAAATTTTAAATGTTTATTTCTGAGAGAGAAAGAGACAGAGCATGAGCAGGGGAGGGGCAGAGAGGGAGGGAGACACAGAATACGAAGCAGGCTCCAGGCTCTGAGCTGTGAGTGCAGAGCCCTACGCAGGGCTTGAACTCAGGGACCACGAGATCATGACCTGAGCTGAAGTCGGACGCTTAACTGACTGAGCCACCAAGGTGCCCTGTGTACTTGATTTCTTTAAAAAATATTGTAATTCTTGGGGCGCCTGTGTGGCTCAGTCGGTTGAGCATCTGACTTAAGCTCAGGTCCTGATCTCATGGTCTGTGAGTTCAAGCCCTGGTCTGTGAGTTTGAACCTGGAGCCTGCTTTGGATTCTGTGTCTCCTTCTCTCTCTGCTCCTCCCCGACTCATGCCCTGTCTCTCTCGCTCCCTTTCTCTCAAAAATGAATAAATGTTAAAATTTTTTTTTCATTGTTCAACCTTTTTTTTTTGTTCTTAGAAGAAAAGGAATGTTTTAATTTTCATACAATTCACAAATCCTTACAGTGTCCTTGAATGTAAAATGCAATGTAATATCACAGAAAGTAACTTTTATTTCTCTGTGGATATTGCCTGTAAAGCAAGACAAAATTCTTTCAGGAGAAAAAAGCTTTGAACAGCATTTTTTAAAGTAAAAAGAGCTCCATCACTAATACTTCCCATCCAATGTATCTCCAAAGAGAGTAGATCAGTGCAGAAAAATACCCTGTTGTATTTTAATAGAAACTTATTTCTCCTGGGTGGACCCCAGCTCTTCCTGTGAAGCTTCTAGGCAGTTCTGAGGCTCTGTTCTTTGTCTTAATGCTTCACTTCTGATATAGATAGACTTGGACAACTTCATTGCTAGCCCCAAATACTTAATAAAATTACCACATAATGTTTTACTTCAAGAGTTTGTAGATATTTGGAATGCCAGGATCAATAAAATCCCTCAGAGAAATATTTTCTTTTGGAATTCTGATTATTTGAACTTTATAGATGTGGACAATAATTTTTGTTCAGTAGTCCTGATTTCCTGGAATCTGTGAACATGTATTCTTTTATTTTATTTTTTATTTTTTAAAATTTACATCTTAATTAGTATATAGTGCAACAATGATTTCAGGAGTAGATTCCTTAGTACCCCTTACCCATTTAGCCCATCCCCCCTCCCACAGCCCCTCCAGCAACCCTCAGTTTGTTCTTTATATTTATGAGTCTCTTCTGTTTTGTCCCCCTCTCTGTTTTTATATTGTTTTTGTTTCCCTTCCCTTCTGTTCATCTGTTTTTTCTCTTAAAATCCTCATATGAGTGAAGTCATGATTTTTGTCTTGCTCTGACTAATGTCACTTAGCGTAATACCCTCTGGTTCCATCCACGTAGTTGCAGATGGCAAGATTTCATTCTTTTTGATTGCCGAGTAATACTCCATTGTGTGTATGTGTATATATATATACCACATCTTCTTTATCCATTCATCCATCGATGGACATTTGGGCTCTTTCCATACTTTGGCTATTGTTGATAGTGCTGCTATAAACATGGGGTGCACGTGTCCCTTTGAAACAGCACACCTGTATCCTGTGGATAAATACCTAGTAGTGCAGTTGCTGGGTTGTAGGGTAGTTCTATTTTTAGCTTTTTAAGGAACCTCCATACTGTTTTCCAGAGTGGCTGCACCAGCTTGCATTCCCCCCCCCCCAAATTTCTTTACATATTTTAATCCTCAGTTGATGTACTCCTATCTTGTCATCCTCATTGTCAATCTTTACTTCAGTTTTCTTTAACATATTCATTAGTTATTTTTAAATCTTCTCTGCTAACAAAAATGTCTGGATCATCTCTGTGGCTGTTTCTAGCTCTTGGCTATTAGTAACTTTACTCTGACAATTCTTACCTGGTAAATTTTTATTTTGTGGTAGGTACTGTGGGTGGTACTTTGTAGAAATTCTGGATTATGTTCTTTTCCTTAAAAAAGCATTGAATTCTTTTCTAGCATCCAGGTAAATTACTGGAGTTTCACTTAAATTCTGATGAAGATTGGATTTAGAATCTTACGGTGTATGTGTGTGGGGGGGGTGGTATTTCAGTTTTGACCTTCTCCCTTACTTCTAGAGCATGATCTATATTTCTAGGACATGACCTTTTTTGGTCACTCATCTGAAAGTCTAGGAACCAATATCCCCCTACCCTGACTGGATCTGAACTCCATTCTCTTCCCAGCCCTGTGCAGCCTCTGAAATTTTTGCTCATCTCTCCTATTTCCCAGCAGCTATTCTCTGCTAGACCTCCAGAGTCTTACCATGTGCTCACACAGCTTGAAGTTAAGGACATGAGATTTCTGTAAAATTTTAGGAATTCTTCCTCTGAAGTTTTCTTCACTTGCCTCCTTTCCATTACCTGACCTCCGAATCCCAGCCACTGCGGTAATCTCAAACTGCAGTCTCTGTTTCCTCTGCCCTATGAGGATGTAACTTCCTGCTTGGAATCAACTCCCCAGGCAGGGTGAGCGTAAAGCTCACTTTGCTTTCTTTCTTTCTTTCAAGTATCATGGCTCTGTTTTTTTCTATCCTAAAAATAGTTATTTTATAAATTTTGTCTAGCTTATGTCAGGAAGGCTAAGTCTGATTCCAGCCATTCTGTCATGGCTGGAACCAAAAGGCCAAGACAACTTAATTTTTTCAGCTGATACACTTGTTAGTGAGATGTGGGGTTGGTGCACATGCTTGACTTAATCTTATTTTTCTTTTGATTTTTTTTTTTTTTGGTTAACTTCCTTTCAAGTAAAAAGAAGCTCTAATTAACAGTGTCGATGTGGGTGGGTAGCTGGATTATAAGAATTTTCAAATGCTTTGAAGAGAACTCCCACAAGTTATTTTACATTGAAAAGGTTTCCATAGAACTGTTAGTTCAATTTCTTTTTCTTACAAAGCAAAACTCCTCTCTGAAAGACTGCAGCTGTAGGAAATTCAGCGTATGTCAATCCTTTTTAAAAAACACGGCTGAAGGCATATGACTGATTTTGCATTCTGATTAGATCAGAGAATTCCTATCTAAGAATGGTGGCAAACGAAATAGGTCTAATCTCAAAATTTCTTTTTGAAATACAGCAAATCAGGACACATAGGGATGAATCTAAACACCTTTTTAATGTTCTGCTCTATGAGACTACTTAAGTTCTGAATGTTCAAGAATGTTAATTCTAGCAAATGACATCTCTGCAGATGTCTGCATAAATCACAGACCTTACAATTTCCTGAGTACAGGTTAAGATTGCTTTAATGACTGTCAGGCTAGTATTGCATATGGGAGGATGCCAATGTGTCCTTTTCTGCAAAAACAGAGGATCCTTCTAAAAGATTATTGCACAAAAGGGCCTTGACTATAAACTAGTCCAATATCCTCTTTGGAAGCTTCTAAAATGGCTTCCAATGATCCTGGCATCATGGTATTCATTCCTATATTAGTTTGCTAGGGTTGTCATAACAAAATACCACTGGCTGGGTGACTTAAACACAGAAATGTATTTTCTCACAGTTCTGGAGGCTGCAAGTCCAAGATCCAGGTGTTGACAGGTTCGGTTTCTCCTCTAGCCTTCCTCCTTGCCTTGCAGATGGCTGTCTTCTCATTGTCGTCTGATCTTTCCTTAGCCCACATGTGCCTGGTGTCTTTTCCTCTTCTTATGACAGAGGATACCAGTCATATTGGATTAGGGCTCCACCCATATGACCTCACTTAACCTTATTACCTCTCTAAAGGTTCTGTCTCCTAATAACAGTCACATACTAATGGGGTTTAGAAACCAATTTTAGGGTGACTCAATTCAGTCCATAATAATGCCCTTGTATATAATTCCTTCCCCTGGAGTGTGGGATGGACCTAGTGACTTGTTTCTAATAAATCAAATATGGCAAAAGTGATATGTTACTTTTGCTATTAGGTTACAAAAGACTGTTGCTTCTGTCTTGCTCAATCTCTCTCTGGCTCTGCTTGTTTACTTGTTCTAATTGAAGCAAGCTGCCAAGTTGAGAGTTGCCCTATGGAGAAGCCCACTTGGCAAGGAACAGAGAGTGTCTTATGGCCAACAGCCAGCAAGGAATTGAGGCCCTCTGTCCACAACAACCCAGAAAGAACTGTATCCTGCCAATAACCACATGAGTGAGCTTGGAAGCAGATTCTTTCCCATTTGAACCTTGAGATGACTGTAGCCTTAGCAAACACCTTGACTGCAATTTGGTGAGAGACTGAGCTAGAGGACCCAGCTAAACTGCAATACATTTCTAACTCATAGAAACTGTGAGACGACAAATGTTTCAAGCCCCTGAATTTTGTTACACTCATAATATAAAATAATAAGATATGATATGATATATATGTGTATATATATATATATCAAGTTTCTATAGAGTTTCTATAAACTCTACAAAATGAGAGCAGCATATATACTCTCATTGAGAAGCTAATATATTCTCATAAAATAATATATTTTGTTATACTCTATAAACTCTGTACAATGAGAGTAGCTAATACACGCTCATTGAATGGCTAATACATTCCCACTGAGAATAAATAAGTTACCACTCATGGGCTAATTAGTCATGTGTAGTATAATGCTGTTTCTTTCCATACACTATCTTCTTTAATTCTCATGACAACCAGTTTTTTTCTTTTTCTTTTCTTTTCTTTTCTTTTCTTTTCTTTTCTTTTCTTTT
>NW_024412391.1:48045464-48132909 GCF_014898765.1 Herpailurus yagouaroundi
GTTTAAAATGAATTAGGTAATATGCCTTAGGTCATGCTCCTAAAAGGTGATAAGTGGGGGGTCTGAACCCATAGGCTCACTTCAGACCTGGTACCAGGACAGGCTCCCTAATTTGTGTGGCCCAGTGGAAGACAAAAATGTGGGGCTCTTGTTTAAAAATTTTTAGGACAGAGAGCATGAAATGAAGCTGAGGCCTTTTTTGAGTGTAGGGCTCTGTGTGACTACATAGATTGTTGCCCATTAAGCCTGCTCTGGTTCATATTCTTACTTAATACACAATATTGCTTCCTACCTCTAAGTAGGAAAATATGATAGATAAGGACCCTAAAGCCAGTTAGACAAAATGACGTAGGATCAGGAGTCCACATTTTGAGCCTGCAGTTCCCTTCTCTATATCACATTGCCTTCCTGAGGCAGTAATCCCATGTCCTACCTAATACCTTACCTGGGCTTTGCCGCTTCTATAAAGTCCTCTTTCCAATGGACTCTTGGCAAGGATGATAGGAACACTGAGGCCCTTCCTGCCTGACTGGCCATATTCTGGTGTATGTTCCTGGTGGCATATTGCCTGAATGGGAATGGGGCACACAGAACCAAGGAGTTCTGTGCCCAATTGCAATACTATCCAGTGAGCTTCTTCCTATCTAGGCAACTGTGTCCTTGATGGCTTCTTGTTAGTAAAGGGTTAATTCATCAGGCCTGGGTTGTCCAAATCCCATACATTCAAAATGTCTTTAGGACTTGTCCTTGACCACTACCTGAGAGATAATCTCTAAGCCCTTGGAATATCCTACCTGAAAAGAGTGTATTTATATATCTGGGGTCTTGGCCAGGCCAGATAGTTATATATGAACAATGTGATTTGGTATCTGTTTTTTGTTTTTGTTTTTGTTTTTTTGTTTTTTTCACCTGGGACCCTGGGCCACACTGTATCAGCTTGACCTCTGGAGGGGATTGGAAATTGCTAAGGTTAGTTATGTGGGTACTCCATAAAAATTCTGGATATCAACTGTTAGGTGAGCTTTCCTGATAGGCAACACTTCACACATGTCCTACATCATTTCTGAGAGAATCAAGCACTGTCCTACTCCCCTGGAAGAGGACATCTGGAGGTTTGTATTGGTTTCTCTGGGACTCTGCCCTATGTGCCTTTTTCCTTTGTTGATTTTAATCTCTATACTTTCACTGTAATAAGCCATAACCATTAGTATGGTAACTTTTCTGGGTTCTCTTAGTCCCTGTAATGAGTCATGAAACATGAAGGTGGTCCTGGGGACCCTCAAAACACTTCCCTGTTACATTTATTTAAACAATGTAAATACTTTAGTTTCTTATTGCTTGTATAGTTTCTGAAGAGAAGTCTGATGTAATTCTCATTTTTCTCTACAGGTAAGATGTTATTTTCCTCTGTTTTTTTTCAAGATTTTCTCTTTGTCTTTGTTTTTCTGCAGTCTGAATCTGATCTACTTACATATAGGGTTTTTGTATTTATCCTTTTGTTCTCTGAGCTTCCCGGATCTAGGGTTTTGTGTCTGTCATATAGTTTGCAAAATATCTCAGCCATTATTAATTCAGATATTTCTTCTACATTCTTTCTTCTCCTGGTATTCCCATTACATGTATGTTACACCTTTGGTAATTGTCCCACAGTCTTTAGATAATCTGTTCCCTTTGTTTCATTCCTTTTTTTCTCATTGATTTTCAGTATGAGGGGTTTCTAGTGACATATCTTCAAGCTCAATGATTCTTCAGCCATGTCCAGTTCACTGATAAGCCCAACAAAGGCACCCTTCATTTCTCTTACAGTGTTTTTGATTTATAGCTTCTGCCCTAGAATTTCCAGTTCTCTGCCTACATTAATTACCATTTGTTCTTGCATCTTGTTCACTTTTTCCATCAGAGCCTTTAGTATATTAATCATAGTTATTTAAAATTTCCTTTCTGATAATTCCAAAATTATCTAAAATCTCTGTCCTATCTAAGTCTGATTCTGATGCTTGCTTTGTCTCTTAAGAATGTGTGTTTTGCTTTTTAGTATGTCTTGTAATTATTTGTTGATAGTTGGACATGATGTATTGGATAAAAGGAATTGAGGTTAATAGGATTTTAGTGTTTATCTGGCTAGGAGGCAGACTGCATTTACTATTTTTAACCTTAGCTTCTTAGGTTATGTTTTGTTTTGTTTTTTAATGTTTCATTTATTTTTGAGAGAGAGTGAGAGATAGAGTATGAGTTGGGGAGGGGCAGAGAGACAGGGAGGCACAGAATCCACAGCATGCTCCAGGCTCTGAGCTGTCAGCACAGAGCCCAATGTGGGGCTCAACCAACTGAGCCACCCAGGCACCCCTCAGTTATGTTCTTAAAGCAATATGGATTCTGAGGGGACTCTTGTGGTTTTCAACAACGGGAAAATATTTATTACAATGGTAAGCAAAATAAAATAGCAGGGTGACTTTTTAAAAAATATTTATTTATTTTGAGAGAGAAAGAGAGAGGGAGGGGGAGAGAGGGAGAGAGAAATCCCAAGCAGGCTCCACACTGTCAGTGCAGAGCCAGATGTGGATCGTGATTTAATGAATTGTGAGATCATGACCCGAGCTGCAATCAAGAGTTGGACACTTGGGGTGCCTGGATGGCTCAGTCGGTTAAGCCGTCAGACTTCGGCTCAGGTCTGATTTTGCTGTTCCTGAGTTCGAGCCCCACATCAGGCACTGTGCTGACTGCTCAGAGCCTGGAGCCTGCTTCGGATTCTGTGTCTCCCTCTCTCTCTGACCCTCTCCCGCTCACACTCTGTCTCTCTCTCTCTCAAAAACAAACAAACGTTAGAAAAAAAAACAGTTGGACACTTAACCAACTGAGCCACTTAGGATGACTTTTTATATATGATGTATGTTATATAATTTAATATATGAACATATACATAATATATATCATATATAAGATATATGTATATAATATATATTGTATATAAATATGTTTTTAAATATATTAAAAATATGTTAATAGGATTATATAGACGTTTTATGTATAGTATATAATATTTTAAAATACATTTTAAAATGTATATATACATTTGTATATAAAACAGGTATATAAACATATGCATACATAAATATATACAAATGAATATATACTATTTACATGTATATATGTGTATATATATAAAATTTGATCTTAACATGCTGCTTTAAAAAACATAGGAAAAAGACTAGAAGGAAGTATACCCAAATGATGAATGCATATTGATCCTGGTATATTGGATGATGCTTGTTAGTTTTTTTCCTCCTTAGTTTCTACATTAAACACATATGACTTTAAAGAAAAACTTGCAATATATTGAAGAATATGTTTTCTTGTGGAATTGTTATGGAATAAGCAACCAGCGATCTTAATTTGAGGCATTTGCTTAATGAGATGATGGCTTATTTAAATATGGTAATCATTATTCACATATTAGATACTGTGCTGAAGAAGTAAGAGCCCCTTGCTGTTATAAATTGGCCATTTCATATTTTTTTTGTCTTTGTTTTCTCAATTCAGTCAGTAGGGTGAATAATATTTGATGAAGTGAGAATGTTTGCCTTGCATTGGTCATTTTCCAATCTACTTGGAAAAAGCAAGGTAAACTCATTGTGCAGGATGATCATGAGAGCTACAGGCAGATATGCTGCTCCTCTCATGTGAATCTGTTTTAAGAATAACGTAATTTGTAAGACACTATTGAAATTTTAGTCAGAAGCAGATATCAAAGTCATGCATATTGCTGAGATTTATTTCTGAAACTCACCTACTCAGATGCTAAGTAATTCTACCACACTCTGTACTTGTGCCCTATTAATTCTAGAAATCTGTAGAGAAGCACTTTATAAGTTTATCTCACTACTTCTTTTTTTTGTAGATGACTCAAGAACAGGACCAATTTGAGCTCATGAGATCTTTCATATTTTTTTCTTTGGCATATGCAAAACCTGAGTGAGAATATGTGGCTCTCTGTCTTTAAAACTGTGATTGTAATGTCTGCCATTTATATTTGTCCCTTCCTTATAATTCTTTGCCCCTGCCCTTGCTGAATTATTTCAGGCCCTCATCTTTCTTTGACCATCACGATTCTTGCCTTTCATTCTTCCCATCTCAGCCATGCTTTGCATTGTCTTCAGTAAACTCCCTCAGACATGCTGCCTCACAAATCCTAAATGGCTCATCCTTGCCTGCTACTAAGTTCAGTCCAATAGAACACTATATTGTTCCAACCTGTCTCTCTAATGTTGTTTTCCACTCTGGCCCCTCATCCCGTGCTGCAGCTAAACTAGAGTTCTTAGTGTGCCCAGCGTTCTCCATTCCTCTGCATCTTTTCACTCACTCCTTCCTGAGTCTGGGAGGCCCTTTCCTCATTTCTGCTACCCCAGATCTTACTTGTCTCTAGAACTTGGTCCATTGTGAACACAATCATAAAGCCTTCTGTGATTCTTGTCCCACCCTCTACCTCAGACAAAAACCAGTCCTTCCCACCCTGGGATCCCATTGTTCTTTTTCTGTGGAACTAATATGTCAGTTAGTCTCTGCTTTGAAGCATAGTTATTCTTGTGAAGGCTCCTTTCATCCACAGATTTATAAAACTGCACAAGATGGAAACTAGCATCATCAATTTCATCTCTGCAAAATGTCAGGCAGGTGTTGTTGTCACTGATTTATTAGCATAGCACCACATCATTTACAAAGCTCTTTGACACACATCTGTTCTCTCATTTGGCCCAGCCAACCCTCATCAGTAGATTGAGGAGGAATTATCATCATTTCATAGATAAAGTCACTGGGGTGCCAAGAAGTTGGGTGCCATTCAGAGGTCATGGGAGAGGAAAACAATTGGATGCCTGCCACAGCCAGTCTGTCTAACAAGTGGTTCATGTCTTTTTCCATTGTGGGGTACTCCCTTTCTCTTATATGGCATTGAATTTAGTGAAATGTGATTAGCAAGTGTGGCTTAAAAGACATTGTTTAGTTTATACAATTAGAGGCATAAAGGTGTCAGATCAGCCTGGGGCTGTGGGCTTTGGATAAGTTGCAACAGGACCTGGCTGTCCAGCAGGGGGAGTGGGAGAGCAACATTTTGCCTGGTAAAAAGGACCGAGCTATAGACCCTACAGAGTGTTGTCTTTGCTTTTTCAGTATTTTACTTGGCTCCTAGCTTGTAGTTCATGATCAGTGCTTTGCTTTTGTTTCTCTTTGAGTTAAAGAATTGCCTCTGTCACTATTGTTGGCTTGTCTAAGAAGGGGTAAGAAGCCCAATGAAAAGCCACATGAGTTAAAAAATCCATCTGACATTGGAGCGCCTGGGTGGTTCAGTTGGTTGAATGATCAGCTTTGGATCAGGTCATGATGTCATGGTTCGTGAGTTCCAGCCCTTCATCAGGCTCGCTGCTGTCTGTGCAGAGCCCATTTTGGATCCCCTGTCCCCCTCTCTCTGCCCCTCCCCGACTTGTGCTTTTTCAAAAATAAACAAACAAAAGAATCCATTCTACAAAAATTGAGTATATATTATCTTAAGTCATTTCTAGAACAAGACCAATCATAAGTAAAAACAGAAAATAAGAGACAGTGTAAATTAGTCCTTTCCTAGCATGTTACATGTAGGGCGACTGGGCCCCTCCAAGGCAGAGTATAGAAAGCAGATGGTGGAGATGGGCCAGGAGAGCTGCACTGAAGGGTGAGGAGGTAGGCTGATGAAGCCAAGAGGGACCACCAGGGTAACCATGGACTGAATTACCAAGCAGTTACTGCATGCCCTGGGAGCCTGTAGATCAGGTTTGGTCTGCAGAGATGAGGTTGGAACAGAGGTAGTGGGGATGCAGTTGCTGTTGAAAGCTAAGAGTAGTTAGGTAAGGATGCAAAGGTGGACTAAGCTCAGAACTGTGGTTACAGTTGGCTGTGAGGTAGGGAATGTGAAGTCTGGAGAGATGAACTGAGGTCTAGTCTTAAACTTGCCACGGTGAGGATGGGGGAATGTTTATGGAATATATTTAGGGACTGTTATGGAATATGTATATGTATATATGGAATGCCCAGTACCTGGATGGAGGGAGCTGTCATATATATTATATATATTATCTCACAGAGGAGGTATTTTGGGATACAGAGCCATTCTTTATACTCCCTCAACAGTCCATTGCTAACTATCCTGATTACTTAGAAGGCTGTCATATGAAGCAAAGGCATCCAAGACACATTGAATTGTTTCTCTGCAAGATCTGTTTTGTTTTTTGTTTTTGTTTTTGTTTTTGTTTTCTCCAGTTTTTGGCACAAATACATTTTTCTCTTGACTTGTGGCAGGCTGAGGAGAACTGATTAGGTTTCTATTATATTCTTGATTGGGATTCAGGCATAGGTTAGAGCCTCTTTGATGACCTGGGGAATGCTTCCAGTTAGTTAGTGGAAATGAAGCAACTCTTTCAACTTATGAGTTCTACAAGATTTAAGGATGGGGAGAGGAGAGCATAGTGCCAAGATTTTATCTTCACAAACAGCTGGTGAAACCATTAAGCTTTTTTGGTGACTGATATTAAATTCAGAAACACATAAGCCAAGATTGATCATTGTTGACTCTTCAAAACCATAGTTTTAAAAATTCAAAGTATTGAAACAATTTTTTATTACAACAAAACTGAAGAAATGTGTCTAAATGAATTTTTATGATATAAAGTTCATAGTGTGTTTCTGAAAATAATACATTTCTCTAATTTTAAAAGTTATAGATGCTTGTTGAAGAAAAAGATTGGGAAACATACAAGTACAAAAAGAATAAAGAAAATATCACCTGTAATCCTGTACTTAGAGAATACCACTTTTTAAACATTTTAGTGGATTCTCTTTGGCCTTTAGTTTTAAGTGCCTGTACTGTATAATTTACTTAGTCGAATTTGTATCTTATAAGCAAATTCACATTCTTGTCTTTGTTTTTTTCCCCCACAATGCTGTATGGTGAGGATTTTCAAATGTTATTAAGATTTATAAACATTTTAATGATTGCATAAGCACCATTATTTTTTATTTAAAAAATTTTCACCTTGAAATAACTTGTCTTACCAAAAATTACAAAAATTATACAGAGGTTTTCACTATACTTTTCACCTACCTTTTGGAAATGTTAACATCTTACATAATCATATACAGTGGTCCAAATAAGAAAATTAACTATGATATAATACTATTAACTAATCTTCAGACCTTATCCAATTTCACTGAGTGTTCTGTTAATGTCTAGGATCATGCATTTTATTTAGTTGTAGTGTTTGTCTCCTTTAATTTGGTATAGTTCTTCTATCTTTCGTTGCCTTTCATTACTTTGACTTATTTTGTAGAATGTCCTTCAGTTTGTGTTTGACTGACATTTTCTCATGATTAAATTCAGGTTATGCATTTGGGCAAAAATACCACAGAAATAATGTTGTGACCTTCTCAGTGCATCATTTTAGAAAGGTGAGGTGCCATAATTTATGAATCTATTCATCTATACTTGAACACTTAGGTAGTTTCTGATTTTTTACATATAATTCTATATCTCTGTATCTGATTATTTTCTAAGGAGCAATTTTTTTTTTAATGTCTGTTTATTTTTGAGTGAAAAAGAGGGAGAGTGCCAGTGGGGGAGGGGCAGAGAGAGACGGAGAGAGGATCCGAAGCAGGCTCTGCCCGACTGCAGAGAGCCCAATGTGTGGCTCAAACTCACAAACCAGAACCGTGAGATCATGACCTGAACAGAAGTCAGATGCTTAACTGACTGAGCCACCCAGGCACACCTGTAAAGAGCAGTTCTTTTTTTTTTTTTTTTTTAACATTTTTATTTATTTTTGAGACAGGGAGAGACAGAGCATGAACAGGGGAGGGTCAGAGAGAGGGAGACACAGAATCTGAAACAGGCTCCAGGCTCTGAGCTGTCAGCACAGAGCCTGACGCAGGGCTCGAACTCACAGACTGTGAGATCATGACCTGAGCTGAAGTCGGCCGCTTAACCGACTGAGCCACCCAGGTGCCCCTGTAAAGAGCAGTTCTTAAAGATAGGATGATGAGCCTGCAGCCTGTTTCAGATTCTGTGTCTCCCTCTCTCTATGACCTTCCCCCATTCATGCTCTGTCTCTCTCTGTCTCAAAAATGAATAAACGTTAAAAAACAAATTTTTAAAGATAGGATGATGAGTCAAAAGGTATCAATATTTTTAAGGCTTTTGACCCCATATTATGAAATTGTTTTCAGGAAGGTTTTATCTATTTACTCTCATGTTAGTAATAATAGAATCCCTTCCTTTCTGTCCTTGCCAGCCAGCATTGAATGCTATTAACTACAAAATGAAACAAAAAACTCTTGTTAATTTGATTACTATTGAGGCTGGTCAATATTTTTCATTCTGATTTCATTACTTATTTATCTAATTGCTCTCAAGCCCTTTTACATAGTGCTAAGTGCTTTACATATTTCATATTATCCTCCTAGCCACTCCTATAGGATGATGCTCCTATTATTCACATTTTACATATTAGGAAACTGGGACTCAGAATATTTAAATAATGTGGCTCAAGTTCAGGTAGCTATTAACTGAAGAGACAGAATTAGAACTCAGACCCTGTGACTTAAAAGTACATGCAGATAACTCTAACCATTTTTGGGGGTTACAAACTATTTTCATTAATGATGACATCTTTTATATTTAATGTTTCCCACATCTTGCAAAATACTAACAAAAAATATGTGGTGAGCGGTTTAATTCTTAAAATGTGTAAAAAGCTTTAATAAGACAACTCAGGAAAGCTTTTCATTTAAAGTCTGTGATTTGTTGGACTTCTAAAATTGTTACTGAGTCCTTTAAAAATAATTGCAATAAAATCACTCTTAAAAGTTTGGTTTTTTTTTTAAAGGATTCTTTTAAAAATGTCAAAAAAACTCTTCTTGCTTCGTTCAGTTTTGGGAATGATATTCTTATAGAAACAAAGAAAATAAATGGCTTGTTTGTTTTGTTATTCAAAAGCATAAGAGACAGTATTAACTCTAGACATTGGTTTGCCTCTTCCATTTTCAAAATACTTATTGTTGAATGACCTATCCTATGAATGAGGTTGGATTTCTATCTCCATGAGAAACTGGAAGCTAAGAAAGGTTGGGTGATATCTCCAGATAAACAGCTAGTTTGCAACATATTTGGTACAAAAATACAGGATATGTGAATTCCAGCTTTTTCCACTAGATAAAATTAATTTAGAAGTCAGCTGTGAAATACTGGAATTCTAAACATTCCTCAAATTCCTATTTCTCTTTTGAGTAAGAAAAATCCTTTCCATGAATGTCTTTATTTTGGTATCCTACAAGTACATCTTAAAAAGAACATGTCAAAAATGAAACATTTTTGTTCCTTAACCTTATTTCTCCAAAATGTCTGTAAATATCTCCACCACCTTCCCATTTGTGTAAATCAGAAACTTGGGTCATTTTAGCTCTTTTCCCTTTCATCCACTCACCATACTCTGTGATTTTACCCTCTGAGAACTCTCCAATCTATTACCTACCTTAGTCTAAACTACTACAGTATAGTCTCTTTCCTGAATTTTAGAAGTTATCCAATGTGATCTGACTCTCCACTCTTGTTTTCAATCTAATCCCATTCTGCCTCATGCAGCATTTAGAATGACTTGGCTCAGCCCAGTAGTATGTGCCCACTCAGTTGGGGTTTGGGTGGAGTAGCTCCCAGGTGGCCACCCAAGGGGCTTGGGTTTTTTTTTTTTTTTTAAGGCATTCAATTTCCCTCTTGGCCCTTCAGTGCTATGTGCCATCAAAAACATGTTGACTTTTTTCTTTGCATGAAAGTAGGAAGATCATTAAGAATATTGAAGATAGCAGACACAAAAGTGAGACTATTCAATTCAAATCTGTAAGATGTTCTGTCCAAATAGATTTTTTTTTTAATTTGAGAGAGAGAGTGAGAGCATGAGTGGGGGAGAGGAACACAGTGGGAGAGAGAATCTCAAGCAGGCTACACCCTCAGTGCGGAGCCTGATGCAGGGCTTGATCCCATGACCCTGGGATCATGACCTGAGCCGAAATGAAGAGTCACATGCTCAACCAACTGAACCACCCAGGCATCCTGATTTTTTTTTTTTTTTTAATTTCAGGAACACTAAGGATTTATTCATACCTCAGACTTTCTCAATGTTTTCCTCTCAGTGACTGTTATACGTTTGTAGCCATAATACTTCCTTATGATCAGCTTTCATATTGTTATGTAATAAAGAGATTAATAGTGAATTTAATGCATTAGATTTTTTTTTTTTAATTTTTTTTTCAACGTTTATTTATTTTTGGGACAGAGAGAGACAGAGCATGAACGGGGGAGGGGCAGAGAGAGAGGGAGACACAGAATCGGAAACAGGCTCCAGGCTCTGAGCCATCAGCCCAGAGCCTGACGCGGGGCTCGAACTCACGGACCGCGAGATCGTGACCTGGCTGAAGTCGGACGCTTAACCGACTGCGCCACCCAGGCGCCCCAAATGCATTAGATTTTAAATGACTCAAAATTTTTATTAGGTCACTAAGCATATTTAGTTCTGACATTCTTTTCATAGAGTTTTTTTGGTAAAGGATGCAGTTAATTGACTTTTGTGCATGCCCCTTCGTCTGGGCAACTCTTTGGATGCTTTCCTGTCATTGTGGCTGTGCCATCAGAATGTACTTCTCCCTGAAATTTAAACTCCAAGGCACATTTGTAGACAGTGTAATTTTTTCATAGTTTTATACAGTTAAGAGTTAGTTGTGTTTGTTGGCAAGGAAGCTGAAGACCATTCTTCTTTCATATCACCATCATGTTCAAATTGCATATGTATTTAAAGGCTTTTTAAGTGCCTATCACAAAAAAAAAAAAAGGGTGAGAGGAAGCTTTTAGAGGTGATGTTTATGGTATTACTTGTGGTGATGGTTTCACAGTGTATACTTTTCTCCAAACTCATCAAGTCATATACATTAAATACATACAGCTTCAAAAGAAAGACTTTACATGTTAATTATATTTGTGCATTCATCAATTTGCAACGAAAAATACTTTGCTAGTTTTATTTATTCTTTAAGGTAGTTTTCTCTATCATTAGCCAGTTTCTGAAAACATCATTCTATGTTCCCCCTAGAAAAAAATGGTACCAGAGCTACCTTTTTTTGCTGTACATTCATGATACAGTTTGAAGCAAATGTCTTTGATTCAGTCCTTCACTAATGTCCTTGACTTAATGTCAGTTGTATACAGTTTGTTAGTGTTCGCAACCTGAAGTATTATTTTTATAAGAAGTTCTCAAAGTTCAAATGTTTGTGTATGAAATGTTAAACATTTGTCTATGTCATTCTTTTAATCCAATATGCTTTTTCACAGATTACTTTTTTGGTTTTGAAATTAATTTTTTTAATGCTCTATTGCTTTACTAGCTATGTTTCGACAGATAACACACTGCGATTTTAGCCCTTGACCACCAATTATGGCTACAAAACCAAACAAACCCGGTATATGAGGGATCATATTCCAAATAAAATAGGTACAATCTCTTTTAACCTTTCTCTTTTTGGAATCACTCCTACTGTCACCATTTGGTTAATGACTATTGCCACATTCAGAAGAAGTATATTATTTTGGGGGCAAAAATGTCCAGTGGAGCTTATTTAGCCATCAGATTTATAAAAAAGGCTTGACTAATATTTAAATTAATTGTAAAAATAAATTATTAATGATGCTTACATTTTCCAGGTTTTTATATACTTTGGGGTTTCAGTTGATAAACTAACCTTAAAACAAATGGTTTTGCATTTTTTTTGCTATACATTCATGAAACAGTTTGAACCACCTGTATGTATGTAACTCATGCCACCTGCACCTCCTGTCGTGAATTAATTCACTAACATTGACTGGCCTATATCTTGCTCAGAAGAGCCATTGATCACATGCTTGGTTGATGCAGCAATGCCAAATTGATGTTTCCAAAGGTTTACTCAATTAACTTTGGTATTTATCATATTGCAGACCTGTAACAAAGGGTTCATGGGCCAGCATCAGTTCATGGACCACACTTAGAAACTAAAATGCCCATAGGGCCTGGCAGGTAATGTAAGGAGGGAAGTAGGTTGGGTGAAATTATGATGAATTGCCTAGGGCACTGTATTTAAATAGGGAAACTGCTGGCTCACCTTTAGTTCCTGTGACCATGCATGACTATGAGACTGGGGCTACTAGATCTTTTGATTTTTAAGAGAAGTTGGAGATCTAGGTTTTTATTAGATTTTTTTTTCAAAGTTGGCAGCAAATTAAAATATTTCACACACTGTGCAGTCCAGTGAAACCCAGCTGCAGGCAGACTGAGCTACCAGCCAATCATCCACTGCTGGCTTTTGCAGAGATTATTGTGTATTCACAATACACAATAGCTGAAGGTTATTCAGTTGAAGGTTCTTAGCCACTTAGGGTCATCAGGAGGAAAGTGAGGTCATAAATTTAAAAAAGATTTTCAACAAGTGGTGAAATAAAGTTTTCTACTCTAACTTTGCTAGAAAATTTAGTTAACAGTGTACCCTTGTGATTACTCTGGTGTTTGGAGTGTGTGTAATCCTATGGAAAAAAATTGGTTTTTTGCATGTAGTCAGATACATGTAATATAAAATTTACCACTTTGACCACTTTTAAGTGTACAGGGGCATTAAGTATATTCAAAATGGGCAGTCCTTTATTTTTGAGAACTTTTTCATGATTCCTAACAGAAACTCTGTACTCATTAAACACTAACTCTTGGGGAACCTGGGTGGCTCAGTCGGTTAAGCTTCTGACTTCGGCTCAGGTCATGGTCTTACAGTTTGTGGGTTCAAGCCCTGTGTCGGGCTCTGTGTTGACAGTTTAGAGCCTGGAGCCTGCTTTGGGTTCTGTGTCTCCCTCTTTTTCTGCTCCTCTCCTGCTCATGTGCGTGCTCTCTCTCTCTCTAAAAAATAAACATTAAAAAAATAAAAATAAAACAGAAAAAACACTAACTCTCCATTTTCTTACCTCAACCCCTGGTAACCCATATTCTACTTTCTGTCTGTACCAATTTGCCTATTCTAGGTACCTGATATAAGTGGAATCATACAATATTTGCCCTTCACATCTTCATGTCATATTATGTCATACTTAGCATGTTTTCAAGGTTCATCCATTTTATAACATGTATTAGAATTTCATTGCTTGCTAAAGCTGTATAATATTTCATTGTGTATATATATTTTGTTTATTCATTCATCTTTTGACAGGCACTTGGCTTGTTTCCGCCTTTCGGCCATTGTGAATAATGCTGCAATGAACATGGGTGTAGCAAGTATCTGATTGAAGCCCTGCTTTTGGTTCTTTTGAGTATGTACCTAGGAGTGGAATTGCTGGATCATATAGCAATTCTTTGTTTAACTTTTAGAGGAGCTGCCAACGTGTTTTCATAGTGGCTACACCATTTTTTTTACATTGCTACCAGCAATGCACAAAGATTCCAATTTCTCCACATCCTCATCAACCCTTGTTTTCTGTTTCTTGATAATAGCCCTTTCAATAAGTGTGAAGTGCTGTCCCATTGTGGTTTTGACTTGTACTTTTGTAATGGCAAGTGATGTTGGACACATTTTCATGTGCTTATTGGTCCTTTGCATATCTTGGAGAAATGGCTCTTCCAGTCTATTGCCCATTTTTGAGTTGGATTACTAGGCTTTTGTTGTTGAGTTATAGAAGTTCTTTATACTATTCTAATTTTAAATTACTTTATGTAAAAAAAGGAACGAGAATTTTGGGGTTATGATGGCAGCTTTAATACATCTATTTAATTTTTGTGCCTCCCAGAACTTCACCAGACCTAACATAAAGGGATTTTAAAATAGTCATAGACCACAAGGGCAGGAAAAACTGGGGGAGACAAAACAAAAATTGTATTTTAGAAGCTGGAAAGCAGGTAGATGAGTGGTAACTGAATGAGTAATCATGAACAGTGAAACTTTGAGCTGTTATTGGAGAAAATTGATAAGATCCCTGAGGTACTTAGGTGTTAACTGGCAACAACAAGATGCCTCAGCTCTTAGGGTGAGTTGTAGAGGAGGAATGAGTGAGAGCTATTTGAAAAGCTGCATTCTATCTCCTACTCCATGCTGCTGGCATCTGCCTGCCCTACCCTAGCAGGAGGTTAGGGGTTAGAGGACGGGTCCGCAGAAGGATCATTTTAAATGAATTCACAGGATCCGCATAAGAGTGAAACCATATGGTATCTGTCTTTCTCTGTAGGAACCCATGGGGGAGGGGAAGGAAAAAAAAAAAAAGAGGTTAGAGTGGGACAGAGCCAAAGCATAAGAGACTGTTGAGAACTGAGAGCAAACTGAGGGGTGATGGGGGGTGGGAGGGAGGAAAGGGTGGGTGATGGGTATTGAGGAGGGCACCTTTTGGGATGAGCACTGGGTGTTGTATGGAAACCAATTTGACAATAAATTTCATATATAAAAAAAAAATGAATTCACAGAAGTGATGATGTGTGGCTGAGACTGACTAATGAGACAATGTGGTATGTTTCTTATGAATGATTCCACCAAAGCCTGGTATTTCCTATTTACCTTAGCAAGAGCTTTCTGGTCTTCACAAACTGACATACAGAAAAAAGACAAATCTGCCTCAGATAAGGGGAATTCTCTTGTCAACCCACACATGCTCCTATATATGTGGAGTATCTGTGGGAGACTGTTTAAGAAACTTGCATTCAGCCAATGCCTCTGGATGGTGTTAATTCATGACTTGGAGCTTGATGTGAGAGAGGCTTTTCACTCTAAACTCCTTCACTCTTCACCCTTTTCACTCTTCAGCCTTGAATTTTATACCATGTGCATTTGTTATATTTTAAAACAATGAATACAAGAAAACACTTTCCTCTGGACCTAAAGTAATGAATACAAAAAACATCAGGTAATTTAGAACTGTCATTTGTTCTGTGGCCCAAGGTAAGCTTTCAATAAATATTTGTTGAGTAAATGAATAGAATAGAGAAAATATGGTCCCCATTCCCATTGCTCAGAGGTAATCATGGTAATGACTTGGTATATATAGCCTTTTAAACTGTTTTCTTTCTATATTTAGGAGCAAACACATTTTAAGCAAAAACGGCATCATGCAATGCATATTATTCTACAATTTTATTTATTTTCTTTTTTTAAGATTTGTTTATTTATTAGGGAGAGAGAATGAATATGAGCACTGGTCTTTCTTTCTCTTTCTCTTTCTTTCTTTCTTTCTTTCTTTCTTTCTTTCTTTCTTTCTGTCTGTCTGTCTGTCTGTCTGTCTGTCTGTCTGTCTTCTCCAGGAATGAATGTCAAATTTTATCGAAAATCTTTTTGTGGAATCTATGATATTTCTTTTTCTTTTTTTTAAATGTTATTTCTTTAACCTATTAATGCAAGGAGTTTAATTGATAGGTTTCTTTTTTTTAAAGTTTATTTATTTATTTTGAGAGAGAGAGAGAAAGCGAGGGAGGGGCAGAGAGAGAGGTAAAGAGAGAATTCCAAGCAGGCTCCGTGCTGTTGGCACAGAGCCCAATGCAGGGCTCTATCCCATGAACTGTGAGGTCATGAGTCAAAATCAAGAGTCATACACTTAGCTGACTGAGCCACCTAGGTGCTCCAACTTATAGGTTTCTTAATATTTCATCATCTTTGCATTTCTGGAATAAATGCTACTTGTTTACAATATATTATTACATTTAATAGTCTTAAATTCATTTTGCTAAAGCTTAATTTTTATTCTTAAGTGAAAATGCATTTTTCTCTTCTTTGTCAAGGTTTACTATCAACATTATCTTAGCCTCCATATTTTCCTGTTTTTTGAAACAACTTCAATAACTTAGGAATTATGTATTCTTTCAGTTTTAAAAAAAGAACTTTCCCTTAAGACCATCTAGGCTTGATGTTTTTCAAGATACATGTCTTTAGTAGTCTCTTTAAACTATTTAATGATTGTTGAACTGTTCCATTTTCCCCTTAGGTTAATTTTGGTCATGTGTAATTTCCTGAAATAGAATCCATTTTATCAATAAAAACATTAATTGGCTGAAATTGTACATGACATGTTTTCTTACAATTTTTAAGTCTTTGAAACTAGGTTAATGTTTACTTTCTCAACATTAAGTGTGTGTGTGTGTGTGTGTGTGTGTGTGTGTGTGTGTGTTTTCTCTTTCTTGTTCTATCTTGCCAGAGATTTATTTATTCATTTATTGGTATCTTTACAGAACCATCTCAGTATTATCTAGGCTAGGATTATAGGTTTTTCTTTTTCCTTTTTGATTAATTTATGATTTCAGAAAAATAATTTTTCCTATTTTTAAAAATTTATTTTTCTGGCTCCTAGAAAACAAATATTTGTTTTTAATATTTCTTTGAAATAGAGGTTTTCAGGTTATGAATATTTTTCTTAGATTGCTCCCAAACGTCTCTGTTGCTAAGTGCAATATCATTTCTCAGAGGGGTTCCTGCTAGACCTTTCAGCAGCTCCTGGCACAGCTGATCAGTCCTTCCTTTTGAAACATTTTCTTCTCTTGGCTTCTGTGCACCACTGTGTTTTCATCCTGCCACACTGGCTTGTCCACCTCACTCTCTGCTGGTTCCTTCTTTTCTCCTTGGTGATACTTAGTGTTGGAGAGCCCTGAAGCCCAGCCCTTGGTTTTCTTTGCTTTTCTCTCTCTTAGTGATCTTTTCCAGCCTCATGGCTTTGCTTACCATCTGTCAGACTTACGATGGTCATATGTATTTCTTTAGTCTGGTCTTCTGCACTGAGCTATAGACTTACATATCAGCTCTGCAGTATCACCACGTGGATATCCAATGGATATCTCACATTTATCATGTTCAACACTGGATTCCTGATCTTTCCCTGAAAATTGTTTCTCCTGTAGGTTTTCCATATCATTTAATGGCAACCTCATCCTTCCAACTGCTCATGTATATTTCATTTCTATGTTTGTAAGTTTCTGAAACAGTTGTAATAGAGCTTTGGAACATGAGTGATACTGGGAACGTGGTTTCGCCCAATCATGCTGATTTACACTCCAGTTCCTAGCTGGGGCTGCAGGAATGAACCAAGCTACCAGACCCCAGGTGACATTGAACGTCATATGGTAAGTGCCCTTGATTAAGTAGTTTCATTTTGGGAGACTGCACTTAATAAATCTCTCCCCCCCCCCTCTCTCTCTCTCTGTATGTATAAATTGTAACCTTTATGTTTCTATAAAATAACATGAAAACTGTAGGAATTTTATTTTTGAGATGGATCCATGAGGTGAAAGCTATGTCTCTACCTGGTCTTCACATCTGGCTTATTCACTGGATTTCTGGATGTGCTGAGTGACAGATCCATCAGCCAGTCCCCAGAGGGTAGTTAGTTCTGAGTGGGCCAGCACTACTGAACTGGCCACACAGGCCATGAGGAGTTGGAAAAGCTGGTAGAAGCCTCCCTGGGTGGAAAGTTTTGTATGTTTTACAAGGGAATGTAGGCTTTGCTAACTTTTTTTGGAATAATAACATAATTATAATTTTCTAACATCAAGAGTGAAGATTTTTAACTTAAAGGACAAGAAAATAATTTAAATGGGGTTTTCAGGTAAAGGGGTGGCATTTTTCTGAAGGCAACTGTAATTCTCTCAGTCATCTTGGGAATGGTTAATCCTATGGCAGGTAAAGAAGTGTCCTTGGAACTAGGACAGAGTGAGACAGAATTCGGGCTCCGAGACTTAATAGCTATGGGGCCTAGGCTTGAGGTCCAGTTTTATCACTGACAAGCTGTGTGGCCTTGGGCAAGTTACTGACATTTAAGTTTCAGTTCCTCTCACCATAAGTGGTAATATTTACCTCACAGAGTTTTGGAAAGACTAAAGTAAGTGTGAAAAATGCTTAGCATGGTGCTAGACTTTAGAATATGCACTCAGGAACATATCTGTTATCATTATTGGAATGTATATTGTCTTCAGCTTCCTCTCATGGGTGCCCCTTTTGAGAGGTGTTAACACTTAAAGAGTGAGTTGAGACAGGATTTATGTGTGTGAAATATTTTTTTTCCAGTTATGTTTGATCTGTAACCCGATCTACATTTGACGTGCCCTCAAATTCTGGTAGGGAGAAACATGCGTGTGTCTACGTGGGGAGACAGGATGGCCGGAGAGGGGGGTTAATATACACTAATCCCTTAATCCCTGACCCATGTGGACTGGGGACTTTAGTGTTTGGAGAGAGTGTTTCTTAGACTAAGATATCCAAACTGCTCAAATTCTGAATTACTAAGGACTACTCTATCAACTATTAAATTGCTGCTTCTTATTTACATGTGGTTTACTTGTGAGTTACGTGAATATATCAATACACTATAACATCTGAAAATTGTTTATTCAACTAGCTAATTATGAGCACTACTCTATCTTAATCCATTCCACTCCTATAATAAAAGGAAAGTATTGGGGCACCTGGGTGGCATAGTCAGTTAAGCATCTAGCTCTTGATTTCAGCTCAGGTCATGATCTCCAGGTTCATGGGATCAAGCCCTACATCGGGCTCCATGCTGACAGCACAGATCCTGCTTGGGATTCTCTCTCTCTCTCTCTCTCTCTCTCTCTCTCTCTCTGCCCCTCCCCTGCTCACTCACATGCTCTCTCTCTCTTTCAAAATAAATGAACATGTTTTTTTAAAAGGAAAATTTAAATAGTAAAGATAAAATTGATAAAACAAGCAAGCTGGATTGAGTGGTTCACCAGGTTTCAGGGAACATTTTCACAGTATAAATAATGATTCTTGTTTGGATGCCATTTCCAGTGTGCCTCTGAGTGATTCAGGTGGTCAGACACTAGTGAGGTTATCCAGGCTGAGTTATCAGCCCATTACCCATGAGGCTGCTGTGCAGCTGAATTACTTTCTCTTTAGGGGACAATGAGTTCATTATAAAGAGAACAGTATGTGTTCTCTTTATACAGCTTCCAGGAATCTCAAGTGTTTGGCTTAGAATATTAAAAAAAAAATAAAATAAATCAAGTATTTGGAAGTTAAGCTCTAGGAGGCATTGAGAGGTAAGACACAAATATAGACTCCGGCTAGCTTAAGCCAAAAGGAAATGCATTGGACAGGCACAGAATTATCTCACCCATCTAAGAAATCACTGACCAGGCAGACCTCGGGAAGAGCAGGGAATGATGGTTCAGTAGCAGGAGTTTGTGGAACTCTGCTATCAATGTTCAGTGCTTCAGCAAACCACAGTCTCTGTTTATTTCTGGAGAATTGGATAGACTTGGCTTGAGCCATTATTTGAGTTTCCCCTTGGACCCATCAACTGTGGCCAGGGATAGCTTCGAGTCCAGATAATGCAGCTGAGCACCTAACTCATACAACCATGGCAGCCCCCCATGGGGTACCTACCATGGGGTATTTTACCTTTGAACTACTTTCTTTTTCTTCCTACCTTTAAAGACATTGGTGAATTTTTGTTCCACTCTTTGCTTGGGGAAGTTAAATGGGTCACTGCCCCTATTTCTGGGCACTTGATCAATGATTTTCAGGAAGTTCTATCAGTGTCAGCATTTGTACTTAGTCAATTCAGTAACAGCAGTGTTTGGGTAGTTCCCTTTGTGACATCTGTTTGTCATCAGTTCTTTGCTTACATTTCTTTTTTCCTTTATTCATGTTTTTGCAATTTTTATGTGTATGGTTCTGTGTTGATTGCCATCTGATTCCTGCACATCTTTGAATGGGCTGGCCACCAGATGAAGGGAGTGGGTGGAGTAGTAAACTGTGGTAATCTGAACCCCAACTCGGGTTTATTGTCTCAAACATCCTCTCATCAAATTTGTTACTGCCTTCATCTTAGAGGAACATTTTCCCTTAGTTGTCTTCTCTCCCCCAGACCTTTTCACTGAGAGAGACTATTCAATAGGAAGGTGTTATTTCTTCTTTTTAAAAAGTTATAAACTGTATAATTCATACAGAAGAGTAAATAAGATATATGTTTATTTAGTCTTTAAAGGCTAATAATAAAAGGAACATTGACATATAAATAGAATATGCCAGTGTCTTAAAAACCTTCTGTGGGCCCTGCCCCGATCATACCATTCTTTCCTGGTGGTAACCATTTGCTGACTTTTATGTTCATTATTTCCTCACGTGAAAACAATTTTTAAAGTCACCTATGTATGTATATATGCCTAAGCATACATAAAAACATAATCGGTCAGTACAAACCTGGCTGAATAGGGAAAGAGCTATCCTGCTGTTGTTAGAAAAGTCTCCTGGGAGGGGTACCTGGCTAGCTCAGGTGGTTAAGAGTTGGTCCGACTCATTTTCAGTTCAGGTCATAATCTCAGGGTTTGTGAGTTCAAGCCCTGCGTCGGGCTCTGTGGGGGCAGCAAGGAGCCTGCTTGGGACTCTGTCTTCCTCTCTCTCTTTCCCTTCCCCACTTGCTCTTTCTCTCTCTCTCTGTCTCTCAAATAAAAATAAGCTTTAAAAAAAGAAAAGAAAAAAAATTTCCTGGGATAAAATAAACTGAACTGAGTATTTTGGACATGCTTTACAGGGGACCCTTCTGGAGAAGTCTTTGGGCAAAGGCTTGAAGGAGTTCCAGGAAAGTCAGAACATCTGGCAGGCCAGGAGTATGGGCCCAGGGTGTTCAGAAGAAAAAATGGATAGAGAGAGTGGGATTCTTGTGTTGCTTCCCAACTCTCCATGATTAACCCTAGCACTCAAGGGTAGGTAAAAAGCAGTGGTTCTCAAAGTATGGTTCCTTGGCCAGCAGTATCAGGATCATCTGAGAACTTGTTAGAAAATTTCTAGTCCTGCCAAGACCTATGGAATAGACATCTCTGGGGTTGGGACCCAACAATCTGTGTTTTAAGAAGCCCATCAAAGATTTTGATACATGGTAAAGACTGAGATGTAGTGGATAAAAGCATATACTCTGCATGTCATCAGTTGAGCTACGTTGTAGGATATGGAAAGGAAAGAAGGAGCACAGTTAATTACCGTATAGTCAAGATAGGCTGAGTATAGATAATAATATGAGCCAGTCTCACTCGGTATCCAATGGTTGATTAAAAAGTTAATACAAGGCACCTGGTATTTGTGTGATGACAGCCCTCAACATGGCTTCTTTTGGTGACACTGCTTCAATCCAACCACTGTCCTCTAAACCTGATGCACAGTTATTGACCTGGGATCTTTCTTCATCATTCTACCTTGAGATTACCTTCAGTTCTGTCCTCTTTCCTCTACTCCATATCTTCCTTTTTCTTGGTTTACTCTCTTGCTTTGGTGAAGCTCAACATTCAGTAGTGTGTCCCAAAGAGTGCATGGTATATACATTTTTGGACTCCTGGAGTGTCTAAAAATGTTTTCATTCTTTTTTCATACTTGATTGTTTGGCTGAATTTAGTAGAATGCTGAAGACATTTCTCCAATTATTCTTCAGTCTTTTTGTTTTTAGTATTGCTGTTGCAAAGTCTAAAGCCATCTGGTACCTGTTGTTTTGAATGTTACCTGTTTTTTCCCCTCTGAAGCATGCAGAACCTATATTTGTACCCAAAGTTCTCAAATTTCACAAGAATATGCCTTGATATAGTTTTGTTTTTTTGTTTTTTGTTTTTTTTTTTTTTTGAGAGGGAGTGCAAGTGGAGGAGGGGCAGAGAGAGGAGGACAGAAGACTCTGCACTGACAGCAGTAAGCCCGATGTGGGACTCAAATTCACAAACGTAACTATGAGATAATGACCTGAGATGAAGTTGGATGCTCAACCCGTTGAGCCACCCAGGTGCCCCAATGTAGGGTATTTTTTTTTTTAATTAATTGTGTTGTGACCCTTCCAATTTGGACTTGTATCTTTTCATCCTGAAAAATTATCTTGAATTATTTTGTTGATTCCCATCTTTTCATTTTCTCTGTCCTTCTTTCTGTAATTTCTGTTTGTTTGTTTGTTTTAGAGGCTGTATCTCGTAGGCTGGTTACCTTTTAAATTTTTTTCAAGTTGTAGCTCCTTTTTGGTCTTTGATGCTTCCCATTCTTGTTTCATGGATACAATATCTCCTTTTACATCTCTGAGGATATTAATGTTACTTTTGAAGTTTTCTTCATTGCCAATTACCTGTTTCCTTCAAATTGTTGTTTGTTTTTGTTTTTGTTTTGTCCCTATCTTCTATATTGGAGGTTTCCTTAGATGTCTGTTTGGTTGTTTGCTCATATTAGAGAATTAATAACTAAAAAGCTGATTGCAAGCTCTGAGCATGTGTGTGCAGGGCTCATTATTCTTAAACTTTGCAAGATAATGGGTGGACCATTTGTTGGAAAGTTCCTGATATTAGCATTTTACATCTTTACTCTTCTATCAAATTCCCCAGACAGTATTCTTCTAATATCTTGCCTTGCTTCCAGTATTCTGAACCTTAGTAGGGGATGACACCAAAGCGTCTTAACATTCAGCTTTTCAGACCACACTCATTCACTCTTCCTTATTTGGAGACCCCCTTCACCCCTAGTTCCCTTGGCTGGGATGCTGAGAGTCAACAGGGGGCATGGTTTTTCCTTTTCCTCTGCCATTTCTTCTCTGCCATCACTGGAGTTGAAGCGGGCCTCTCCATAGGCTTAAAGGCATTTCTGCTATAACACCATTTATACATTACTGAAAGACCTTGTGTTCTGCCAAATCATACTCTAAAAGTAGGGCTTCTGGGAAAGATGAATTAGAACACCACTCAAAATTTTATAATTTTGTATTTAGCACAACATAAAACCAGTAACAATTCTAATTAAAACAAACAAGCAACAATCCAGTAGCATAGTTAAATTGCCATGTGCATTTGCATCCAGCATTATTCATTAGATCCTCTGCAGCTTTAAACTGAAGTGTAGGTCCTTGAGAACTTTTTCTTCTAACAGTATCCAAATAAATATCTGACCCAGGTGTTTCTTCACTGATTTTTTTTTTTTTAAACACAGGACAAATACCTTTGCAGTTTGACATCTGCATTCTCAGTTCCCTTAAATACTTAATGTAGTAGGAAATGTAGAGGCTTTTGAAGTCACTAAACCAGTCACTAAACTTGTAAAGGATTTGAGCCCCTCTCCCCCTTTTAGGGTTTTTTTAAACTGTTAACGCTTTCTTCTTAATTGTGAGGAATCCTGCTCCTGGTAGCATCTAAACAACCGGGGAAGGTCATATATAAACCCATACAATTTTTGCATTATATTATATCACTTCCCTAATTACCAGTTGTATTTGAATTAGTTCTCATGAAAGAAACACACACTATATCTGAACAGACTGTATACCTCACTCTGTGGGCCACTGCCACTCCCAGGACTTGTTACTCTGATCTAAAGATCCTTGGATAGGCCCTTCAGAATGCTGGTAATTCCTTTCGGGGACATATGTACTGGCAGGCGCTCCATTCCTCCTGTATCTCCATTCAGACTCCCCAGACCTGGGGCACTGTACTTGCAGACAGCAGCTCTGTTTTTTCTCTGCTTCACTGATGTACTGTTTTGTTTTGTTTTGTTTTGTTTTATTTTCCATCAATTTTTCATTTTTGTTATTTTTAGGAAAATTTGAGAAAGGGCAGTGAAGTAGGATATATTACTCCACCTTCTTTACCCAGAAGTTTCACAAGAACAGTAGTTTTCAAGGAAGGTGAAGTCAAAGTTGTCTGGAATGTTACAGGTTGAGAAGGCTGCTTTGGCCCCAGAGACTTAGGGAAGATAGAAGCTATTAGGAGAGGATGTTAGAAGGAGGGGGAGGTGAAGGAAGCATTCTCAGAGAGCAGGGGCTGTGGCTCTTGATCTAGTTTAGTTGAGAGTGCTCTAAAGAGTTGTCTATCTTTCAAATCATCAGAATCCCCTAGGAACTTGTGAAAGTTCCTGGGCACCACGCATGAGGACCCACTCTGGAAAATTCTGTCTGGGAAAAGAAGGAAAAAGAAAGTCAGTGCATGACTGTAATGTGGCATTTCACATATAAAAGTGGATATATACAGGCTCACCTCAGAGATCCTGCAGATTCGGTTCTAGACTGCCCCAATAACGTAGGTTAATAAAGCAAGTCGAATGAATTTTTTGGCTTCCCAGTATATACAGCAACAATGTATATGCTTTGATTAAAAAATATTTATTGCTGGGTGCCTGGGTGGCTCAGTCAGTTAAGCATCTAACTTAGGTCATGATCTCATGGTTTGTGAGTTCAAGCCTCGCATTGGGTGAGCATGAGCTCTGCTTCTCTCTCTCTCCCTCCTTCCCCCCGTCTCTTTCTATACCCCTTGTGTGATTCTCTCTCTCTCTCTCTCTCTCTCTCTCTGCCCTTTTTCTCTGCCCCTCGTTCACTTGCGCCCTTTAAGAAAACAATACTTACTGCTAAAAAAAATGCCAACCATCATCTGAGACTTCAGCGATTTTTTTCTAGTCTTTTTGCTGGTGGAGGGTCTTGCCTGGATGTTGATGAATGCTAACTGATTCAGGTGGTGGTTGCCAAAGGCTGGGGTGGCTGTGGCAATTTCTTAAAATTAGACAACAATGAAGTTTGCTGCCTCACTGGACTCTCACAAACCAATTCTCTGTAGTAGGTGATGCTGTTTGATAGCATTTTACCCACAGGAGAACTTCTTTCAAAATTGGATTCAGTCCTCTCACACCCTACTGCTGCTTTACGAATGAATTTTATGTCATATTCTAAATCCTTTGTTGTCATTTCAACAATCTTCATGGCATCTTTACCGGGAGTAGTTTCCATCTCAAGAAACCCCTTTCTTTGCTCATCCGTAAGAAGCAACTTCTCATCTGTTCAAGTTTTATCATGAGATTGAAGCAATTTAGTTATATCTTTAGGCTCCGTATCTAGTTCTAGTTCTCTTGCTTGTTTCCACCATATCTGCAGCTACTTCCTCCACTGATATTTCTCTGACTTATTTCTTTCACTTAGCATAATACATTCTAGTTCCATCCACATTGTTGCAAATGACAAGATTTCATTCTTTTTTACTGTTGAGTAATATTCCATTGTAGATATATACCACGTTTTAAAAAATCCATTCATCAGTTGATGGATGTTTGGGCTCTTTCCATACTTTGACTATTGTTGATAGCACTGCTATAAACATTGGGGTGCATTTGCCCCTTTGAATCAGCATTTTTGTATCCTTTGGATAAATTCCTAGTAGTGCAATTGCTGGGTCATAGGGTAGCTCTATTTTTAATTTTTTGAGGAGCCTCCACACTGTTTTCCAGAGTGGCTGTATCAGTTTGCATTTCTACCAGTAGTGCAAAGGGGTTCCCCTTTCTCCACATCCTCACCAACATCTGTTGTTTCCTGAGTTGTTAATTCTGGCGTTGCTGACAGGTGTGAGGTGGGATCTCATTGTGGTTTTGATTTGTGTTTCCCTGATAATGAGTGATGTTGAGCATCTTTTCTTGTGTCTGTTAGCCATCTGGATGTCTTCTTTGGAAACGTGTCTGTTCATCTTTTGTTCATTTCTTCACTAGATTATTATTATTTTTTTTTGAGGTGTTGAGTTTGAAAAGTTCTTTAGAGATTTTGGATACTAACCCTTTTTCCAATATGTCATTTGCAAATATCTTCTCCCACTCCATTGGTTGCCTTTTAGTTTTATTGATTGTTTCCTTTGCTGTGCAGAACCTTTTTATCTTGATGAGGTCCCAATAGTTCATTTTTGCTTTTGTTTCCCTTGCCTAGGAGACATGTCTAGTAAGAAGTTGCTGCAGCCAAGGTCAACGGGGTTGTTGCCTGTTTTCTCCTCTAGGATTTTGATGGTTTTTTGTCTTACATTTAAGTCTTTCATACATTTTGAGTTTATTTTTGTGTATGGTGTGAGAAAGTGGTGCAGGTTCATTCTTCTGCATGTCACTGTCCAGTTTTCCCAATACCATTTGCTGACTGTCTTTTTTCCATTGGCCATACATTTGTGGGTCCATTTCTGAGTTCTCTATTCTGTTCCATTGACCTGTGTGTCTGTTTTTGTGCCAGTACTGTACTGTCTCAGTGATTACAGCTTTGGTTCTTAATCTCATCTAGAATGGTACAGCCTTTCCAGGTTTTCAATTTACTCTGCCCAGATCCATCAGAGGAATCACTGTCAATGGCAGCTATAGGCTTATGAAAGGTATTTCTTAAATAAGAAGACTTGAAAGTTGAAATTACTCCTTGATCCATGGACGGCAGAATGGATGTGGTGTTAGCAGCCATGAAAACAACATTCATTCTGTCAGAGCTCTTGGGTGACCAGGTGCACTGTCAATGAGCAGTCATATTTTGAAAGAAATGTTTTTTTCTGAGTGCTAGTTCTCAACAGTGGCTTAAAATATTCAGTAAAACATGTTGTAGAGAGATGTGCTGTCAGCCAGACTTTATTGTACCATTTTTAGAGCACAGGCAGAGTATTTAGCATAATTCTTAAGGGCCTTAGGATTTTTAGAATGAGCATTGGCTTCAACTTGAAGTCATCAGCTCAGCTGCATTAGCCACTAACCTGTCCTTTGAAACTTTGAGGCTAGGATTTGACTTCTCCTTTCCAGCTATGAAAGTCCTAAATGGCATCTTCTTCCAACATAAGGCTGTTTCACCTATATTGAAAATCTGATGCTTAGGATAGCCACCTTCACTGATTATCTTAGTTAGATCTTCTAGATAACTTGCTGCAGCTTCTACATCAGCACTTGCTGGTTCATCTTGCACTTTTATGTTATGGAGATGTCTTCTTTCCTTGAAACTCATGAACCAACCTCTACTAGCTTCCAACTTTTCTTCTGCAGCTTCTTTACCTCACAGGAAAATTGAAGACAGTTAGAGCCTTGCTCTAGATTAGGCTTTGGTTTAAGGGAATGTTGTGTCTGGTTTGATCTGCTATCTAAACCGTTAAAACTTCCTCCATATTGTCAATGAGGCTGTTTCACTTTCCTATCGTTTGTGTGTTCACTGGAGTAGCACTTTTAATTTCCTTCAAGAACTTTTCCTTTGCTTTCAGAGCTTGGCTGTTTGACACGAGAAGCAGCTTAGTTTTCAGCTTATCTCGGCTTTCGACATGTCTTCCTCATTAAGCATAATCATTTTTAACTTTTGATTTAACACGAGAGATATGCGACATTTCCTTTCACTTAAACAGTTAAGAGACCATTATAGGGTTATTAATTGGCCTAATTTCAATATTGTTGTATCTCAGGGAATAGGGAGGCCAAAGGAGAGGGAGACAGGCAGGGAACGACTGGTCAGTGGAGCAGTCAGAACACACACAACATTTATTGATAGGACACAGAGACATGAAGTGAAAGAGAGCTGTTGGAAACATACTGCTCAATGCAAGGTTGCCACGAATCTTCAATTTGTAAAAAAAAGATGCAATGTCTGTGAAGTGCAGTACAATGAGATATGTCTGTAGTTCCTTTTCTTGGTCTATAGCATTTCATAGAGATGTAAAAAATTCCTGTAACCATTTTATCTGTGGCAGTGGTTCAACTGCTACCTAATTAAATTTGATCAATGCCTTCAAGCATAAAGTGAATCATGTGTTGCACCCTTGACAATTACTACTGCTTTTTTTCTAAACAGAGTATTTGACTCTTATTACAAAACTCTTAATTTTCATTTTTCTTTGTGGTTTTTTTTCAGAGGATGGAGATTTCTAAAACCTGAATTGTTGTCACATCAGAACTACCTCTTAGTTTTTATGGTGCTTTGTAGTTAATTATCATTGCACTGGAATAGAGTTTCATTAACAATTGAAAAGTTTGTGGATATGCTAAACAAAAGCTTATCACTAATTATTTGTTAAAATGATTTAAATTTAAATGATTAAGTTAAATTTGTTAAAATTAATTATCATTAATTTATTTGTTAAAATGTACTTAGTCTACCAACTCTACTAGAAACACAAACTCTCTTATTTGAATATTTCTGGTAGTTTGCCAACATTTCTTTATCATTTTATTATTCTGTAGATGAATGAGTCGTAGACTCTCAACACAGGTACATAAACCCTGTGTTTTTTTTTGTTGTTGTTTTGTTTTTAAAATTTTTTTTTTTAACGTTTATTTATTTTTGGGACAGAGAGAGACAGAGCACGAACGGGGGAGGGGCAGAGAGAGAGGGAGACACAGAATCAGAAGCAGGCTCCAGGCTCTGAGCCATCAGCCCAGAGCCCGACGCGGGGCTCGAACTCACGGACCGCGAGATCCTGACCTGAGCCGAAGTCGGAGGCTTAACCGACTGAGCCACCCAGGAGCCCCTGTGTATTTTTTTTAATTGCACATAAGTTCTATGTCAATCCCTCATCTTATAGAAGTTTAACTCCAGCCAAATCAAGGTGTCTTCAGTTAATTTAGGCTCTTGCTTTCCCTAATGCCTATATCTTCCGAGTTGAAAGTCAGTCCCAGGAGCACCAAGACTTCCTAGGGGGTAAGACCGGGGTGGGGACAAGCCATCTGCCCTCTGTCCTCTATCCACAAGATATTGAATATAAATTGGTATTCATTCATCAGATACAGCCTTGCTCTTTTCTCTGCACTGTCCTGTCCCAAGGCCTCTCTTAGCTATTCTTACTTGTGACCTTCAGACACACACACAACATTTAGATGCCCTTCTCACATATATTTATTACAAAGTAACTTTCTTGTTTTTCCATCTTATGACTCCCTATCTTCCATAGTTAAGGGAGTCTGTATTTTCTCTAGGATAGGAAAAAACTGGATTTTATATAATCATGCATTTTCTCCAGTCCATTTGGTAATGCATACTTTTTGCCATATACTCAAAAGATCAGGGTTTTACAACTGAAGAAAAAAAAAGATCTACTTTTTACACATCTCTTTGGAAATAGTAGATGCCTTAAAAATCTTAAGTTTGAGTCAAGGAAGGTTCTTGGGGAAAAAAAGAATTACTAGGAATGAAAAGAATACCAGTTTAATATATGAAATATTATCCACAATAATTATATTGGAACTTGTAATATATGATTAATACCTATTGTGTGCATTATAGATTTTAAATTTTGGTTTGGTATTATTTTTACTTTATGAATATTATTTCAATATGTCCTTGTGAGGAAATGGAAGGCTGGCAGCAATGAGAGATTGTTCATTGGCATGGTCTTTGCATGATGAAGATGTGGCCTTGCAAATTTGATTTTGGCTTAAGAACTAGGAGTACCTGATATTGGTATATATATTCTGCTTCCAGGAAGATGGAATAGACAGACTTTCCCCTGCTCTTCCCACTAAATATAACAAAAGCCCTGGATATTATGTATAAAACAAACATAAGAAAACTCTGTAGAGAGAGGAAGCTGATCAACTAGGCACCTTAGGACCTGAGGAATGACAGGATGGTGAGTTCCTTGGGTTTTCTTTCTGTCTCATATAGTTTAGACTCAGTACTGAAGAAAACAGCAACTCAGAATATGCCAGTGGGTGCAGATAAAAAAAAAGTCGTGAGAAAAATTTGATCTTTTAGCCAAAGGCCTAGGGAAGGGACAGTCTCATAAGATGGAAAACTTTCAGATAGTAGCCACTAGACTCCAGTCAAATACCACAGAAATATCTCTTGTCTCAATACACTTTTTCTAGTTGAGAGCAAATGAGGAGCCTAGACTCCCTCCCTCATGAGGCTGTAATGAGGCACCCCAACACCAGAAAGAAATGACACTTATCATTGCCTATAGGAAAACAACAACAACAACAACAACAACAACAACAACAACAACAATTTAAGTAACAAGCAGATTTCTTACTAGAAACCACAAAACACTGGAAAGGAGTGACACAACATTTTACAAGTACTGAAAGAAAAGAACTGTCAATCCAGAATTCTATATTTAGTGAAAATATACTTCAGGATTGAAGGGGAAATCAAGACATTCTCAGATGATGCAAAGCTAAAAAAAATTGTTGCCAGCATACCTACATTAAAAGAATGACTAAAGAAAAAACAAAACAGAAATGGTAAAAGGAGGAATCTTAGAACATCAGAAAGGAAGATAGAACATGGAAAGAGCAAAAGAAAAAAGAAGAAAAAAAAAGAAATGGTTAAATACAATAGATTTTTCCTCTATAGTTTTTAAAATTACATTTGATTATTGAAGCAAAAATAATAACTGTCTAACATGGTTCTCAATGTGTGGAGATGAAACCAGAAAATGATAAATGAGGAGAGTAAAAGGGTATAAAGAGAGAAAGTTTCTTTCACTGTCTTTTACTCAAACTGGTAAAATGTTGACACCAGTGGACTCTGATCAATTATGTATGTATAATATAATGAATGCATAGAGGAAGCACTAAAGGAGCTCAACAAAGAGATAGACTTGCAGGTAAATCAAAATGGAATTCTAAAAATGTTCAAGTAACCTACTGGAAGGCAGGAAAAAGAAAGCAGAGATCAAACATAATGTAAAAAGAAAATCAAATGGCAGATTTGAGGCTTAACATATCAGCAATTACATTAAGTATAAATGATTAAAATTTTTTTAATGTTTATTTATTTTTGAGAGAGAGAGAGACAGAGAGACAGAGTGCAAGCAGTGGAGGAGCAGAGAGAAAGGGAGACCAGAATCTGAAGCAGGCTTCAGGCTCTAAGCTGTCAGCACAGAGCCCAATGCTGGGCTCAAACTCACAAACGGTGAGATCATGACCTGAGCCGAAGCCGGAGACTTAACCCATTGAGCCACCCAAATGCCCCTATAAATGATTTAAACATACCAATTAAAGACAGAGATTCACACTATATATTTAAAAATGTGACAGAACTATGTGTTGTTTAAGAAGCTCACTTCAAATAGTGCAAATGATATAAGTAGGTTGAAAGTAAAAGGATGGAAAATATATACTATGCAGATCTTAAACAGAAGAGAGAAGTAGGTATATTAATGTCAGATAAAATAGACTTGGAATAAAATTAATAAGGACAGAGACAATTATTACATACTGATAAAAGGGTCAAGCCACCAAGAAAACATAGTAATCTCAACTGTATCACAGTTGCCAAGTGTATGAAGCAAACTGCCAAGAACTGCCAAGTGTATGAAGCAAAAACTAAGATAAGTAAAAAGAAAAATAGACACATTCACAGTTCTGGTTGGTAGCATCAATACTCCTTTCAACAGTCAATAAAACAACTAGAGAAAAAAATCATCAAGGGTATAGAAGAGTTCTACCAACAGGTGCTAATTGCCAGATAAAACACTTTACCTAACAGCAATAGAATATGTATTCTTTTCAAGAACCCATGGAACATATACCAAGACAGACCATATCCTGGGCCATAAAACAAATCTCAACAAATTTTAAAGAATTGAAATCATATAAAGTATGTCCTCTGGCCACAGTGTAACCAAATTAAAAATGGATATCAGAAAGATGGTTTAAAAACCTCCAAACACTGGGAACCTAGAGAACACACTTTTGAACAATCCATGGGTCAAAGAAGTCTCAAGAGAAAAAAAAAAAATACATTGAACTGAATTAAAATGGAAATGCAACATATGAAACTTTGTGGGACAAAGCTAAAGCAGTACTGATGGGGAAATTTATAGCATGAAATGCTTACATTAGAAGGAAGTACATACATTGTTTGTGTAAATTTTTCCTGAATGATAATACAACAGGGCAACGATAGAGCAAGAATTGAGTTTTTGAGATCCTGGAAGACTCTACCCCATATAGGCAATGCTACCAACTGGCATGTTCTCTGATTAAAGACCTGGGTACCAAAGAAAGCTGTGCTACTTACATATTCTGAATCTGCTCCTGTCCTGCACAGTTACTTTGCTTTATGCACGTTTTTCATCCTTGGTTAAGAATAAATCAGGATCTATGTTAGAATATAGGATAAGCTGCTGTAACAAAGATATCCTGAAATATAGTTGCTTAAATAAGATAGGAGTATATTTTCTTATCATCTAACAGTCTAGTAACTGTTGATGATTCAGGTGGGTGAGTCTATTCAGCTCCATGAAATCATTTAGTGGCCAAGTTTCCATTTATCTCTTTGCTGCACTAACCTGTAAGACAGAGCTATCCAGTAGAAATGTCTGCAATGACAGAAATTTATTTGCACTGGTCAATATGGTAGCCCCTAGCATATGTGATATTGAAGACATTAATTTTTAGTTTTACATAATTTTAGTGAATTTAAAATTAAAATTAAATGCACATTGGTGGCTACTGTCTACCACATTGGACATTGCAGCTGTGGATATTATTCTATTCTGCATGAATGAAGCTGATTCACTACATTTGTTTCTAATTCGCAGAAAGGTGAAACACTAGAAATGGAGGGAAAAAGGTATCTTTTTTGACAAGTGAAAGTAAAATTACAACATCAACTTTACTCACGTTTCACTGATGAAAACTTAGCCACTCTGTTGGGGGTTCCCAACACCATCCTCGGGTTCAGTGATTTACTAGGAGGGCTCACAGGATTCAGGGCATATGAGTCACAGGACTCATACTCATGGCTATGACTTATTACAGCAGAAGGAGGCAATGCAAACTCAGCAAAGGGAAAAGACACATGGGGTGATTTCTGGAGAAAATCAGGCACAAACTTCCAAGAGTCCTCTTCCAGGAGAGTCACATAGGATGCGCTTAATTCTTCCAGCAATGAGTTGTGACAACACATGTCTACCAGGGAAGTTCATCAGCAACTCAGCACCCGTAGTTTTTATTGGGGTATCCTCTGCTTTGCACATATTAAAATTTCATATTCTCAGAAGGAAAGCAGGTGGTTGGTGTAAACCATATGGTTTGTATAATTTAGGATCTGTTGCCATTGGGGAAAGTTTTATACTGATGTAGGGAACTGTTTACCAGTCAAGTTCCCAGATGCCAGTCAAGGGCCAAGCTTATAAGCAGGCTTTTCTAAAGATAGCAGTCTTTGGCCTGCTATGTTCTTTTTCTCAGCATAGTCACTCCTACCTGCAAAGTCGAATGGGAAATGTAGCCTCTAGATGGGGAGCCACATGTCTAACTCAAACTCTGTTACCATGAAGAAGTGGAGAATAGATTTGAAAGGATAACTGGAAGTCACCTATGGAATTTGCACACTTTGTGACTTTATACAAGTTGCTTAGACTCCCTGCTCCTTTGGCTAATACGTGTGTCTCAGAAATAATACATACATTGAATCATGCTTGGCACATGGTAAGTGCTCAATGACACTTATATTACTATTACCATTTTTAATTTAGTCTATTCTTAGAGCATGTGGGTTGTTTTATCTCTTCCTTTCTATTCTTAATCCGCCAGAAACTTGGAAGTTTTATTAGGGGTGGAATCTGGACTGCTGTCCTCTGTCCACTTTCTCTGTTGCAGATTTTGGGGTCATTTTCATAGTGTAATCTAAGTGTCCCCTAGCCCCTACGTAGCATTTGGAGATAATCCTTTCCTTTAGCATCCAAATATAATAGCCAGTATCCCCATTCCAAGCTGACTATAGGAAATGTAGACTTGTCCCAAATTTTCCTGAGTATTCTTGACTTCTTTTTCTTTTAAAATTTTTACTATTAATCTTTTTTTATTCTTGATTTTCTTGGTGGGGTCTTACATATCCTGATCGTTGTCTGTCACTTCTTGCTTTGAACTCTTACTTTGGGTTTCTCTGTTATCACTTCTTTGAATCTTCTTGTATTTTCAACCTTCCATTGTCCATTTTCCCCCAAAGGTGGACATGAACATTCTTGCTTTCTTCAGAGATTGGCTAGAACAAGGCTACCATAGATTTGCTTTATGTTGGTAAATAAAACTCATATAACCTTTATGAGTGAGGGAGAAGATAACAGAAAATTCAATACTAGACATCACAGTGTCTGAAATTCCTAAGTCACATCTGCCACAAGGTGCTCCTCATCCTCTTCTCTCTTATTTTTATTTTTTATTATTTATTATTTTTTTGCCTCTCACCTCCATAGTACTGTCTTCCCTGTTGCTGGAATGTGCTACAGAAAACTGGATCTTTTCTAGACTATTCGATGCTACTTCTACATCCCAATCTCCTTACCCCATGACACCAGAAGAAACTGAAAAATCCTTCAACATTTAAAAAACAGAAGCAAATACACAAAAGAAACCCCCAAATCAAAAAGTCTTTCCAAGAAAGTTGCTCTTTACTTTTATGTTGTATTAATGATTTTATTTAATTCATCCTCTGTGCTCTTTCATAACAGACCTGCTGCTTCAGCTTCATTTCTGTTAATTCCCTCTTTGTACTTCAGCTGTTTAGTAGGACTCCTTCAGTTTCTCCAACATGCTCTTTCCTGCCTCCAAACCTTTGCCCATGCTGAGGTCACCACTTGGAACACCTCCTGTGCCTCTCCCACTGGCTGAATCCTGTACATTCTTTTAATATAAGCTTAAATTTCATTTTCTTCTGGAATGCCTTTCCTGAACACTTGAGGCTCTCCTACTGTGTGCTGCCCCTGGTAGCTGTGTTAGTTTCATAGGGTTCCTATAACAAATTACCACACACCGGGTGGCTTAAAACAACAGGAATTTATTCTTTCACAGTTCTGGAGGCCAGATGTCTGAAATCAAGGTGTGAGCAGGGCCATGCTCTTTCTGAAGGCTCTAGGGGAGGATCCTTGTCTTTTCCTGGCTTCTGCTGATTTCGGCAATCCTTGGTTTGTCGATTCACCTCTCCAAACCTGCTTCCCTCCTTACATGGACTTCTCCCCTGTGTCTCTTCTCTTCTTGTAAGGCCCACCCTAATGACCTCATCTTATCTTGATTACATCTGCAAAGATCTTATTTCCAAGTAAGCTCACATTCACAGGTACTGGGGGTTAGGACCTCAACATATCTTTTTAGGGGACACAACTCAACTCATAACAGTAGCATACAGCAGTTATTTCTTTGAACTGCTTTCTCTAGTTCGTAAGCTTCTTGAGAACAAAGACCTAGTCTGTTTTATTCACCATTATATCCCCAGGGCCTAGCAGAGAATCTGGCACATCGCAAATACTCAGAGAGCATTTGAATAAAGTAATAAGTGAAAACTCTCAAATATAAAATCCTTTGTGTTTTACTCTTCTATTTAATCCCTACTTCTTTCCTCTCTCAAAGACTTGGTGGTCTCGGGGATTCCTGAATCTCAGTCAGCAATCGCCAAATCCTACTGAACTAGGTCCTAGCTATCTTTTGCTAATGGCTGCCATCACCTTCTCTTTTCTAGCCATTACCACCATCCTAATTCAGGGTATTGTCATCTCTTCCATGGACTAATGATGTTCCTCCAATATCCTCTTTCAGCCCCTTTTCTATCCATTCTCCATACTACAACTCTTATATGTCCTACTACTTAAAATCTGTCAGCACATTCTCACCACATAGGGCTTCTGATGCTGTCAGTGATCTGGCCCTAGCCTACGCCACCCCTGCCAACTCCCAACCTTTTAACCACCCTCCTTATTCTTTCTGTACTGGACATAATGTAATTCTCAGTGTCTTAATCACAGTGTGCTCTTTGTTGATTCAGATTTTTGCACGTGCTGTTCCCTTTGTCAGGAGTGTACTTCCCACCATTCTTGGGCTGACTAACTCATTACTGCTTATCTTTTACGTCTCAGTCAAAACCTCTCCCTAAGACTCCATGACTGCCCTCCCCAGGCTTAGGTTCCCCTGCTATTGGTGCCCCCTGTATAGGTTCTCAGCAGACCTCACATTTCTCTTTTGTAAACCTCATCACAGTTACATTCTTTGCTCAATATCTGTCTTCCATGCCATAGTATAAACCACATGAAGGCTGGGGCTGCATCTAGCTTGCTCACCTCAGCATCCGCAACATTGCCTGACTTCTACAAGATGCTCAGCACATTTTTGTTTGAAGAATGGATGCATTCAACTGCCATTTCTCTTTGTTCTTTGATTTGGCTCCCATTTTGGGAAACCCACTGGTTTCTAGAAATCAGAATATGTGTCTCTTTTCTTGCTTGGCTCCTCTCAGTTCTTGGCTCTGTGGACTTCCCCTTATTCAGCAGGAGTCTTCCCCTGGAGGAAGAAGTCTATGGTAGTTAGAGTGGGAAAAGCTTTATTAGAAGGCAGACCTTTCATCTTCCTGGGGCTGAAAAGGGGAAATCTTTACTAAACTCCCAACATAGCGTTAAGGTAGGATAGAGGGGCTATGTGTAGATTGCCTCTCTTATCACCACTCTCAAAGGGGGCGAGGAGAGAGCATGCAAAGAATATTGTTGGTGGGAAAGCAAATGGATATAGATATATATGTACTGATTATTCATTGCCTCCTCTAGAAGTTCTTAGAATATTTCTGCCTAGCTCTTGCTATTTTTCTTGAAGATGAAGATACATAAAGACAGTATTTGTAGTTTTTCCACTCACTGACCAACACTATCTGTCCCCCCAAATTGAGATATCTTATATTTGATCATTTATGTATAGTTTCTTCATTTAACAAATATTTATTGAGGCCTCCTATGTTCAGTTTCTGGGCCATTGGCTCAGAATGCCAAGATGAATACAATAGAGTCTACCTTCTTGAGGAAAGAAGGCTGGCTGGAAAGAAAACTCAATCAGTTTTAAGATGTCATACAATGTGATAGGTGCTATGATAGACAGGTACGTGCAATGTTTAAGGAACCTAGAGGAGGGAGGCAGAGCTTCTAATCATTATTTAGAAGTGCACATTGCTAGATCTTATACAATGGTTATGCCCCTTCAAAGGCTTTTGATTGTATCTTTAAATGTATTTCCTGTATTAACATGTCTTGGGATTTTCTACACCTTTCAAACTGTTGCCTAGGAAGTTAAGACTTAGGGGCCTGGAGAGAATTAGACCTGGATTTAAAATCTGAGCCTGAGTCTTATCTTGCAGCTGGGTGACTTAGAGAAATCACTTACTCTCCCACATCCATAAAAGAGTGTACACGTGCTAGGATTAAATATCACAGATGCAACACAGTTAGCGCATGCCTGACATGCAGTAGGTTCTCCGTTATATCTTTCTCCAGGTGATTGTAGCTCTTTTTGGGTGGTGGTGGTGCTGGTGACAAAAACCTGTTTCTATTCATCTTCATGGGACACACAGAGGCTCAGTTGTGGATTTTTTTTAAAAAGCAGTTTATTGGTATAAAAACAATTTAAACATTATATAAATACAATATAAATATTCCTTTTAAAAATATGTATAAGTTAGCCACGTATTTGAGGTAAACCTACACATTCCAAACAATGATCTGGCTCTGAAACGTTGAGGATATTCCAGCTGTGTAGCCATTTTATGTTATCTTTTTCAAAATGAATACATAAAATATTTCAAGTGGCACTTCATAAAAAATATAAATATCTGCTCCTTATATAAATTAACTCAACATCACATATTTAAATATCAATAAATTAAAAATAATTAAAATAGTGTCCTAACGCTCATACTTTTCGTTCTTCACAGAGAACAACATCAGTTACATGCCCAGTGGACAGGTTTCTGACCAGAGAAAGGAATGCCCGTGAACTACAGCAATCTTAGATGCCCAGGTTACATTATCCGAACAGCCCTGAGGCTGAACTGAAGGAAGTCCTCCAGCCTTCGCAGGGTGAGATGAATTGTTGTGTGCCTCAGCCACTCTTCCTGTGACTGCAGCTTAGCCTGCAGGCCAACTTCTACGGTTGGGACAGGGATGGTTACCTCATCCTGATTCTTTCCCTGAAGGGAAAAGAAAGCAAAAAGAACTATTTAAGTATTGAACAAATCCTTTGCAGTGGCGGGATGCTCTGTGCTGTGGGAAGACGTTTAAATTCGGGGTGAAGGAGACTGGGTGGGGCTGCCTGCCCTGGCTCGCCCAGGTAGGGGGAGGTGGCTCTCCCCTGAGCCCACCTGAGCCCATCCTGCATGCAGCCCTTTCATGGCGACTGAATCCTACTCCCCACTTTGCTAATCTATGTCTGCTAGACCATGAGCATCTCGAGGGCGGCCATGGTGTCTTGTCTTCCCTTATGCTAAACAGTGCCTGGCACAAAGCCCCATCCATCTGCCATCTATTGAGGGTCCACTGGTCTGTGGTGTAAGGGGGACTGGGAAGCACCTTTCCACAGACCCACTGACATGAGGCTGAGTAGTTGTGGGAGGGCTTACACCTCCAGGTGTGGTTCTAGAGCACGGCAGCATGGGCATCCCCTGGAACTTGTTAGAGATGCGAGTCTCAGCTCTCCCCCCAGACCTGTTGGATCAGACCCTGTGCTGTGACAAGATTCCTGGGGATTTGGTGTGTGTTTTAAAGTGGGAGAAGCGCCGGTTTAAGGCAAACAGCCAGAAAAGGCAGTGGCAGTATCAACACCCATGTGCCTGCTTCTCTGTCTAGTGCGCTTTGTTTGGCTCATCCACATGCTGTGCCATCAAGCCTCCATTAGGTGGCATTTGAATGGCTAGCTGGTAGTGACCAAGGCCTTTGGTACCTGCTCTCCTAGCCTTTAAACATTTTTCTGCATTAACTCTTCCAGCAAAAGGTAAGGGGAAAGAGTTGAAACTACCACAGTGACAACAATTATCAGTTGGCAATAATTAAAATATTAAAATAATTTTTATGCCCTCTGTTCTTTGTTATTATAGATCACTGAGCAAGATTGGATGTGCTTCCTTCTGCCTCTACAGATTTTTTTTTCTTATATCTTAAGCCATTATAGTAGAAGTTGATGTTAAAATCTCATTTAACAGTTTTAAATATAGTTATTAATGTCTTTTGCAGAAGAGAACCGAAAGAAAAAACAAAAAGTTTCAACTATCAGAAAATCTTCCTTAGATCCTTTCCTCTACATGTGGCCATCTCTTTTGAATTGGCTTTGCATTCCCAAGTTGTCTAGGCTCCTTTCTTTGAGCCTGTGTTCCTCGCACCAAGGGAGGGGATGAGGAAATTCTCACCTTACGCTTCAGCATCTGGAGCAGGACGTTAGTACTGGTGTACACAGACTTGGCATTTTCCTTATCACCCTCATACTTGTCCTGGAGGAATTTCAGGTATATCTGAAACTCCTGAAGACCAGTAGTGATTCTTGTCAGGCAGGTCTCCTAAGAGAAAAGATGGGGAAATCAGTTATTGCTAGGAAGGTATAATCAATTTAAAAAGTTAAAATCGCTATAATTCAGCTACTTCTCCCTCTGCTCCTCCAAGGAACTTCAAACACCCTTTAGCATTGTATTTTGAGACATCAGACAGCATCAGCTGCCCCATTTTAAATATCTGGACAGAGACACTACTTAATCAGTTTTACCCAAAACCTGATAGATGCTGGAATGTGGCAAAGGGGTCTTTCTCTGATTCTCCCCTTAATACTCTTCCTTCTGGCTGCACTCCTGTCCTTGTCAATATTGGGCTGAAACCTCCTTTTATGGAATAATCAGAAGTCAGTGCAGGATATCCCACTGTCTGGAAGGAAGAGGGTGTAGAGAATGACCTCTACACAGAGGGCAGACTGGGATCCTGCTAACAGCAGGCAACAAAGAGAAGGACAACTTTACCCAGGATGGATTAGCTAAACCTACTGGGGTTTCTAACATTTGATGGCTGCAGAAATCCCAATACAGAAGGGCTATCTCTAACCATTGCATTCAAAAGTAAGCTGCCTTCAGAGAGATTCAAGTTGGCTTCCTTGTGAAATTTACATGATATTCTTTACATTTATCCCCTTTGTTGTCTGCCTGGTCTATATGCATACAGACACTGCATATCAGAGGGAGAACTTTTGACTAAGGAATAGTTAAAAGTGAATGTGATGTGTTCATACCTGATTGAACCCAGATTGGAAGCATCCATCTTTTTCTGCCAGTTTCGGAAGATTTAGGTTGTTTTCTGCCAGTGCCTCCTTGCTGTCCTCACATTTGTTATAGTTGTCACACATCTGGGGAGGAATACCAGAACTGTTGTCAAAGAAGTGCCCCAAAACAAACACCACTAGAGGGCCGATTCATGTTTTACCCAGGCAGGAAGTCCTCTAAGAGAATGGTCACACCACATCAGCATCCAGGCAAGCCAGGTCTCGTGAAGATGGGCACACTTGGGCTCATTTCTGGGCACCTATGACTTCACACTTGTTGCCTATCCTGAGTCTTGGTGTCCTTATCTCTCCAAATTGGGGATAATGAAACTCCTCCTTTGTAAGTTTTTTGTGAAGATGAGGCATACTATTTACATAAAGTGCATGGCACATAGTAGGTAGTTAATAAATGACAGCAATTTTGATGATAATTGGGTGAATGTAATTTGAGCCCCAATTTTCCAGCTAGAAGGACCTTTGAGATCATCTAGTCCAATTCCAAAATTTTACAGCCAAAGATCACAAAACTGGTTCAGCAGAACCAGAACTAGATTTGGTTCAGGACTCCCAATACCCTCTCCTGCACTCTTTCCTTTCTACCAGACAGAGCCAAACTACCTTACCTTTAAAGCTTTGGAGCTACTTTAACCTACTTATGATTTTGCCACTTTGGTGGGCTGTCAAGTATGCATCTTATATGCTAGAATGACTCTGGGGAATCCCTAACCACTGAGCTTCCGTAACCTAAAAGTTTTGTGATTTTTGTGAGAAGCTCAACATTTATTTCAGGAGGCACTCTGCCAATGCTTCCAAAGTGCAAGAGAGACAAAGAAAATTGGTAGACATTATTTTTTGGTTAGGGAAAAGGAAGTCCTGAGAGGCAGTGACACCCAGCCCATGCCAAGTATGGAGCTGGGAATGGGCCAAGGGGCATGGATTTCAACCCCAGTGTGTGTTTTCCAGGAGGGAAAGGAACTCCCTGAGACCAGCAGCATAAGAGAAATACAGAAGACGTCTGCCCCTTTGGCCTGAAATCTAAACTGCCCCAGAACCCAGCAAAGACTTCCCAGTGCAGGAGCCCTTGTCCACATCCAGGGCCCAGGAGGTGAATGCCCACACAGGCCCTTTATCACCCTCAGTTGAGCCTACCCACCTCCTTTTTCAGTGCAGAGATTTTGCCGAGGATGTACTTAATGAGTTCTTCCATTTTGTCTGCAGAGGTGAGTGGTAGTCTATTTGAGGTGGCATCTCCTCCCAGGGGTCCCGGGGTAGGGAAAGCAGTAGCCACCACCAGGAGCAGCCCCAGGGAGAAGGCGAGTGGACTGAAGGCGCCTGTACCGGAGGGAAGGGAGAACAGTCAGTGAACAGACCACACAGCTGGGGGAGCTGTGCTGCTGGCTGTTGGCTGCCTGCCAGCCCTCCCAGCAGACACACACCCCTCCCTCGGCCGGCCCGGCTGCCAGGCAGTTCCAGGGCTAGGGATTTCCTTCACTTACTTGTGGAGAGGAAGGTCATAGCTGGAGTCCCGGAGGGCAGATGGAGCTCTCTTTCGTTCCTGGTGGGCTCGAGGGCAGAATGAGCCTCAGACATCCCCAGTCTTATATTTATTGGGGCTTGAGACTCTAATATTGAGACTCATGGGAAAATCCCACATTTGATAAATCTCTGTTGGAGGGTGGGGGTGGGGCCAGAGCGGGTGGGGCTGATTGGAAACCTTATTAAGATTGTGCAATGTGACGTCCTTTAGCATCACAGGAATCACAACTGGGGGGGGGGGGGGGGGCGGAAATTGCCGCTTAGGTCATACCAAACTAGCCTAAGAGGCAGGATCACTCTTCCTTTACTTTCTTTTCTGTTTTTTGTTTTTATTTTTTTAATTTTATTTATTTATTTATTTCTTTTTTAGTGACTCAGCATTTTGGCATGTCTTAAGAAGGAAAGTAAAGTTGAAGTCATGCACAAAGTTTTACAGGAGGGGGGGCAAAAAGCTAAGGCTGACTATGATTTAAGAAATGCTCTCATTACCAGATTAACAGGCTAGGATTTAGTATTCCATTTAATTCATAGTCATAAAAACCTAAGATGTTTTGACCTGAGCTTCCTCAGACCACACCATAGCCCACTAGCTTGGGGTTACAAGTAAGATGCTACTAACAGCGAGCCATCTGCAGGACTTTCCTCTCTTTGCTGGCTTTCTCTGTGACCAGCTGTTGCAGAACTGCCTGACTGCCGCCAAATCTCGTGCAGTTGTCTCTAGGGGTTTCCAGACGTGGTGTGAGGTGCACACATAAATGACTCCTCTGTGCCACGATGTGGCATCTGCCAGTTTCTTTCTCACCTCTTCCAGCCCACTTCAGCCAGCTCAGCCTCAGCCCTGCTCTCTCCCTAGTGGCCCCTTGGGGACCCTCCCAGTGAACACTTTGATCTCTCTGCCGAGGGGTTTGTCTTATGCTGCTAGTGCTGTCCCCACTGCTGGTCAGAGGGTGATCCTGCTCCTCAGGGAGAGAACCCTGAGGAGACCAGGTGGGTATTGTCTCTGCTGGAGCCCTCAAGTTAGCAACGCCCACTTGGTTCAGAGCAGAAGTGGCAAGAATACTACTCACCTCTTTGACATGTCAAAGGAGGACCTTGTGAAATTTTCTAGAGCTTGTGTTCATCGCTCCCTCCTGTGTAGGACTGGTTTTGAGTCCAGAGGTAGCTGGGAAGAAATCTCCTAACACAGACTTGGGCTCTCAGGCTCTGAATCATGCTTTGCCTCCAGCGCCCCAGGCTACCTTACTGGGTTGAGCTTGTATAGCTTGTACAGGTTCTCTCAGCCCTTATAATGACGTCTCTTGCAGGAGGGTCCTTGGTCTCATGCAAATGAACTCTAGACCAGGCTGCCTTACTAGTCTCCCAGACACCCAGGCAGCTCTGAAGATTGGCTCCAGGTTGAAACTAGGACCCTTGTACAGCACCAAAAAAAAAAAAAAAAAAAAAAAAAAAAAAAAAAAAAAAAAGGAAGAAGAAAGAAATATTTACAAAACACAGTGTTATCACAATCAGCTTCTTTGCAAAGATCTCATCAGGATTGCTAAAACAAGGACCTCTGCTACAGTATTTAAAACATAAATTGATTTACTCAAGTTTTGTTTTGTGAAAAACACTTTAGGACCCGCCTGGTTGGGGAAAGTGAGGTCATTCATTCTTTCACTGACTTTCTAAATGGAGGCAGGTCCTGTGGCCGTAGGGGGTGGGGGTTGTCCGAAAATGAAAATGGGAGAGGATGGTTGGTTGAATGTTTTCGCTTTTACTGTTCTTGGGTATTGAGCAACTCAGACACCCCCAGCCGAGTCCTCTCTTCTGCAATGAATGAACCCACCTCCCCTGCCCACCCTGTGATACATGCAATAGGCCTCTGTAGCATGGGATTGCTTTTTCTCATATATCTATCTTTTAGAAAATATGACTCAGTAGATTTCAAATACCTAGTGACTCAACAACAACATTCGGTATTTCTTTTCAGTTAAAAGTTTTTATTTATTTTTTTTTTAATTTTTTTTTCAACGTTTTTATTTTTTTTTTTTTTTGGGACAGAGAGAGACAGAGCATGAACGGGGGAGGGGCAGAGAGAGAGGGAGACACAGAATCGGAAACAGGCTCCAGGCTCCGAGCCATCAGCCCAGAGCCTGACGCGGGGCTCGAACTTACGGACCGCGAGATCGTGACCTGGCTGAAGCCGGACGCTTAACCGACTGCGCCACCCAGGCGCCCCTTTTTTCAGTTAAAAGTTTTTAAAGTAGGAAGTACACATACATGATAAAATGTTCAAACAGGATATCAGGGCATACAGGGAAAAGTAAGTCTCCTTCCTTTCCAACTCCTCTCCTTAGAGGTAGCTTCTGACCCACAGTATTTTCACCTAAATCCTCTGTTACCCTAATCTGGGTGAGGTTTTCTTGGCTACCTAGGGACTCACCTCTGTATTTACACTGCACGCACACGCATACACATTTGTATGCAAATATCCACACACTTTAATTTCCCATTGTGTGGATGCCACCCAGGCAGTTCTCTATATCATAGAGTACAGACTTTTGAGTCGTACAGCATGGGTTTAAAGCCCAACTCTGCCACTTGTGGTATGACCTTGGCTAAGTTACCCGAAGGATCTGTCCCCTTGTTTGTCCATCTGATAAAGCTGGGATAATAGCAGTTCTTCCCATACAGCTGTTGTGAAGACTGAAGGAGATGACATGTGAAAAATCCCTGGCACATAGGAAGGAAGCCGAAAACATGTGCTCTTTGTAACATTCTGCGGCTCAGGGTCTCTGCGTTGGAGAGCTCCTTCAGCCCAGTTCTGTCAGCCCACGCTGTCCTGCCTGTGAGGAAGGCTATGAATGAGCCAGGCTACTGTGCCAGTGATCAGCTGGTCTCCCAGTCATTTTTCCTCCAAAGAAATGACATTCTGTATTTTGTTGAAAACGCCTTATGGCAAAAGTGAAAAATGCAGGAAAAAGAAGTGGTTTCCCCTCTTTTTTGAGAACATTAGGATCCCCAAACCTGATCTCTCAATTTAAATATTGAGCCCAGCTGTGTTTTTCTCCTACACCATTTCCAAGGCTTGCTGCCAAGTGTTTTTATGACAGAAGCCCTCAGCCTTCCCTGTCCATGGCCCTCATCATTATTCAAAGTCTGGAAAGTGGGAAGACCCTGCAAGGGTGAGGAGATCAGACCTTGGGCTTCTGGCAGCCAGGAAAGAGCAAGTTGTGTGGAGGTGAGAACGCATGTGTGTGGAGAGGTTGGAGGATGCTGCCTGCCACTGTGCATATTGTTAGCCTCTAGGGTCTATATTAGTGTCAATGCCATGGGCTGGCATTTGCTTGTGGGAGAGATGGGCTCTTTTTTGCTCCACAGCATTAACACAACATCTGTAACTCCACCATGATAGCTTCCTTTCTTTGGATCTCAATGGATCTTCCACTTGGAGAGCTCATGCATCTTATTTTAACATGTACAAATGACCAGGAAAGGCCATGCTGTCAGCATTTATTAACTAATAACCTCAGTGGCTGCATTGCTCCACTGCTGATTTAAAGTAGCTGCCAGCTGAGACCAAGAGAGATAGGACAAATGGGAACATATAGGCAAGTAGAAGAGAAACCAAGTAGCTCTGCATCCTTTTCCACCTTATCCAGGCAAGCTAGTCCTGTCTGTGTCCCCTCAGAATTACTGCCCATGACTGCTTTCCTACATGCTGTTGGGGTTCAGTTCAGAGAGTTCATCAATGCATTCAAGGTGAGGGAGACAAAGTAACTTCCATTTGGTCTTAGGCTCTCAGGAGAAGAGCTGTTCTCCACATCTCATAGGTTAAAATGTGGTATTGTGCTCTCTTCTTTATTCCAGGTATTGGGGGTGGGTGGGTCTGTAATTTTAGCGGGAGGGAGTGTCCCAAGAAAAAAAAGAGAAGTCACTGAGTACTAGGAACTTGCAGTTGCTGTCAGAATGTAGTTTCACTTGTCACTAAGTCGTAAAAGGTTTGCAAACTGAAACAGTGAGTTATTTAACAGCTCCTCCGGGATTGAGTCCGGCTGAGCAGACTCCAGGCCTGTAGGACTCTGGGAAATGTGTGTTTTAGGAAAAGTAGTCATATTATGTGGAGAGAGAATATTAGGGACATGTGGTATGTCTCCTTGGAAAGGGCTGGCTGATCTTGGAGGACAGCCAAGCCTAGAGACCAGAGCTCTGGACAGTTCCCAGCCTGGCCCAGTCTCAGTCCTATCCTTTGCTGTCTTAACTCTGATGCCCAGTTGTAGCTCCTGGTGACTTTCTAGTCTGGCCTTAGCTTTTCTAAGGGCAAAGGCATGCTGGGGTTGTGTCTAGTTCTGCTGAACCCAAGAAAAAGGCACAGTGGCCTGCTGCCTAACTGCACATGGTGGCCAATGAGGAGGCCCTCATTGTTTTGCCTTGTTACCTTCCCCTACCAAAGTGGAAAATCCCAGGCATTTTAGGAGGGAAGTGGACTCTCTTGGGGCAACAATGTAGACTCCCCTTGCCTTGGGGACCGCCCCCCTCATCACATCCCTTTTCCTTTGGTCTTCAAACCTGGAAGAGAGTGCTTGGATCTCCAGATGTTAATAAGCCAGCTGCTCTGAAGCTGGTTTGGTGATGAGGACTTGCTTTGCTGATCCTGAAGGAGCCCCACTGGCCTCGCGCTGCAGGGCTGGGGAGGTCACTCAGGCTCAGTTTCAGTGTTCCATCTCTTCTCCATCTGTGGGGTAGGTCTTCTGTGTTGGTGGCTGCTGGTTCTGCTTTACAATTAGGAAACTTCATCATGTCAGAAAGGAGCACAGAGTTAATTTATTCTCACGAGTCATTTGAACCATCTTTGGTTTCTCTAAAGGTCTCAGTTCTCTTGAGTTCAGTGTCATAGGCAGAAACTCACCATGCAAAAGCATTGGTTGGTTTCTTCTACTCTTTCCCTCAAAATTAAGGTACTAAGAACCCATTTGAAAGCATCACATGTAACGGTAAGACCAGGGGATTCTGCTGGGCTGGCTATGACGTTTTTCATCTCCTTTTCCTGCCCTTTTGGCTACTTTTTTACTAAAAAGAAAGTGTCTTTGTATTTCCAAACTAAGCCTCATGTATGTTCTACTTAGCAAGCTGAATCTATGAAGGTAGGAAAGGTCTCTCTAGTTCTTGTGGTGGAATAATTTCCATGAATACACCTTGGACATATTGAACACTCCGTAGTTCTGAGACATTGGGGTTTATTATTCTGAAGAAGGGTCCACCTGGATTAATTAAACTTATCACAGAAGAATTCAGATCCAGGTAAGCAGGTCAAATAATCACAGGTGATTTCTATTGAGTTGTTGAGTTCTATATAACTATGTATGGGTGTGGTTGTATACAGGGAATAGCTGAAGCCTTGACCTGAAGACCATGGCTGTGGCTCCAGGGGATGCTTCCCTCACTGTGAGGGCTGGCCTTAGATGCCTGGGTTCCCAGAAAGCTGGCTGGTAGTCTGCTGTCACTTTGGTCTTTCACTTTGGTCTGCTGGACCTGTAGCTCCTCCTGTGGGTCTCCATAGTGGTCTGGGTCTGAGCAGCAGTATTGTGTTCCCCAAGGACTCTGTGGGATGATGGCCCTATGTCTCCCATCCTGGAGGCCATGTTTCTTTTGTGCTATTTTACTACAGGTGAAAGGTATTGTCAGGAGGGAAGGCATGGCCTGTTGCATTAGTCAACTTGGCAAGTGATCAAGATGCATGGAAATGGTTTCCTCCACTCTGGCATTTGAAATTGTCTTCTTGGGAGCTGATGAGCTTTTAAAAGGAGAGCATGCATTCCCATAGATTTGTTTGGGGCCTTGGAACCTAAGCAATTGCTACTAACTGCCTCAGCTTTTCTTGTCCTTCAGGACGATTGGCAAAGAGGCTGTAATATATACTCCTTTCTCTGTGGTAAGTTTGTTGACTGAGGCCCCAGTAAAGCTATTGAAGGCAGCAGGTATATAATATAGACTGGGGCAGGTCAGGTGTGAGAAGAAATTTGGGTTCTGGGTTCACAGTATCCAGCTGATACTGTGTGGCCCCTCTTTTGACCAAGTTTGTGAAGACCACTCTGGCCTTCTTGACTTGTCTTAGATTGCAGAATTTAGAAGGAGGTTGGGGCTTTTTGCTGCTAGCAAAAACTTTTGTCTGAATATAAGATTTTCATGAATTAGGCTTGTCTTTTCATTGCATTACTGAATCTTTGGTTTCTTGTGTTTCTACAGTGTCACTGCTGGAAGATATGGGCATTGGGATAATGAATAATGGGAGGATTTGGGATGAAGTGCCCTCCCATCTCAGGGACCCATTAGAGGGATGCTCTCTAAATTTCCTTCTAGCTCCAGCATTCAGTGATTCTATAGATCTTCACTAGCCATACCTAATAATCCAGAGCCTATTCTTCATGAAACTATAGAAGCAGGATACTCTACATTAGGAAATAGTTCTTGGAAACCCAAAAGAACTATTGGCTGCTTGGGGTGCCGCCCATTTTGACATGCCTAGGATCATGGAGGCCATGGGCAGAATAAACCAATTTGGAGGATGTTGAAGGCCCAGACTTTCAATGCAAGGAGGTAGCAGACTTATTAGTTATCATACAAGCAGAAACAGATCAATATTCAAAATTTTAATTATTTTTAACTTTAAAAATTGCACATGTAATACATGTTCAATGTTGAAAATTGAGAAAATAGAGGAGGGCAAAAAGAGAAAAAAATTGCAAAATAATCTTCTCACTGAGTGGTAGTCATTGTTATCATTAGGTTGCAATCATCCTTGCTACCTTTCTATGTAGCTATATATATGTTAACATATGGGAAATAGAAAAATACCATGCATAGTGTGTTATCGGCTTTTCTTTTCAATACTACTTTATGGGCAATTCTCCAAGTAGGGGTGATGTAAATAATGGCTGTTGAGAAACCATCTCAGAGTAAGACCAGGATGGAGCTCAGGTAGAGGTGTGTTGGGGCTGGCCAGTTCAGCTCAAGAGAGCCAACTGTACTCCTTTCTTCCCAACTCTGCATCCAGTGATTTCCTTTGGTAGCTTCATATTAGACAAGGTGGGAGTGTTTACACTATGGAAATTGGCAAATGCTACACACTATGCCCCCCCACCCCAAAACTAGTTGTTAAACATCTTCCAGCACTCCAGTGGGCCCAAGGGAATACATGGATATTTTGGAGGCAAAAATCAATGCAATCCAGAGATTGGCTATTATATGTGTACTATTTAGGGAATGTAGGAAAAGCATATATCAAAGGCATTATTTGATCTTACACTTCAAAAGCAATTAGCCATAAAGATTTTTTTTTTTTAAGGAAAGAAATAGTTTTGGTCAAAGTGTGCTGCTGCAATGTCCCAAAAATGAAGGAAGCAGTTTCTATAAACGTGTAGGCACCGACTATCAGCTGAGTTTGGGGGAGTCAGGATGTGCGCAGGGCAGAATTTCTGTTCTACAGAATTAGATGCCCTTGAGTTTCCCTAGCCAGATACCAACTCATGCCAGTAGATCAGTTCTTGAGCCATGGCCAAGTGAGGGACAGGAGATTTGTCACAGTGAGAGAATTAGACATGGCAAAGTGGCAACCCACAGGCTTAGTGATTTCTGGTTTGTCACTGTCCCATTCCAACCCGGCTGATGAATCAGGAATCCAGCTTTGGGGCCCTTAGTGGACAGGATGAGGAGAGCCCTGAAGCATTCTTAGGGTCTCAAAGGATTGCTTCTTGGGTCATAAGTTTAGCTGTTAACTGTACCCAAATCACAAGGAATCACTTATCCTGCTGTTATTCTTGGCATTGTGTCTTATTGTACTGCATCCTCCTCTTGATTCATCTCCGTTATAGTCCTATTGCATATTTCTAGGACATTGCACTAAGAAAACAAACAGTGCTATTAAATCCAACCCCTGCCTCCTTCTGAGGACACCCGCATGATGACAGGAACCTGGTTGATACTTGACTGCGTCATAGCCAAACTTCAGAATATTGAGTAAAATGTAAAACTCCCCATCAGAAACTTGGTTCGATTTATATGGCACAGCTCCCAGGCAGACCACATGAGACATATGCTAATTTTTTTTTTCCTCCCCAAAGGATGTAAGTCTTCTCATAACAGTTTCAGGGCAGGGTAGAATGACATCTTGCGGATGCCATGACATCTCTCAGTTCTGAACTTCCATCAAGACAGACTGTGCCTCCGTCCTCCCGGAAGTCTTCGCTGACCCATTTCCAGGAATAGTGAGGGTTCTCCTCTGGGCTCTCCCGCAGCGTCATGTGCTGTACTAATCCATTTCTAGGCAGTGTCGTGATGACTCTGGAGCCAACCTGCCTGGGTTCAAATCGCTGTTCTGTAATTTTAAGCTGTGGTCAGCTGTGAAGTTATTGAACTCCCCAGCTTCATTTTTCCCCTTCATAAAATGAGGGGTAGCAATTATACCTTATATCATACAGTTGTTGGAATCTATGTAAAATACTTAGCGCTTTGCCTGGCACATAGGAGAGCCCAATAAGCATTGATATTGCTCTCTCTACAATTGACTGAAAGCTTCCCGAGGGCTCTAGCTTTCAATGTCAATGAACAGCAAGCACAGTTGTGAGCACATGCTGGATACTTGGGGCTGATGAATGAATGAAAGGTGGGCTATCCTTTCAATTGATCTGTAGAAAATAATCATCAAGAGTTTAGAAATAGAAAATAGTTTGATACATAAAGCTTTCTTTGTATGTGTGCTTTTTATAGGTCATATAAAATGTTAAGCTCACTTGATTTTCAAATTACAAAGACTATAATACTTTATTCAATAATTTAAAAAAACATATGTATGTATCTTTATTCCATATTGTGGGCAGTACAGTTTACTAAAAGAAGCATGGATTTCAGAGACAGACTTGATTTAAATGCTGGCCCCATCATTTACTGCTCATACGGCTTTGGGCAAGGCTTCAACCCCCTGTGCCAGAGTTTCCTCATTTGCAAACTGTGGCAAAGAAAACTTCCCTTCTGGAGGTGGTTGTGAAAATTGAATGATATCCACACCCATAAAGTACAGTTATCAGTATGTACAAAATTGCCAGCAGATGCTAATTTTTAAAAAATTGTTGTTATATTCAGGTGGGGCAAGGGACAGAGGGCATGAGAAGGGAAATAGGAAAGGATCAAGGCAGACAAAGCATGATGGAGAAAGACAGCTAAAAAAAATAGAAACAGCCACCAAAAAATAAAGACAAATAAAATGGCCTATCGATTCATTTTGTTTTAAAATATTATATTTTTACTTTTTAGTTTTTGCATAGGCGACGTGTACCAATGGCGCAAAATTCACAAGGTACCAAAGGGTACTCAGTGAAAAATTAATCATTTCCACCCTGCCTGAGCCAACCAGTTTATCTCTTCAGGGGCAAGCAATTCTACTGGTTTTTGTCTTGTGATTCCTTCCAGAAATACTCCATACATTGATAAGCAAAACATTCCTATTTCCCATGATTTAGTTTTATTCTTCTACGTAAGTGGCGGTGTACTAATTACATCGGTCTGCAGCTTACTTCCTTTATTGAATATGTTTTAGCAATCGTTTCTTTTCGAGAGATACAGAACTGACTCTTTCCTTTTGGCCCTTGTATTCCATTTATTAACCCATCCCCCCATTGATGGAACTTTAGGTTGTTTCCAATCTTTTGTTATTACAGATAAAACTACAATGAATAATTTTGTCTGTGATTTCACACATGTGAGTGTGTCAGTGGGATAGTTTCCTAGAAATGGAGATGCTTACTCAAAGGATACTGGCAACTGTGATAGACAGAGGTTGTACCAATTTAATGCTTCCTCTGGTGAGGAGTGAAAACACCTGTTCCTCATACTATTGTCAGCACATGATATTATCAGTCCTGATCTGTGCCAGACTAATAAGGGAAAAACATATCTCACTGGAGTTTTAATTTGCTTCTCTCTGATTACAAGTAAGTTGGAGTATCTGGTCAGATCTGTGAGAACAATTTTTATTTCACTTTTCACCAACTGTCTGTTATATCCTTCGTCTGAGTTTTTGTTGGGTTATTGATCCTTTTCATACTGATTTGAAGGGGCTCTTGATATACTCTGAATGGTAAACTTTTGTTTTTCATGTGCATTTTTAATTTATCATTCATGTTCCTATTAGTTTATAGTGGCCTTTTTTTTTTTTTGGCCATGCAAAAAGTTTAGATTTAGATGAAGCAGACTTTATATCCTTTCATTTATGGCTTCTGGATTTTGTGACACACATAAAAAGTCTTAGTCTACTCTGAAATCATGAGAATATTCTTCTAAGTTTTCCTCGAGTATCTTTAAATAATATGTTTTCAAAGTATTGAGCAAATACAGACTATGCTTGTCATGTAACAAGATGAATTAGTCCTGTGCACACCCTGATGTAAATGCACACACACAGGAAAAAATGTAGGTCTTGCTAGAAAGTGGTATAGGCAGTACTTTTTCCTCTCTACTTTTGTTTTGCAGGTTTTCTTCATTGATCATGTATTACTTGATCCTCAGAAAGATATTAAGTAAAAATGTACTTCTACCTCCTTTAACCATCTTTCAAGATGTCCCTGGGTTACTGGATCTTATGGAATGCTAGTAATGCTGCCTGTTTTGCTTTGGAAACAGTCTGTCTAGCTTCCATCCTGAACAGCTTTGGCCCCATCCTAGTGACTTTGTTGCCAAATCCAAAGGAAGTATTTTAGTGCTGGTCTTACTTTTCCACTATCAGATCTGAAATTCCTGACCATGCCTTCCTGCTTGGCCTCCCTGTTGGTCCTCACTCCTTCCTTCTTGTGATTGATTCTCAGTCTGTGATCTCACACATGTGTACGCGTGTATCAGTTGGGATAGTTTCCTAGAAATGAGTTGCTTATTCAAAGGATGCCAGCACCTGTGATAGACAGATAGAGGTTGTACCAATTTGGTTGGTTGTCTTAGCTGATCCCTGAACTTGGTGACATTTGGGAGGGCTCCCTGTGTACCAAGTGCTCTAAGTACATTGCATAGATTATCTCACTTTTGTCCTCACCAGTTTTCTAAGGGAGCTATGATCATCAATTGTATTTTTCAGATGAGAAAATGGAGAGTTAGAAAAGTTGAGTAACAAGTGCAAGAGTGTCCAGTAGGGTAGAGCCAAGATTGGAACCAGAGACTCTGTGCTCCTAACCTCCCCTCTAAACTGCATATCTTATGAGCATGCTAAACCATCCCAGGCACTACCTCTGTCATGTCATCCCTTTGTGGGTTTACTTACCCTTTCACTTTTACACATATGACTCCCAAGTGTATGTCCGTGGCTCAGAACTCCCATGCATTCTAGACTGACAGTCTAGACATATTCAGTGTTTGGTGGACATTTCCACTTAGATCTCCTACAGACACTTTAAATTCAGCATGGCAGTATCTCCTAGTTATTTTTCATAGTGCCCAGTGGAAAAGGCTGGCACATGAGAACCCAGGAGACTTGAGCTTAGCTATTCTGTAGCTGAGGTTAGCATTTTGCTTTAATTAAGTTTGAGTGAATTCATTAGCACCTGCTAGGACCAGGGCCCTGGCCCTCAAAGAACTTTCAATGATTCAGCTTGATTTGCATGCCCTTGGTCTTTTAATGCCAATAAATTCGTTTGGAAGATTGGTTGCCTTTTCCCCACAGCCCAGAGTAATTTGCTTATCCTGATGGGAAGGCCCATTCATTTCCTAAAAATGAACAGGGCTTCCTCTCATGGAATAATTAACATTAAAGGCCCAGATCCGTTTAAATCCCCTGAGAGTCTATGTCTAATCCATTAGACTTAGTAATCACAGTGAACTTGAAGTAGAGCATCTGATTTAAAAACATTCCAGTGGGAAGAGGAAACTTCAATCAGAAGAGGAATCTTCTGGCTGGAAGATTGGTTTTTATGCTTTTGCAATTGATGACAATCACCATAGGAAGGGCATTACTGGTGTCTTATGTATATCTCTCTATTAATTTACAAAAATTATAAAAGTAGCACATACTAATTGTAACTGTGGCAAGTCTACCAGCCCCTTGAGATGACTGCTGTTAACAGCTGTACCACCTCCCAGATGCTGCCACAGACTCACAAGAATGGAGACAAACAGGTACCATAATTACACCTACAGGAGTGCGTTATTTATTTATTTATTTTTCAAGTAATGAATCATATAATGCATATTACTCTGCACCTTTTTTTTTCTCACTTAACTCTATATCATGAATATCTTATCCAGGTCAGTTAACATAGCTTTTACTATTTTTAATAATATGTAATATAGCATGTTCCGTGATTTATTCAACCGGTTTCCTTTCCATGAACACTCAGTTTATTTTCGTTTTTCCATTTCTATAGGCAAGGCTGCAGGAGACATCCTTGTACATAAATTCTTATGTAATGAAGCATTTATTACTAAAGAGCTATGAAAGTAAGATTGCCAAGCTACAGAGTTGGCTAGTTTCTAGAACCACATTAATACATGAGCAGGGGAAGGGAAAGGGAAGTGATATACTTCTGTCTGTCAGGTACTACAGTAGGTACTTTCCGTAAGTTGCTTGATTTCGTCTTGGTCTCCTGCCTCTAGTCATGTCCCGGTCCCTCCTCTATGTAGCCCAGAGGTTATGTGAGCACGTCACCCCTGTGCTTGGAAGACTTGTGTGGTTCCCATCCTCCAGGGTAAAGGCCAAGCTACTAACAGGGCCCTCAAGGCTCTCCACAGTTTGATGTCATCTGCCTCCTCAGTCGTGCCTCTCTCCCCTTTGCTTCTCATTCCTGCACATCCCAGCTGTTTGCTGTTACCCACCTTATCAGGCCACTGCAACTCTCTTGGCCTTTGCTTTGCCTTCCTCTCTGTTCTCATGGTCCTTCTTCACCTCTTCCCCTGGCTCTTCTCTCACTCACCAATTAGCACTCAGTCCCTGGCTCCTTCAGAACAGCTTTTGCAGGCTGGTTTATGAATTAGTCAGGCTGGATCATGCTGTAGTGACTTACAACCCACAGATCTCAGTGGCTTAATACACATTTATTGTTTGCTTAATGAAAGTCTGCTTCAGGTCTGGGTCCTCACTCTCTCGGGCAGCTCCCCTCAGTGACCTGCATGGAGGAGCTGATGGCGGCTCCACTATCCTGTATCATCCAGAACACTTGGCTCTCCTGGTCCACGTGGCAGAAGAGAATACTGAGAGTGTCATGCTGGCCCACTGGCCAATCCTATTATACTGCCCTGCTTAACTGCAAGGGGGCAGAAGCATAGTCCTCTCATGAGGCTAGAAGGAAAGGAGAATTGGATATAGATTAGCACTAGAAGCTTCTGCAAAGGTGAGGTGCCACCACTCTATGTCTATTGAAATTATGTGACATTAGAATGATAATTTATGTGTGTCTTCTCTACTAGAGTGGACACTTCTGGAGAGTAGAGGATTTTTACCTTGTTCATCTTCATATCTCTGGCATCTGGCACTTGTATGACACATAGGAAATGGCTGAGAAATTTGTGTTGGCCAAATCCATTCATACAAATCAAATAATCTACACATTTTAGATGAGACACTGAAGTTGAGAAGGGTCAACTAACTCACCTATGATTATGCACCTGGGAGGTAGCAAAACTGGATTCAAATCCAAGTCTGTCAGATTCCAAAACTCATGCTTTTTGGAAAGTTCCTAGAAGTTAAGATTCCAAGGTCTGACTTGGGACAATGAGCATTTCACACACTGGGAATGAATTCAGTTTTACAGACTCAACAACCCTAACAGTCTCTCTCTCTCTTCTTTTTTAAAGTAATTTTAAAAAATATTTATTTATATTTGAGAGAGAGAGAGAGAGCGTGCTTGCGAGAGGGAGAGGGGCTGAGAGACGGAGACAGAGTCCGAAGCAGGCTCCAGGCTCTGAGCTTTCAGCATGGAGCCCAACTTGGGTCTTGAACTCATGAGATCATGACCTGAGGTGAAGTCAGACGCTTAACCGACTGAGCCATCCAGGCACCCCAAGAACCCTAACAGTCTCTTTAGTGCACCAAGTTTGGAATGCATCTACCAAGGGACCTCCTCTGTGTTCTGGGAGCCAGTGTTGAAAAATTCAGCAACCCTTTGTGACCCAAGATCTCCCAGGTACGTACTTAAAACAGGGCAAGAAAAGCCAGTCCCCAGCCAAACTGAAGGACATTTAAGCCACTATCAGCTCTGATATTCCTCTGTCCTCACTAAATGTATTTGAATTTAAATAAAACCCCTATTTCATATAATCTGTGTGGCTATAGGGAGCTGTAGAATTGGGGTTTGAAATTGAGTTTGAGCCCTAGCTCTGCCACATCCTAACCTCACTCCTGGACCTCTGAGCCTCCCTTTACTTATTTATAAACATTGACTATAAAAATACTCGCCTCACTTTGTGCTTCATTGACTCCAAGTTCTAACAGAGCCTCAGGTAAGTATGCTACTGTGTCATGGTTCTCCAGAGAAATAGAACCAACAGGAGATCTTATGTGTGTCCAGTAGGAGTTTACATATATGAAATAAGGAATTGGCTTACATGGCTATGGAGGCTGAGAAGTCCCAAGATCTATAGTTGGCAAGCTAGACCCAGGAGAGCCAATTATATAGTTCCAGAATCTGAAGACCTGTGGACCAGGTCAGCATAAGTCTCAATCTGTGGATAGAAGAAGACCAGTGTTCCAGCTCAAGCATTCAGGCAGAGCGGGTGAATTCTGCCTTACTCAACATTTTTGTTGTATTCAGGCCTTCAGTGGATTGGATAAGGCTTACCCGCTTTGGGGAGAACAATATGCTTTATTCATACATTAATTCATAGACACTCATGCAGACTTATCCAGAATAATGTTTAAAACTGGGCACCCCATGGCCCAGTCAAGTTGACACAAAACTAACCATCACACCTAACCTTCCTTATGTCCCATAATTTTCACTGTTTCTTAATCTGTAGGACTCATGCTTACATTCTTTCTATGTTGTTATTTTGTGTTTAAAAAACAGTAAAAGACGAAGTTCTGGAAGTGGTATAATTTTACCTCCTAGAAGTATTTTTAGGTGAAAATTATTTACTAACAGTCCAGGGAAAATTCGGTTCAAAATAATTCCCACTAATGTTCACTATTTTCCCTTACCTTGATTAATTTACATTTTTTAACTTAAAAAACAGTAGACTTCAGTGTTTAGAGTATTTTCTGGTTCACAGTAAAATTGAGTGGAAGGTAGAAAGATTCCCCATATAACCCCTACCCTCACATGTGCACAACCTCCACCTTTACCAATATCCCACCAGAGTGGTACATTTGGTACAAATCAGTGAACCCATACTGATACATTATTATCATTCCAAATCAATAGTTCACATTAGGGTTTACCCTTGCTCTACACTCCATGATTTTTGACAAATGTATAATGACATGTACCCACCATTAGAGTATACAGAAAAGTTTCACTGCCCTTCAAATCTGCGCTCCACCTATTCATCCTTTCCTTTTCCCATCCCCTGGAAATCACTGATCCTTTTACTGTTTCTACAGTTTGTCTTTTCCAGAATATCGTTATAATTGGAACCAGATAGTATATAGCCTTTTCAGATTGGCTTCTTTCATAGTAATATGTCATTACATTTCCTCTATCTTTTCATGGGTTGACGGCTCAGCTCTGGTTTATATTTAACATAGCATCCAGTACTAGCTGAGATACATCACTTATGTATTTTTGCATGCATGTTCATTGTTCATCTCTTCCACCAGAATGGAATCTTCTGGAAGGCAGGGGCTTTGTTTTATTTATCACTGTATTGCAGTACCTATGAAAGTATTCAGTACATGACAAGCTCTTAAAAATATTTATTGATGAGCACTGGGTGTTGTATGGAAACTAATTTGACAATAAATTTCATATTTAAAAAAAATAAATAATAAATAAAGAAACATAAAAAAATTAAAAAATTTTATTGAATGAATAAATGAACACATGAATCTTTTATGACTATAAACCTCTCATTTGGGGAATTATTTCTGATACATATTAAGTAAGAGCTAAACTTATTTTGTTTTCTCTCAAGTTAGTTAACATACAGTGTAATCTTGGCTTCAGAAGTAGAACCCACTGATTCTTCTCTTGCATATGACACCCAGTGCTTATACTCAAGAGTGCCCTCCTTAATGCCCATCACCAATTTAACCCACCCTCCCACGCTGTACTCCCATCAACCCTCACTTTGTTCTCTGTATTTAAGAGTCTCTTATGGTTTGCTTCCATCTCTGTTTTTATCTTATTTTTCCTTCTCTTCCCCTATGTTCATTAGTTGTTTCTCAGATTGCACATGAGTGAAATCATGATACCTGTCTTCCTCTGACTGATTTTGCTTAGCATAATACCCTTCATTTCCATCCATGTTGTTGCAAATGGCAAGATTTCATTCTTTTTCATTGCTGAGTAGTAGTATTCCATTGTGTATAGGTGTGTACACACACACACACACACACACACACACACACTATCTTAATCCATTCATCACTTGATGGACATTAGGCTCTTTCCATAATTTGGCTATGTTGGTAGCACTGCTATAAACATTGGGGTGCATGTGCCCCTTCAAATCAATCAGCATTTTTGTATCCTTTGGATAAATTCCTAGTAGTGCAATTGCTGGGTCATATGGTAGTTCTACTTTTAATTTGAGGAACCTCCACACTGTTTTCAAGAATGGCTGTGCCAGTTTGCATTTCCACCAACAGTGCAGTAGAGTTCCCCTTTCTCCACATCCACTCCAGCATCTGTTGTTTCCTGAGTTGTTAATTTGAGCCTTTCTGACTGGTATGAGGTGGTATCTCATTGTGGCTTTGATTTGTATTTCCCTGATGATGAGCAATGTTGAGCATCTTTTCATGTGTCTGTTTGCCATCTGGATGTCTTCTTTGGAGAAGTGCTATTCATGTCTTCTGCCCATTTCTTCACTGGATTGTCTTTTGAGTGTTGAGTTTGATAAGTTGTGAGAGTTAATCTGATACTGCCATTTCAGTGGGATTTAAATATGATGTACTCTTACAGAATTTGAGTCCCTTTTGGTTTAAATATGGGATTGGAGAGCTCATCAGTGACCAATACAATTAAAGAAATCATTATTTTCCAGTAAAGTACTATTTTAATTTTTTTAAATGCAGAAGTAGAGTATAAATGAAAGTAGACTATTTAATTTTCTATCACCAAAGGTGCTTCTGGTGATAACTATCTAAAATGTTTTAAAATTTCCTGTTATAAAAGCAATAAAATTTCCCTCTCTGCATACCCATTGACCCCCAGTCCCGTTCCCCAGAGGTAACTTCTCCCAAGAGTTCTGGAAGTTTTGTGCAATATATAATATTTTTGTGTAGTTGTTCACAGATTAACTTGGATCTACAAAAGGCAGCACTTCTGTGTTGCTCTAATATGTTATCTTTTTTCCCTTGCAAGTCCTTCCCCATTGGGTAGAAAGGAAGTCAAGTAATTCTGCCAAGTAATGGGAGCTCAGTCTCTTCTTTAAACAGTCTCCTGTTGTGCTCGCTTCGGCAGCACATATACTAAACAGTCTCCTGTTGCTTTGATATGGCTCCTTTCAAGGAAAGGCTTGGCCCTTTGGCCCCCAACTCTCCTGCCTTCTCCTGTCCAAGGTGACACTGTGGGGAATTTGTGTGGGAATTAACCATCCTGTGGTGGGAGTGTTGGTCACACCTTGTCCCCATGGTGAAGCTGCTAGTGTCTGCTTCTGAAGCCTGCAGCTAGCAGCTGTGAGGCCTGTGTTCCCTTAGATTGGCCCTTCTGCTGACCTGGCCCATCTAGGATTCCACTGGGGTTAGTGTGGGGGTTCTTAGCATAGCAGTCCCTCACCGTCAGCCTCGACAACTTACCACTTCCCTGGAGACCTCCTTTGTAAACTGGCTAGCCAACACTACCAGGTAGCTTCTGTGCCCCTTTCCAGGGTACAATGGAAATTGTGTACACTCTCACAGCATGTGGAGCTAAAACAGCCCTGGGCCACTAGATTCAGTCCCCCTTTTTTTTTTTTTTGCCTTATCACATCTCTTGGAGGATTTTTATCTCTGACGCAATGTGCAGAGGACTATATGAGGCAGTATCTTCCCAGCCTGTCAAGTGGAAAAGGAACAAGAGGCCCTCTGCTTTTAACTTTCCCCTTAACCTAACACTTACCATCTGGGATTTTGGCTTGGGAGGCAGGATTTCCACAACACACATGCCTGACCCTCTGCCTCTCCTCTCTCTCTTCTTCCTAGAGCCTACCAAGCCTGAAGGTTGAGCTTTTATTTTCTGTCTCCTTCCTGTCTGCTAGGCACTTCTCCTATGGCATATTCTTCTCCCTGCCAACTCTAATCCTACGCCTTAGACTAAACAGTAAATGTAGAATTCAGGGAAAGAAATTAGCTGATAAGGGAATATACAAACTTTGGGAAAATCTTAAAAAATGGTACCTGTTATATGTATGTATCTTTTATTTAGTTTAACTAGGCAAAGATGAGGTCATGCTATATACAATGTTCTGTTTCTTCTTTTTCAACTTAATATTTCCTGAAGATCTTTCCATAGTCACACAAAAACACACATCTACCTTCTTCTTTTTTAAGAGCTACATAATAGTCCATAAAAACTAGCATAGTTTACTTATCCAGTCTCCTCCTAAAGGATGTTTAGGTCATTTCCAGTCATTTTCTATAAAAATATTGCTGTAATGAACATTACTACATATAGTTTTGGTTTTCTTGCATATTTGTGTGAGTATATCTTTTGGCTCTATCTCTAGCAATGGAATTGCTGAACCAACTGGCGTGTGAATTTAAGATTATCTAAGAAAGTTCTAGCACTTTTCAGTTTCATCTGTGATAGTAAAGTCATCATTTTTCCTTAAGATAATGGCTTTTATAACTATGCCAGTGATAAAGAGAGCATGAGAATACATTTGGAAGAAAGAGAGGACGAAATGGGAAGGAAAGAGATGAGTCATTTGGCAAGTGCCAGTGTTATGTGGAACTGAGTATAAGGTTCATGGATATTGGGAACCATAGAGACTTGGGTGATAATTCTAGTTCTGCCATTTATTAACTGTGTGACCTCAGTGTCCCCATTTATATGGGTTGTTGTGAAGATCAAATCATGTTATACATGTATAGTATTTAGTATTTGATAACTGCTTATTCTCAGAACTACTATTATGTACCTGGTACTATGTTAGATGTTTAACATTGTACCAGACAATGAAGGGAATGCAAAAGGAAGTACTAGACTTTATTCCAGATTAGTTGGAAAAACACAGCAAACCTGTCGGAAACCATGGGGAAGCAATGAAGAAGCTTCAAAAGCTCTAAGTGCCCTGGAAACTCAGATCTACTTTGGAGATTGTTTGTGTGGATAATTGAAAAAAAAAAAAATCTTTTCCAATGAGATACTTTCTTCTCAGAAGTTTGATGCTTTGAAAAAGAGCCCTCTTTAATTTCACATGACTTTCTTCAAAGCATCTCATAAAACATATGACAGGCTGATATGTCAACCTCATTTTTCAAAAGTTCAATTACATGTTTGTCATGGTTTCTATAGAGTCAGCATCCTGAAACTCTTTAAAAATGTTATTGGTATCTGGGTTGAAAAGTAGCTTCAGAGTAGAGTTGAGGTCAATTTGGTTCTTCCAGTTGGTTTCAAAGGGAAATTTTAGGCTTCTCTTAAGGATTGTTTTGTAAAATGTCAAAGTCTTGTGTGTGTCTCTGGTTGAGGGTGCAGTGGTGCCTGCCCTGGGTCGAAGGGGAAATGATGAGATAATGAAACTTAACTGTGGCTCTGCTCAACTAGGAGATGGAAGGGCAGATACAGTCCCAAAACTGGCCCTATTACATCATGACATTCACTAGTGATACTGTGGATACACTGTTTGGGACCTTCTTAAGTCTCTCCTCTATTACTCATCTCTTACAGTTTTAGGGTGAGTCAGACCTGGATTCGAGCCCTCATTATGGCTCTTACAACCTATATGACCTTAGGGAACTCTTTTCAGTTTATGATTTCTCTCTTCAGTTTATGCACATTGAACACATTTTATGCATTTTAATGCATACTTCAGGAGAATCTGATATGGGAGGAAGGGGTGAGGACCTTTTAAGGAACTAAAATCTTGGAGAGGTGGGGTGACTTGCCTAAGACCATGCAACCAATCAGTGGCAAAGTCCAAAATTGATCCCGAGTTTCCTGCCTCTGGGTTCAAGCATTTTGCAGTGGCCTACCAGGGTTTGGGGCCAGGGGTGGGGGGGAGGAGGGTGGGTAGGAGAAGAATCCTCCAGTGTGGTCTCCAAATGTAAAGCAGCTCCAGACAGAAAGACAGACCCTAGACCAACATACCCATTTAGTTCCAAGGTGCACTACCTTTCTTGTCACTCCTTCCTTCCAGTTTTCCCAGTGCTATGCCCCTCTTCTTCAAGCTCCAGGGAAAAACACAGGAGTCATTGCAGATACCTTGCACTCTCTCATCCCACATGTAATTTTCTGGAAGTCCTATCAATTTTCCCTTGTAAATTACATTCAAATTTATCTGCTTCTGTCTGTCTTCACAGCTACCACCTCAGTCCAATTTTCCATCATACCTCACCTGGACTCTAACTTTCTGTCTGTTGTCAGACTCAAGTTCCCACAATGTGATTCTGCTCTCTCTCTTTCTCCTATCAGTTTTAAAAACTTTTAATGACACCCTATGGCTGTTAAGTTGGAGGCACAACATGATGTGACCTCCAGTGCCCTGCAAGGTCTGGCTGTTCAGTCTTATCTTGTGCCATTCTTTTTCCTCTTTGTGCTCCTTCTTCCAGCTCCCTGACTGTGTCAGCTCCTCCTTGCCATAGGGCCTTTGTACATGTTCTTTTGTCCGCAACACTCTTTTTCTCCCTTATTCCTTTGCCCAGTCAGCTCCTACTCATCCTTCAGATATTAGCTGAAGGCTTCACTTTCCTAAGAAAACCTTTCCTGCTTCCAGTTTGTCAAGTTCCTGTTACAGGCACCCTTAGAACCATCCCCCCAACCCGTACAGATGTTTATCAATCTGTAATTCATACATTCATTTGTCAAAATACTTGATTAATTTCAGTCTTTCCCACCCTGTCATATGTTCCATGAGAACAGGTAGCATGACTGATATTGCTCACTGTTGTTCCCCTCGTGTATAACATGGTACCTGGCACATAGTAGGTCCTTAGGAAATATTTAATGGATGAATGAAACTTGTGTTCAATTCTTCCTTATATCCCCCCTTGATCTACATCTAGCTCCAATCACCCAAGACCTATCTTTCATATATTTACATTTAGTTGGATACATGTATATACATGTATGTCTTCTATGTTCTCTTTATCATAAGGTAACTTCTACATTCCATCTCAGCCATCTTCATCAACACTTTCTAAGCTGAGTGTCTCAGATAGGAAATAGCATGGGCCTTATGACTGTAGGGAAGGGAAGTACTTAGTAAATTACCCTTCCTCTCTCTCTTTTACTGAACTACTGGGGAAATCCCTTTGACCATGAAAGCAAGAGACAGAGTTAGGCTGGAGGCCACAGACTAACATGGTTTGTATAGAGCCATGAGCACTAGATAACTCAGGAAAAGAAGATGGAAATCCATAGCTATTCCTAGTCCATTGAATTTTTTTACCTGTGACAATAGTGTTAGGTTGCTCTCTGAGACCTTGTGGTTGATCATCTCAGGGATTTAATATTATTATAAATCATTATTGCTAATTGCGTTCAACTATAACTTAATACCTAGACAGGATCTAAGATTGGTAGATGGTCGGGTTCCATGGTGTAGGGCATATTACCAAGTATGTGCTTAACAGGCCAAACAATTAGCCTGAGGTGGAGATGGGGTGGGAAGGCTCTGAGTGTCTGGAGTGTCCCCAAGAACCAGAAAGATGGCATTGTGAAACTAGGGACTATCCAAGACCGGGCATGCAGTGCCTTTGCACTTAGTGCTTAGTAACGCCATCAATTTTATTATTGCTATAGGGAACAAATAGGCACGTTTTGGCTTTAGTGGGGGAGAAAATAACATGCACAGCTCTCCTGTTCTCCAAGGCATAGACACATTGGAATCTGTCTACTTGTTTATTGAAACATTCCAATATCTTAAATATGGGACCTTTCTTTTAAAAGACAATCCTAAGTAGAAAATTCTGTAACATGCTTCAAGTGTTGGCTAAGAGGAAGCTTTTTCCAAGTGCCTTTTGTTGTGTGACCATTGAATTCTTGCCTGAGCTATGAGAATTAATTGAGAAACTGGTCTCCTGTTGTAACTTTTACCACGTTTTTACTCTTCCTTTAGAAATCTTAGCACAAGGTATTGTTATTTGTTATTTGTGTCTTTTTTCTTTTTTTAACCAAGTTGTGCCCTTCCTACTAGACCTTAAGCTCCATGGGAGCAAGAATTTCTATTTTGATAACTCCTGTGTATCCATCTCTGGTACAGGATAAGTGCTCAATAAACATTTACAAGTATCAATTCACTTAGTCCCCCTAGGAGCCTAGAAGGTGGCTGTCATTATCGTCTTAATTTTGTCAGTGAGGAAGCTATGGCATAGACAGGTTAAGTAATTTGCTAGTAGAAACTATAATAGAACCAAATCAGTCTGGATGAGTTAATTATTATGATCTACCACATTTTTTTTTTTCAAGAATAAAAGCTCCATGGGAATAGACTTGGAGCAGCTTTGCATATGTGATATATGAATCATTCAGACAGACATGTTAAGGATGCAGTCAGCTGGGAACTACATACAGTGTGTGCCCAAATGTGGGGGAAGGAGTGGAGGGAGGCAGACAGATGAGATGGTAAATGGAAGGGGCAAATCTGGCCAGAAGTACTCCAGGAGCTAAGGTGGTCTGGCCTGGTCTGTTTCATAACACTCTTCTTTTCTGGATTAGAGGTCAAGATCTGGGTTGTTTCTATACTTGGAAGCAGGGGATGTATTTTGCAAGATTCTCGAAGCCAAACATAGAGCTTGTGTGCTTTCTAGCTGCATGATTGATTCTAACTCTCTCTGATACATTGACGAGCTAGAGCAGGTAATGGGTTCAGGGAGGTTCATGCTGGCCTATGGCATGCTCTCTTTCATTAAGATACTTTATTTCATAGAGCTAGGTCTTGAAAATGTAATTTTAAGTAAGTTCTTTAGCAATCATTTATGCTCATGGTTTTAAAACAGAAATCCATCAGTCTAGAGGGGCAAAAAATGAAGAGTACCCTTATCCAGAATTCTTTTTTGCATCTGTCAGCCTCCGTAGAGTCTCATCTTTTTTCCCCTCTCTCTCTCATGTAAATGGGAGTATACATATAATGTGCTCCAAATTATTTTTTTAAAAAATAGATTTAGTTTGGCAACTTCTGGGTTAATAATGATAGATTGAACATAAATTTTTTCTGCCTCCAAAACTACTAAAACTACAGAAAGGGATTTTCTTTTAAGATGAAAGTGAGACAAATTATAAAAATGAGACAAATAAAAGAGGAGTTGGGACACCTGGGTGGCTCAGTCAGTCGAGCATCTGACTTGATTTCGGCTTAGGTCGTGATCCCGGGGTTTTGTGATCAAGCTCTGCACTGAGCATGGAAACTGCTTAAGATTCTCTCTCCCTCTGCTTGTCTCCCCTGCTTGTGCACTCTCTCTCTGTAAAATTGAAAAAAAAAAAAAAAGAGAGTCAACAGTTGTTAGCATTCTGGAAGCAGAAACTGATATAGACCCAAGAAAGCTGAACCCTAAACTGGCCATGGAGAAAGCTTAGAGCCATCTGCTTTAGGTCAGGATGCCCAAAGATTCAGCATATGACAGCCAGAACATGAATTTAGGGTGATGAGAAGCAGGGAGTTAGGGATGTGGGGATCAGGGTGTCTAGGCTGGGAATGCAAGGCATAGGTGAAGGCATGGACTCTATACCGAAAATGGGGGGGTTATATGCATAATAATGCACACACTGAAGATGTTTTCCCTTTTGGCTCTCTGGGCATGACAGGTCTTTATCCTCCAAGTAGGAACTTGAGGGGTATACCATAGGGAATCTGACCTGTGCAAGCAGAATGACATAAAGGCATCGATACCATATCAGCTAGATTACTGTACAGTGAAGCTCAAAGTCAATAAGCCCCATCCCCAAGCTTAAAACTTCCAATCAGCCCTTTCTTCATCTTCTTTAGAACATGAGTAGACAACTGACTTTGTGAGGAAGCATCTAACATGAGAGAGTCCAAAATAAACCGAAACACAACAGAAGTAGAAACAGATTGTACAGTTAGAAGAAAACCTGAAAATAAAATCCTCAGGGAAAATATTTCTTCCATGAAAGAAGAATGAGATGCTATAAAAAGTAATGGTTTGAAACACAAATAATCCTTGGATATTAGAAACATACCAGATGTGAAAAACTCAAAAGAAGGGTTGAATGAAAAGGTGAGAAAGCCCTAGAAAATAGAGCAACAATTGAAAACAGAACAAAGAGAAGAAAATTAGAGGATGAGTCCAGGAAACCCAACAACTGACAGTACAAATTTCAGAAAGAAAGGAAGTGTAGAGAACGTGGATGGGAGAACATTTTTTTTAGAACTGCAAGGACATGAATTTTGAAATTAAGGAGGCCCAATATTTTTCCAGAACAATAAATTAAAAGATGTTTCCACCATAATTGTGAAATTTTGTTACCTTGAGAATAAGGAAGATTTTACAAGCTCCCAGAGATAGAAACAGGTCACGTACAAGTGATCAGCAATTAAAAGGGCTTTGAACTTCTCAACAGCAGTGCTGGAAACTAGAAGACCATGGGCAATACTTCCAAAAATATGAAGGGCATTCATTTCCAACGTGGATGCCTACAGGAACCCAAACTATGAGTCAAGTAAGAAGGTGCACAAAAGATACTTTCAGACAGGCAAATCTGTAAAACTTACAAAAAGTTCCCCTTTTCAGGAAGCACCTGGAGGATACACTCCATATAAATGAATGAAGAAGCCAAGAAAGAGGAAGGCATGGAATACACTGCAGAGAAGGGAAGGGAATCTCCTGGAGAGTGAAGGGAGATCCCAGGACAATGATTGCACATCAGATGTAGAGGGCAAGCAGTACTGATTGGAACTGCATGACTCAGGAAGAGGATTGAAAGCTGTCATCACTAAGTCTCCCGCTATTGTAGAAGTCTTTTTTTTTTTTTTATGTTCATTTATTTTGAGAGAGAGAGAGAGAGAGAGAGAGAGAGAGAGAGAGAGAGCATGTGTGCTCAAGCAGGGGAGGGGCAGAAAGAGAGGGGGAGAGAGAGAGAGAATCCCAAGCACGCTCTGTGCTGTCAATGCAGAACCCCATATGGGGCTCAGTCTCATGAAGTGTGAGGTCATGACCTGAGCCAAAATCAAGAGTCGGATGTTTAACTGACTGAGCCACCCAGGTGCCCCAGTCTTTTTTTTTTTTAATTACTATTGTGATAAAAACATAAAATTTACCATCTTGACCATTTTAAGTGTACAGTTTAAAGTAGTGTTAGTGTTTCACATTGCTGTGAAATAGATCTCCAGAACTTTTTCATCTTATAAAACTGAGAGGTTCTATAACCATTAAATAACAACTTCCCCTCCCCCCATTCCCTCATTATTTTACTTTATGTTCCTATGAATTCAACTATGTTAGACACCTCATATAAGTGGAATCATACAGTATTTGTGGTATTTTTAAAATTTTTAATGTTAATTTATTTTTGACAGAGAGACAGAGACAGAGTGTGAGTGGGGAAGGGGCAGAGAGAGAGGGAGACACAGAATCCAAAGCAGGCTCCAGGGTCTGAGCTTTCAGCCAGAGCTTGATGTGGGGCTTGAACTCACAAACTGTGAGATCATGACCTGGGCCAAAGTCAGATGCTTAACCGACTGGGCCACCCAGGTGCCCCTGTGGGGTTTTTTTTTTTTTTTTAATGTTTATTTATTTATTTTGAGAGAGAGAGAGAGAAGAGTGAGCACAGAACCCAAAGTGGGGCTTGATCTGACAAACTGTGAGATCATGACCTGAACCAACATCAAGATTCAGATGCTTAACTGACTGAGTCACCCAGGCGCCCCCAGGATTTGTATTTTGTGACTGGCTTAGGTCACTTACCACAATGTCTTCAAGGTTCATCCAAGTTGTAGCATGTGGCAGGATTTCCTTCCTTTTAAAGGCCAAATAATACTCCATTGTATTTGGTTTATTCATTCACCTGTTAATGGATGTTCGGTTTGCTTCCACTTCTTGACTGTTACGAATAATGTTCCTATAAGGATGGGTATACAAATAATCTCTTTGAGACCCTACCTTCAATTCTTTGGGATATATACTCAGAAGTGGGGTTCCTGGATCATATGGTAGTTCTATTTTTAATTTTTTGAGGAACTACTATACTATTTTCATAGTAGTCACACCATTTTACAATCCTATCAACAGTGCACAAGCGTTCTAATTTCTCCACATCTTTGCTAACACTTGTTATTTTCTGTTGTTTTTTTTTTTTAATGTTTTTTTTTTCAACGTTTATTTATTTTTTTTTGGGACAGAGAGAGGCAGAGCATGAATGGGGGAGGGGCAGAGAGAGAGGGAGACACAGAATCGGAAACAGGCTCCAGGCTCTGAGCCATCAGCCCAGAGCCTGACGCGGGGCTCAAACTCAGGGACCGCGAGATCGTGACCTGGCTGAAGTCGGACGCTTAACCGACTGCGCCACCCAGGCGCCCCTCTGTTTTGTTTTTTAATAGTACCCATTCTAATGTGTGAGGGGTGATATTTCATTGTAGTTTTGATGTGTGTTGCTCTGACAATTAGGTGACGTTGAACTTATTTTCATATGCTTGTTGTCCATTTGTAGATCATCTTTGGAAAATGTCTATTTATGTCCTTTGCCCATGTATATGGTATATATACAAGGGTTCAACCACTGTTTCCATGTGGATATCCAGTTTTCCAAGCACCATTTGTGAAGGAGATTGTCCTATTTTCACTGAGTAGTCTTGACACCTTTGTTGAAGATTATTCAACTATTTAATGAAAGTTTACTTTGGGGCTGTCCATTCTATTCCACTGATCTATATCTCTGTCTTTATGCCAGCACCATATTTTTTGATTGTGGTAGCTTTATAGTATGTTTTGAAATTAGGAAGTGTGAGTCCTCCAAATTTTTTATTCAATATTGTTTTGGCTATTTGGAGTACCTTGAGATTCCACATGAACTTTAGGATGAATTTTTCTATTTCTGCAAAATGTGCTGTTGTGATTTGATAAAGATTATCACATTGAATCTGTAGATTTCTTTGGGTAGTTTGAACATTGTACGACTCTTTTAAATTGTCTAAAACTCCTAGAATATGAGTTTGATTAAAATGAGTATATCAAATAAGAAAGAGGATGGGACATCTCTGGGAACTGATAGATTGCCTGATGGGATTGACCAGTGGAACACTTTATTGAAAGGCCATTGGACAGTGTAGAAGAGTTAGTATAATAGGTATATGGATATTCAAGCTAATAAAAAAGGTGATTATTTAATTAAGGAAAAATAAAACAAGAAGGGAAACACTATTACAACACATTATAGTGCTTGGCTGTCATCAATATTTGAATGGGCATATAATGTAAATATTGAATAGTTAACCAAAAAGTATAATGTATATAAAGTTGTGAGAGTGAAAGCAGTGTTGGTAAAGCTAGACCTTCATTTGCCCATCATGGGAAGTCAATAATGAGCCAAAAGACAGCAGTATTCTATTTTTTTAATTAAAAAAATTTTTAACGTTTATTCACTTTTGAGAGCAGGGGAGGAGCAGAAAGAGAGAGAGACACACACACAATGTGAAGCACGCTCCAGCCTCTGTCAACACAGAGCCATCAACACAGAGCCCGATGTCGGGCTCGAACTCACGATGATGCCCTGAGCCAAAGTCAGGGCATCTTTGGCTCATCTGAGCCACCCAGATGCCCCTTAATTAATTTTTTTTTAATTGAAGTACAGTTGACATACAATGCTATATTAGTTTCAGGTGGGCAATAGTGACTTGACAGTTCTATACATTATGCTATATTTACCATGCACAGTAAGTATAGCTACCATGTGTCACCACACAATGTTTTTACATTATTGACTACATTTCCCATGCTGCATTTTGCACCCCTGTGACTTACTTATTTTATATCTAGAAGTTTGTACCTCTTACTCCCCTTCACTTATTTCACCCATCCTCCTGCCCCTTCCCTCTGGCAACCTCCAGTTCTCTGTATTTATGATTCTGTTGCTGTTTTCATCTGTTTGTTCATTTATGTTGTTTTTTAGATTCCACATGTAAGTGAAATCATATGGTATTTGTCTTGCTCTGTCTGGCTTATTTCACCTAGCATATATCTCTAGGCCCATCCATGTTGTCACGAAGGGCAAAATTTCATTCTTTTTTATGGGTGAGTAATATTCTATTGTGTATGTAAACCACATCTCCTTTACCCATTCATTCATCTATTGGTGGATATTTCCATATATTGGCTATTGTAAATGATGCTGCAATAATCCTAGAGGTGCATGTTTTTGAATTAGTGTTTTGAATTAGTGTTTTCATTTTCTTTGGGTAAATACCCAACAGTGGGATTATTGGATTATTTGGTATTTTTTATTTTATTTTATTTTATTTTATTTTATTTTATTTTATTTTATTTTATTTTTATTTTATTTTATTTTTATTTTTTTTATTTATTTTGAGGAAACTCCATACTATTTTCCACAGTGGTTGCACAAATTTACATTCCCTGCAACAGTGCGTGAGGGTTCCCTTTTCTCCACATTTTTGTCAACACTTGTTATTTCTTGTCTTTTTGATATTAGTCAACCTGATAGGTGTAAGGTGATCTCTCAGTGTGTTGATTTGCATTTCCCTGATAGTGATGTTGAGCATCTTTCCACATGTCTGTTGGCCATCTCTATGTCTTTGGAAAAATGTCTATTCAGGTCCTCTCCTTATTTATAATCAGATTATTGTTGTTGTTGTTATTATTATTATTATTATTATTATTTGTGTGTTGAGTTGTATGAGTTCTTTATATATTTTGGATATTAACCCCTCATGAGATATATCATTTGTAAATGATGTATTATTTGCCTTTTTGTTTTGCTGATGGTTTTCTTCACTGTGCAAAAGCTTTTCATTTGGTGTAGTCCCAATAGTTTATTTTTGCTTTTGTTTCCTTTGCTTGAAGAGACATATCTTGAAAAATGTTGCTAAGGCATTTTAAGGAGTTTTATAGTTTCAAGTCTTACATTTAGGTCTTTAATCTATTTTGAGTTTACTTTTGTACATAGTGTAAGAGTAGTCTAGTTTCATTCTTTTGCATGTATCAAGATAGCAGTATTCTTTGTTTAGTGTCATGCTATCCAATATGATAGCCACTAGCTATTTAGCACTGAAAATATGAATGGCCCAAATTGAGATATGCTCTTAGTGTGAGCTACACATTGAATTTTGAAGACTTGTCCAAAAGGAGAATATAAAATATCTCATTAAGAATTTTTTTATAGATTACATGTTACAATGATAATATTTTATCATTTCACTTGTTTCTTTTACCTTTTTAAAAAATGTGGCTACTAGGGAATTTAAAATTACATATGTGGCTTGTATTATATTTCTATTGGACAGCCCTGGTTTAGAAATAATGTGTAAACACCAAAGATAAGCTAAGGTAGAGAAAAGTGATTGGTTGTCTCTGAGGAAAGACTTGAAGGATTGGGGAAGGGTGGAATAGAGAATTAGTGTATTTTGTTTTAAATCACTGCATATATGATTGTTAAATACAATCTAATTAAAATATATTTTTTTGGACAGTTTCTCCTATTAGTCCATTTAGATTTACCTCATCTTTTAGGAACTGTATAATATTCCACTGTATGAAGTTACCATTATTGCTACAATTAGTTCCCCTTTTTTGTGGATAGTAAAATTGTTCTAGATTTTTTTTTTTTTTGCTAATATCTCTGAACATAGAAGATTTTGCCATATTTTACTTGTAAGATAAACATCCGTAAGTAGTCTTCTGGGACAAAAGGTATGTGCATTTTAAGTTGTCATTAACTCATAAAATTTCTCTTCTGAGAAATTACGCTAGTTTACCCTTTGACCAATAATACCAACTTCTCCACATTTTGATCAAAATAGAAATTACCAATTTTTTAAGCCCACACTTTTTTGTAATTATTCATGATTTTGAACATTGTGTGTATGTTTTACTGGCCGGTGTCCTCACTCTGTTCATATCTTTTGCTCACTTTTATTTTGGGTTGCTGTCTTTTTTTACATGATTTATAAGAGTGGATACTTTCTTGATGGATTCCAGGGGCTGTAGTAGATGGAAAAGATGTTTGTCCTCCTAAAAGAAGACCAATCCAGAAGTGTCTAACGAGGGAACAGTTGAGAATGTTTGTTTTTGTGACATTTTGTAATTGGCAAAAAAATAAAAAATAAAAACATCATTTAAATAAATAGAGCTACATTTGTCCCAGAAAGAAAAACAACCAATCAATCCTGTTAAAATAGTAGCTAATGAGGGTAATAAAAGTAGCTAATTAGGGTAATAAAATAGTAGCTATTAGGTTAATAAAAGATTGTCTTGAGGGGAAAAGTAATTGTGTGGCAAGAAAAAGATTGCTTTTTAGTTTCTAGTCTGTGCCACCTCCTTCCTGACCACTTTAACTTCCTTCTAAGTTTTTGTAATTCTTCAGCCCTAACCTTATAAAAGTAGTCTCATCCAGTCTGAATTTTTACATACCCACATACTCTGTTTACATATTATATAAACTATGAAATGGTTTACCCCCTCCACACTGTTCTTTCCCTTTATTCCCTAGCAGCCTGTCTTCAGGAGCAGCAGCTACTGTGAAGATAGGGTTCAAACACTTGACAATGTGCATGGTCTATTGCGTTAAAGTAAAGGACACATGTGGGTTGTTAATAGTCTCATTATTCTGTCAGAGGAAAGAGTTGTTTCTGATAGCGCAGCAGCTAGCGCTAACTTACCTAAATAACTTCTCTTTCCTCTAATTTAATAGTAAAATACCTGCGCGAAAATAAAGAAGAAAAATGTATCAGAGTGGGGAGAAGTATGTGAGGGAGGTGTGTAAGGTGCAGGTCAACATAGAGAATAGCTTACGATCTAAAAATAAGCATCTCTTCGTTGTGTAAAGAAACAGAGGACCGGAAGCCCCACATAACTGTCAGAGAGTACATGTCTTTATCACTAGGAAGTTTTTTCCTCAGCCACCCCATTTTGCATCCTTCTCTTTAAACATCTCTGGAGGATGGAGGCACCATCATTATTTTCAGAAAACTGTATGTCAAGCACTTCTGCAAATCAGAAGGGTCCTACTTTACTCAGTTGGGGTCATTTCCTCTTCTATCCTTTATGGAAAGAGACTGGACCACTATTCATAACCTAATAATCTTCCACGGTCTTCTTGTAACATTTCTACCCTGGTTTCTTCAAATGAAAAGAATTCTCCTTGATGATACATTTTCCCCCCCTACATCCTTGAATAATTTCAAAGCTCCTTTCTGACTTATCTCTCCATATGACACCGAAACAGTTCTCTTCTAGAGTTGAAATTTGTGACTGAGAATTTAATTATTTTAATGTAACTCGTGGTAGAAATTAAAAGTGATGGTCTGGTTTTGTCATTGCTGAAAGTCTTCACCCTTTTTCTTTCGTGTTTCCAACCTCCAACCTCCAACTTCAACTCCACTGCCAGTAACAACCACCTGTTTCTAGGGCTTACAGTATAAATTCAACAAAACATAAAACTGCTGGCAGTACCAGAAGCTGTTATGGAACACTCCAAGATAGAACAATCCATTGTTATAATAACATTCTGTGAAGGTCTGCCAACACAGGCACCAAAGTTTTGGTGTGAAGTCTGGTAGGGCTCATCCAGACATAGAGGAAGCTCCACCTCTAATTTCTGAAGACAAACAAGAAAAAAGTCACTTGAGAATGAAGAAGCATATACCATGGAATTTGACCTTGATATAATTTACTATGCAATTAACTCCAGCATAATTACATGCAATACATTATCAGTGATTTCCAGTGGGGCACTGATACTAACTTCCTGTTCTTCCTGCCTAAAGTATTAGTGAATCAAGCCCTTATCCAAGGATGGTTATGAGAACTGCCTTCCTTCCATTCTGGCTTAGATCTCTCATCTGTGCTCCTGTGCTTAAGCTAGTCAGGGTGGGGCAGTTACATTCTTGAATGAAGAATCTTATTCTCATCCTCTGTTTTTGTGCTCTTTCAAAGTTATTTGTAGAGTTTTTGCCAACTGCAAGACTAAGGTTTAGCCTCCCATCAAAGGAGTACGTGGTAAGACTGTTGCTTGTCACATATTACTAAGAAATAGCTGTCCTTCTATCTTTATATATAGTCTTGTTCTTCTCTGTTCTCTTTTTTTCTGGTGACCTGACACTGTGTTCTGTCCATTCCCTTTGGCTGAAAAAATTACTTCCTGCTTTTCACCCATTGAGAATGAGTATTGTCCCCTCTACTTACAGAACATGCTCAATCAAGAAAATTTGGAAAACACCAAAAAGCACGAGGGAAAAACTATTCACAATTCTACTACCCAGAAGTCATCACTATTAATATTTTAGGATATATACACACACAACACAGACATATACCCATATACACATGTGCATTTTAATTTATATTACAAAAGAACTATCATACTATGCTCCCTGTGTGACACCATTTTAATTTGACAACATGTTATATTTATCTTCCCATAGTATTCATATAAAAAAAGGATTTTATACTATTTTTGTTAGTAGATTTTATTAGTTCAGTTTTATGGAGATAGATGGACCATTTCCATTTTTCTATTGTAGGGAACATGATTGCACAGACAACTTTGCACTCATTTGACATTTTCTTCAGAATAAAGTCCTAGAAGTGAAATTGTAGGGTAAAATGTCATATATACTTTAAGCATATTGATAAATGTTGCCATGTTGCCCTTCATAAAGGTGGTACCAGTTTGCTCATACCAGCAGTTTATGGAAATGCCTATATCTCAAGACTGTGGTTAACAGTGGGCACTTTTAAATCGTTTCCATTTTGATAGGTATAAAATGGTATCTCAGTATTAACATGACATTTCTCTGATTATGAGTCTAAATATATTTACATGTGTTTCATGATCAGATAAAATTTTTGTGTGTGATTTGCTTCTTTAGGTCGCTGGTCCTTTTTTGGTTTTGGTCATCTTTTTCTTATTTCTTTGTGTTGACACATAAAGTCCACTAACTCACTGGCAGCATGGTAGAGTGGTTATTAGCCTAGAACCTGACTGCCTGGGCTCAAATCCCACTCTATCTCTTACTGGCTGTGTAACCCTGGGTAAGTTACTTAGCTTCTCTGTGCCTCAGTTTTCTCATCTATAGAATGAAGAATCATGCCTACCTCAGAGTATTGTGGTGAGAAGTAAATAAGTTAGTATATGCAAACCATTTAAAACACTCTTGGGCACATGATAATTTCTAAATAGATGTGAGTAATTATAAATACTTAAGATACTCTCAACATAGTAAGGATATGGACCCTTTGGTATGTAAGTTGTAAATAGTTTTCCCCTATTTTCTTAATTTCATATATTGCTTCTTAGCTACAAAATAAAATTTATTATTATTTTTATAGCTCCTGCCATGGTGTAATGCATATCCCTTTCTTATCCCAGGGTTATATAAACAGTCACCATATATTCATCCAGAGTTTTGTTTGCTTTCTCATGTGTTCATTTCACATAAAAATTTTTAATTACTTAGCCTACATAAAATTAATCTTGGTAGATAGAGTGAGGTAAGATACCAATATTATTGCTTTTAAAATCTCAGTACTATTTATTGAAGAATCTCTCATCAGCCTATTTACTTGAAATGCCACCTTTATTGTGTGGTAAATAATTACACGTGCTTTCAGTTTCTGGACTTCCTATTCCATTTCATGGAGCTGGCTATCCCTCCTATCAGCAGCCCTACATTACTCAAATTATTGTAGCTTTAAAATATATCTTACTTTCTGGCAATGAAAGTGCCTCCTTTGTTATTACTCCTTTTACTCTCTTAGCTATCACATCTTATTAAATTTGGAATAATTTTTTAACATCCAAAAAATCTTTTTTTTATTGAAATTTGAATTAAATGTATAAATTATTGTGGAATGAATTGACATCTTTACAATGCTGACTTTTCTCATGTAGTAAGGCAGTTTACATCTATTCTTCAAATGTTTTATATATTTCAATAAAATTTTATTTTGTACTACAAAGGCTGATTTTATAAAAGAAAATCAAGGTAAAAACACATAAAAATTTTGTTTTTAAATATATATATATATATATGTCCTATGTATTTTGTTTAATACATACAAAATACACATTCCTATATATTTTGGTCTTCTTGTTTTGCTTTTGGATTAGAAAATTTTTCTAGCACATATGAAATTGATGTTATTAAAGTTTGCATCATATATGGGAGAAAGTTCCTTCTTTTTGTGTATTTTGTAACCAGTTGTCTTACCAAATGGGCCTGTTTATACTAGATGTTGTTACCTGCTATGATTTTTACTATTAATTGTATCATTCAAATAATATTTTCATGGTCTCTTTTGTGAGTTTATACTTATTTTTTTCTTACCTCTTACTACTCAAATTTCTAACATGTTAAAAGTTTGCAGTGGTTCTGAATTTTTCTTGTCTGGCTTCAGTTTTTATTGGGAATATTGGCTGCTTGTTGGAGGTAACCATGCCATGTCTGATGTCATAACTAAGAACAGATTTTTCACCAAGCAAAGTCATGAAGGCCTTGTCATGTCCATGATAAAACCATTTCATATCCCTTGTGGTTGCAGTTGCACAAGGGTGGAGCCATTTACTATCTTGTGTTCAGCATGACTTAATCTGCATGTATTATATGATTTAATTCTCCTAACAGCCCTATGAAGTAGATATTGTTATCCCTATTTTCAGATGAGGAAGCAAAATTCAGGAGAATATATGAGTTAACTAATCACAGTCACACAGCTACCATATGACAGCAGTGACATTTGAGCTACTCCTACTTGTTTTTTCCTGGCGTTTTATAAACTGATGGGAATAGTGGGAAATTCCACTACCCTGGGAAATCCAAAAGAAACATAAAGAAATATATACAGTCTTAACTCAGTAGCTCTCAATTTTTAATGTGTGCAAGAATCACCTGGGGAGTGTTTACAGTACAAATTGGCCCCTACTTTCAGAAATACCAATCAGAGGAGCTGGGCTGGGCTGGGGCCCAGAGATCTGTGATTTTGAAAGGGAAATCCACAATCCTCCCCCCCACCCCCCCGCCCCCTGCTTCAGGAAACAACATTTTTCACTGTATACATAGGGCTATTTTGTCAATCAATCAATGACATTGTATAACAATATTTGGGATATAGAGATTCTGCCCAGAGCTAGTGTTACAATGCACTCCCTGCCAGCTATTCTAAGGTTGTACAGTTCAGTTCTCCAAGATCAATCATCAAGACTATTGTTCATTTAAATAGAGGAAAAAGAAACCTGTGTTCCAGCTGAGTTGGGTGAAAAACAAATATTTTATTAAATAAGATTGTTTCTCACAGTGTCTACCATATTGAGAATGATTTTTAAAAAATCTTTTGCTAGAACCCTCATTTTACCCAAAAGTAATTGGGGAGTTTCTCCAATTTATTTGTTCTTTGTCTATTGCCACTTTAGCCAAATGTCGTATCTGAAATTCTCTGTTTTACACGTGGTTTAAGCCTATAAATTAGGGAGCCTTTTAAGATAAGTGATTTGTTATTATTGGATTATATTATAAAGATTAGCTGCTACCTCTTCAGTTTGATCAGGAAGGAAAATATTTTGCATTTATATCTAGAACACACTTACTCTAGTGGCATTAAAAAGACACAGACTGAGTACGTGTGAAAGTTGCTATTTGATCTTAATCAATTCCTTAATCTTTTTAAAAAAATGTTTATTTTTGAGAGAGCGAGAGAGACACAGCATGAGTGGGGGAGAGGTGGAAAGAGAGGGAGACACAGAATCGGAAGCAGGCTGTAGGCTCTGAGCTGTCAGCACAGAGCCCAAGGCAGGGCTCGAGTTCCTGAACCTGGAGATCATGACCTGAAACGAAGTCGGATGCTTAACCGACTGAGTCACCCAGGCACCCCAATTAATTCCTTTATCTTACTTGTGCCATTTTGGACAAGTTTCCCATTAGAGAATAGATCTTACATAAGTATTAGGTCAAGTTTATCTTCCCATTCATGTCCCATAGTTTCAAACATTGAATAAAAGCTCTTACAATTTTTAAGGTTATGGATGGGAACTGATTTTATTATGGTTTTTGGAAAGCAGCCCAAGGAGATGCTTACAGGAAAAGATTTTCACCTGGTGGGTGTTTTCATTTATTTCAAAGGGTATCTTATTAATAATAAAAAAAAATCTCCAAATACAGTGTATTTTAATGTACAGGAGCTGGCAAGTGGAATGCACCTGGTACAAAAGAAGGCTGTGAAATCAAGTCCTAGCACAGTTTCCAGCTGTCAAGGGTCGGAACAACTGTGACTGAGCTTTTTACAAGAGTCTTGTATACTAAAGAATTAGTCCAGAAACTCTTAACACATAGGTGCCTAGATGGTGCAATTCCAGGTTCCCAAATAACTCTTGGGTCTAGGTGCCTTGAAGTCTAAAATTCACCGATAGAGATGACTTTTATTGATTAGATCATCCTCTCTTCACAATTCCCTGGTGAGCTGTTTCAATTAGACCCCTGATCATTTGACCCTTGGTCTATTCGTTAATTAGCCAGTTGCCTACACATCAAACAAATGCAAATGTTTTAAATTTTAAAATATTTTTCAAATTTAAAAATATTATTTTCCAATAATCTTTCAGTATCATAACTCTGAAATTCACAGCATTTAAAAATTTAAACCCTGCTTATTCCACCATGCTAAAGTTGATTCCACAATCTAAAGTTGATTGCACTTTAGAAAATTATAACCTGAAGTTTTCTTTAGAGTTTGGATCTCCCCCCTTCTTACCTTCTTTCTTTCCTTTCTCCCTATCTCTCACTAAACACTCATTGCCCCTGAGGCATTGTGACAGGCACTGTCCTTAAGGAACTCTGAGTGGGGTGGTTTGTTAGGGTTGCATTGCACAGAGAGCTGTGGAAGCAAAGAGAAGGTGACCTAACATCCGTTCTTCCCTCCCTCCAGGGGATATAACACTAACCTTTAACTTCATTTTCATTTAAAAACCTCATTTTTCAAAGAGTTCCTTACCCTAAACCAGTTACTTATTTTTTTCCCCTTTTACTGTCATAATCAAAAACCATTCATGAATCACTTGAATGATTTGCTCTTTTCACAAGCTGTCATCTACTTGTCTCCTTGGCTACTTCCCCACATGTTTGGAGATCTTAGATACCTGAAGTCCTACTCCAGCCATCTTCTTTGGTGAGCATTAGTGACCACATAGCTGATCCTTCCAGTGTGTCTTCTCTTGGAGATCTCCTCAGTTCCAATGATCTTTTCCATTTTAGCTTTTCATGACACAGCCTCCCTTTGGGTTTTGTCATCCAGTGAGGCTGCTTCACTCATGAGGTCTCAGAAGCCAGCAACCCACCCTCATCCTGGCTCCTGACCTCCCTGCTTTGTCACTCCCTTTTTCATTACATCAGCTCTTGGATCTCACCAGGTCCTTCAATTCCTTCCACTTCAAGTGGAACAGTCTTCTTTTCATTTCATTTTCTTTCCTTGGAAACATAGGCCTTATTGTGTATCTATCTGTTGTGTGTGTGTGTATATGGGAATGTATGCTATATCTATTGTGTTTCAGATGATCTAGTTTTACTGATAGAGAATTTACATGCAGTAAAAATGAAAAGCCTTAGATGCATGGCCAAAATAATTTTTATATATGATCACCTATGTAACTGCCACCGAGATCAAGATATAGAACATTTCTATTACCCCACAGAATTCTGTTCAACTTGCTAGAGGGAGGTTAATAACCACCCTCTAGTTGTAACTACTATCATGACTTCTAATCAGCAAAGATCAGTTCTGCCTATTCTTGAGCTTTGTATAAATGGAAAAGTCTCTGCTTCGTAGAAATCAAGATTTAAATTGTTACTGGTCATCACATGGTCAGAGTTGGAGTTTTAAATGTGTTCCATTAGCTTCACGCACATGCACACACACACACACACACACACGCACACATGCATGCACACACACAAAGCTATCATAATAAAGAGGAAAAATCCTTTTTCTTTTATGTTATAGAATTTTTTTTTCTATTTTTCAGAGTTGTCTGTCCCTAGAAACCCTCCTGTATCACTCTACACATCTTGTGTCATTTAGCTCAATGTCTTAATGCTCAGGGTCACCCCCATATACAACTCCAAGAAAGAGCAAGACTCCTCTGTGTCTCTCTTCCTCTAACTCCACCTTTACTCACAGAGGAATGCAGCTGGGCCCAAGCAAAGATACCTTTGGTTGGGAATAAAAGATGCTTTTTGGGAGCCATGCTCCTACGCAAACAGGGCCACATAGCTGTAGGGTAAGCATGTTATACCTTGATTTGAGCATAGAAGGAAACAAAATTTGTTGTAATTTTGACTGTTCATATTCCTTTAAACCTTACAATGTAATAATGTACAAGGTATTATTGGTTCAATTTGTCCAAGGCCTGTGTTATATGAAAAAGAAGATACAGTGTCCGGATCCAAAGAAGTCAACCACATTTATTGTTGGTCTTAATCTCCGTGTGGTCTCCAGATGACTTTTTGTGTGTTCCCAGAAATCCACTTTGGGGCTTCTTTTCCCCTCCCTATACATACTCTCCCTGGGGAATTTTGTCATCATCCACTATATCCTCTGCCACCATCCCTATGGGTGTGAGTCTCACATATAGTCACCCCAACCCAACCTTGGACTGAGCCCTTGACCATAGTCTACCCTTCCTGGCTACCTCCATATGCATGTCCTACCACCATCTGCAAGCCAATAGGTCCCAAACTGGATTCAGGCCCTCCTCTTCTCCAAACTGCTCACTCTCCTGCAGTCTATTAATGATGTGAGTTTCCCCATACTCGCCCTTGTGAGTTCTCCCTCACCAAATTCTCCTTGATCTGTCCCTTTCTGTCCACTTGCACTGTCACTGCCCTAGTTCAGGTCCCACCATATCTTACCAGACTTTCTTTAAAGCCTTCCTGTTCTGTTCCCTTCACTTGTTCTGCTCCTGCTGCCAGGAGTATCTTTCTGATACTATATTTGATCCTATCACTCTGATTCGAAATGCTTCAGTGACTTCCCATTTCAACCTCTTCATTTGGCATGTAAGCCTTGAATCTGTCCAGACTTATCAGCTTGCCACTCTCCCTTCAAACTTTGAGCTTTAATAATGCTTAACTATCATTCACTAAATATACTGTATACTATGCTTTTGTGGTGCTGTTGGTTCACAAACCTCTCCGCAGTTTCCCTGGTGTAATTTGAAACTGGCTCCTGTACTCAGAGCTCAGAGACAGACTGAAGAGGCAGGTCACTCCAGGTTGGTAGGTGGCAGTTTTCATAAGCAAAGGGAACTTACCTAAGAGGCTTGTCTTTGGTAGCAGCAAGATGAATGGACCCCAACACTCACTTGACAAATCTTAAAAGGTCTTTATAAAAAGGTCTTTATAAAAAGACCTTAGCAGGGTTTAGTCACACATGTTGTGCAGGCATTCTTAACATCACATCACTATCTAACATCTAGGTCCTTGGAGCAACCTCTGGGATCAGGAAAGGCAAGAAGCACCCACATTCTAACCCAACATCTGCTGTTCACTTTTCCTAAAAGGCCCCCTTTCTACCATCCATCTGGGAAGGGTAGGACAGCCTCAATGCTATCCCATTTGTGAAGTCTTCCTTAACTCCCTATTCCTTAAGCATAGAGTCCTCAGTGCTATAGACACAAGGAAATGAATTCTGCAAACAACTTGAGTGCACTTTGAAAGCAGTCCCATGGGGCAAGCATCTTCCTGTATTGTAATTTCTGCGTTCTCTATCTCCTGCTCGTCTATAAGTTCCTAGAGGGCAGAGTCTTGTTCAGCTCTGTGCAGAGGTGATGCTATAATTTGTTGAATGAATGAATGAATGAATGAATGAATAGTCCAGCATTGTGTTGGATACTTTGCAAATAAGTTGGACACTATTTCTGCCCTCTTCAGACTTATCTGTGGAAAGAATGAGGAAGACTGGAAAGGTAAAAGACCAAGCAATAAACCGCTCTTCTTTGGGAAATACTTATCTTGGGTTTTTGAACAACAGATTAAGGTCCTTTTAGGTGAATGTGTAATGGGAGAGACTCCAGGGAATTACCTTCTTTTTCTGATTAATCGGTGGAGCCTTGACAAATGGGGAGGCTTGGACCTCATGAACTGGGGCTGGGGTTGTAGTGAAGGAGCCTGTTTAGAGGGTGGGGAAGGATTTTCCAGGCACTGGGTGTGTTTTTGGAAGAGGCTTCTATGCATGAGTAGAATGTTGCTAGGAAGGCACGTAGAGCAGTTTTGCCTGAGTAGTGGCAGGGTTGGCAGCACAGGAGTGAGAGAAACAAAAGATGGTGAGATAATTGAAGGCACACTAAGAGGTGGCTCCAGAGTGCCTGGGTCTTGTTCCTTTCAAGTGTGCTCAGACAGCCCACCCCTGAGGAACACTTCTAATTCATCTGTCAACCTTAAGGGCTAATCTGTTATCGTTGCCAATTAACTGAGAAGTGTCCTTTCCCCAGGGCCACTGAAGACAGAAATTAAGTCAGGAAAAGCTTACTCTGCCTACTTCCCACCCCCATACGCACACATACACACAAGAGTGAGAACTCTTTCACGAACACAGTATTTCAGCTGAGAAAGAATGTGAGATCATAATATTGGAGGCAGTTTGGGGAGAGGCCATTTGATGTCATCTCTAAGATTTTCATTGTTCTCTTCTGGAGTGGAGGCAGGCTAATGTGTAAGTGCACTGCCTGTATGTGCATATGTGTGTTCGGCTTGTGTAAGCACAAAGTCTGCAAACTTTCTGATGGAATTATTGGTTTCCTATAATAGAAAAGTAGCTGAGCATTAGAGAAGTTAAGTGACTTGCCTTTGATCACAGAGTAACTTTGAACAAGTTATAAACTTTCTGAGCCTGGGTTTTCTCAACTCTATAATGGGGGTGATAATATTGTGCTGGATATTGTACTTATTGCCCTAAATTCTATTCTGTTCCTCCTCCATTGTATAACAAGCAGCTACCTTTTTAAAAAGAGAGAGTAGTTGTGAACTTTGGATAGAGATTCCTTAGATGTTTTTGAAAATGTGTGGAGAGGGGCGCCTGGGTGGCACAGTCGGTTAAGCGTCCGACTTCAGCCAGGTCACGATCTCGCGGTCCAGGAGTTCGAGCCCCGCATCGGGCTCTGGGCTGGTGGCTCAGAGCCTGGAGCCTGTTTCCGATTCTGTGTCTCCCTCTCTCTCTGCCCCTCCCCCGTTCATGCTCTGTCTCTCTCTGTCCCAAAAATAAATAAACGTTGAAAAAAAAAAATGTGTGGAGATACTCTTTTTTTTACAATTTTTCTCCATTTTATTTTATTTTATTTATTTATGTTTAAAAAATTTTTAATGTTTATTTATTTTCTGGGGGCAGGGACAGAGAGAGAGGAAGAGAGAGTCCCAAGCAGGCTCCGCACTGTCAGCACAGAGACTGATGCAGGGCTTGATTTCACAACCAGTGAGATCATGACCAGAGTTGAAATCAAGAGTTGGACTTAACCATCTGAGCAACCCAGGAGCCCTTGTATGTTTTAACATTTTAAAACAAGAGATATTATATTGTCCCTTGCTCGGCAACTTGCTTTTTCACTTTATAATATTTCTCTGATATATTTCTATATCATCAAATGTAATAATGAAAAAATAATTGCTAATATTCATTCAATGCTAACAATAAACCAGGCATTACCTGATTGCTTTATATATTATAACTCATTTAATCCTCACAATAGCCCTTTGAGATAGATACTGCTATTACCAACCCCCATGTCAGACTGACCCCAGAGTGTCCCCTATCCCCATGATCTCTACCTCTTGGTGTTTACACCTTTGTATAATTGCTTCCCCTTGAGTGTGAATGAGACCTGTGACCAGTAGAATTTGCTTCTAACCAATAGAATTTCCAAAGATGATGGATGTCACTCTCATTATTATATAACATTATATAAGGCTCCATCTTGCTAGCAGACTAGCTTTGGACATTCTCTTTGCTGGCTTGATGGAGTAAGCAGCTGTGTTGCATGGAACAGAAGCCACATTCTAGAAGCTGAGGAAAACCTCTAGGATAGAAGGGTGGCCTTCAGCTGACAACCAGTAAGAATCAGGGGTTCGTAATCTTACAGACATAGGGAAATGAATTCTGCAAACAACTGAGTGAACTTGAAAGCAGTGAAACTTGAAAACTTCCAGATGAGAACACAGCCCAGTTGATACCATCATTGTAATTGTATGGGACCCTGAGCAGAAGGCCCACCTAAGTCATGCCTTGACTCCATGGAAATTGTGAGATAATAAACGCATATTGTTTTAAGCTTCTAAGTTTGTGGTAATATGTTATAAAGCCGAGGAAACTAATCCAACCCTACTTTACAGATGAGGTAACAGTTGCACAGAAGAGCTAAATAACTTGCCTAAGGTCATGCAGTGGCAAACCTGGTATATGAATCCTGGCTTCAGAGCTTATGCTCTTAGTTACTCTTACTTGTCTGCTTCTGCACAGGCCTACCTGTTCTTTTACATAGCTGGAAGGTCTCACATCAAATGGTAAACTATAATTTATTTATTCATATTCCTACTGACTGATATTTAGACTCTTTATTTATTTTGAGAGAGAGAGAGCAAGAGAGAGAGAGAGCATTCACATGAACAAGGGAGGGGCAGAGAGAGAGAGAGAGAGAGAGAGAGAGAGAGAGAGAATCCCAAGCAGACTCCATATTGTTAGCTTGGAGCCCCACCCCATGTGGCGCTCAAAGTCACAAGTCATGAGATCATGACCTAACCCTAAACTAAGAGTTGGACACTTAACTGACTGAGCCACCCAGGCACCCCAGAATGAGAAGAATTCTGGGCAAAGATGGAAAATTGAAACATCTCCACTTCTTTCTTCCTCCACAAACCACTAAAACTGAAATAAAGAAAAGAAGATTTTTTTTTTAATTTAAGATATAAACCCACAAGTATGTGAGAATGAGAAAGGAGGCCAAGCAAAGATATTTTGAAGGTGGAAAGGAGATGGACAAGTGGTAAGTGAGTTAGCAGAGCTGGGAAAGGTGAATTCTAGACTGGTAGTGGGGAAAGTGGAGAATTCCCTGATCTAAACTTCAGAATCTCCCAAAGAGTTTGGAATTGGTAGCACCTGGTATCTATGGAATTAGAGAAAGGGGGAGAGCCTAAAATAGAAAAGCCAAGGAGGTAGAGTCATAGACCTTCCAACAATTCTGTGATGTTAGATCATTGCCCTATCCCCACTCCAACCTTAGCAGAAGCCTGGAGTAGTTTTTCTCTGGAGATGATAAACACAGAGCCTTTGTACTGTCAACTCAAGCATAGTTGAGGGCAGTGGCAGAGATATTGTCCAAACACACACCTAGGCTCTTAGAATTCTGCCAGCCAGGACTCTAACTTCCAATTAGAGTAGAACTGTATACTCTGGTGTATCTGACCAATCCAAGAAGAAATACCTGATGTTTCTGATGTTGGAGGTTCCCTACCAAACAATCCAGCTAGGTCCCACTATAGTGAAACCAAAACTGGCCAAACCCCATTCAAAGGCCAGGGCTTCCAGCCAGTTTTTAAGCCCCTATTTAATATGAGAAGAAAACCAGAATACCAGGCCCATAAGAACAGCCTGAAATGAAAGAGACCAAAATAATGAAACAAACAACTAGAAAAAGCCAACTGAAAGGGGGAAAAAGAGATTTAAAGGAAGAGATGCAACGAGAAGAAAACATCAAGGAAAAAACTATTATTAATATATTTAGAGATATACAAAAATATTTTAGCTGTAAGGTGAAAATAGGATGCTAGAAAAAGCAACTAATAGAACAAAAAAAAATCCTCTTAGAAATTAACAAAATGACATCAAAAGTGAATATTTCAATAAAAGGGTTGGAAGATACTGTTGAGGAAATATCCCAGAAATTAGAAAGAAACAAGAGAGAAACAGAGGAGAAAATTAAAGATAAAATAATAAGAGGATCAATCCAGGAAGTGCAGTTTCTGAATAAAAGTGTCCAAAAGAGGGAACAGAACAAACTAAGGGGAGGAAGTCATCAACAAAGTAATTCAAGTACATTTCCCAGAATTGGAAGACATGAGTTTCCTGTCGGAAATTGCCTATTGCCCAGCACAATGCAAGAAAATAGACCCACACCCAAGGCACAGTATTGTGAAATTTCAGGGCACTCAAGACAAGGGGACAATCTTAAAAACTTCAAGGGAGATAAAACAGGTCACATACAAAGAACAACTATCAGAATAACTCTAGGCTTCTTAAGAGCAACACTAGAAGCTAAAACGCAATTTAGAATCAAGTGTGAAGTAGAATAAGGATATATTTAGTCTTGGAAGCATTAAACTTTTTTTTTTTTTTTTTACCTCCCACACAACCTTTCTTAAGAAGCTACTGTGGGATGAGCACCACTAAAACAATGGAGAAAACCAAATAAGACTGAGACAAGAGATACAGGAAACAGGAGAAAGGTGAAGGGAATCTCCAGGTGATGGTAAAGGAAGTTTCCAGATAGCAACTGTGCACTAGACGTGGAGAGTAGCCAGTCCACATTAGAATAAGTCAGGAGGCTCTGAGATGGGCTTCTTTAAAGATGTAAAATGACTAGAAAACCTGATGTGTATGAATGTCTCAAGAAGAAATTCATACATTGAACAGAAAATGGACTATTTAAATTACTAAGTACATAACAAAATAATAAGCAAAGGCAAAAAGGGAGACTTTTTATTCATTCCAGAGGAATCACAAAGATATTTAGGAAAGGAAATAAACAAACAAACATGGTTTGCATCATGATTCAGTTCTGAATAGTTTTTAGTTATAATAATGTAAACACTAAATACTGATGTAACCAAAATAATTACATAAACTATGTTTGAATAGTAAAGAGATAGAAAGGGTATATTGTGGGTGGGGAGTTAAAGAGAACAAAATGATAACATTGTGACAAGTTAATAGAGAATGCCTAATCCCGAAAAATCAAGAAGTAGCAATATAAGGAGATTATTTGGAGATATATAGGTAAAATTTTCTAAAATAATTACCTAAAAACAAAACAAAACAAAAACAACCTGAAGGTTGATGCCTCTAGTGAGGAACTTCAATTTTTCTTAACAAATCTTGTAGAACTATTCAACTCCTTAAATTGTGTGCATGTGTAATTTTGATTAAAAAAAATTTTTTTTAAAGAATGTGCTTCCCCTGCTATGTTCTTTATCTCTGAAATGTTTGAGAATACCATTGCGGAGGATGATATAAAGGTGATTCAAGCATCCTGAGGCTGGTTAGATGAAGTGTCTTTTAGATTTTCTTCTAAGACTGGAGTTTGATGAGCTTTCAGAAATGGGACCACCTAGTTTCCAAAGCAGTTGACTTCCCATTGAACAGTGGATAAGTTCTTCCTTAAACTGAAATATAGCTTCAGATAATCTGTATCACTGTTCTAGTTTTACTACTTGGGATACAAAGAACAAGACTATTCTTTACCAGCCCCCTTGAAACACAATTAGACATTAGACATGATTATCATCATTGACAAACCATTCCTATTTCCCATACCTACTTGCATAGTTTTGGTCTTCTCACATTGCCCTACTAAAGAGAGAGAGAGAGAGAGAGAGAGAGAGAGAGAGAGAGAGAGAGAGA